>NW_006921683.1:8526259-8527493 GCF_000298275.1 Orycteropus afer afer
TTCTGCAGTCTGAAATTGATGAAACATGCAATCAGGATGTGTTAATTATCACTGGTGACTGGAATGCAAAAGTTGGAAACAAAGAAGAATCACTGGTAGCTGGAAAATTTGGCCTTGGTGACAGAAATAATGCTGGAACTCATGTGGTAGTATCTGGCAAGACCAACAACTTGTTCATTGCAAATATCTTTTTTCAACAACACAAACGGCAGCTCTACACGTGGACTTCACCAGATGGAACACACAGGAATCATATTGAATATACTATAAGATTACTATAATGAAATATGCAAAGACCTGGAGTTGGAAAACCAAAAGGGAACAATACACTCGGCATTTCTCAAGCTGAAAGAATTGAAGAAAAAATTTAAGCCTCGAGTTGCAATATTGAGAGATTCTATTAGCAAAATATTGAATATGCAGGAAACATTAAGAGAAGGTGGCAGGAATACACTGAATCACTGTACCAAAAAGAACTAGTCAATCTTCATCCATTTCAGGTAGTGGCATATGATCTAATGTCCTGACTGCTGCTTCCATTGACGTTGATTGTACCAATGGTACTGAAGGAGGAAGTCAAAGGTGCAATGAAAGAATTGGCAAAGAACAAGGTTCCTGGAATTGAAGGAATACCGACTGAGATATTTCTACAAATGGATGCCCCATTGGGGCACTCACTCGGTTATGCCAAGAGATTTGGAAGACAGCTACTGTCTTACTGAAGATCTTACTGAAGATAATTCAAAAACGTTTGCAGCAATATATTGACAGAGAACTTCCAGAGGTGCAAGCTGGATTCAGAAGAGGACGTGAAACAAGGGATACCATAGCTGTTGTCAGATGGACCTTGGATCAAGGCAAAGAATACCAGAAAGATGTTTACTTGTGTTTGATTGACTATGCAAAGGCATTTGATTGTGTGGATCATGACAAATTATGGATAACATTGAGAAGAATGGGAATTCCCAAATACTTAATTGTACTCATGAGGAACCTGTACCTTGACCAGGAGGCTGCCGTTCGAATGGAACAAGGGAACACAACATGGTTTAAAATGAAGAAGGGAGTGCTTCAAGGTTGTATCCTTTCCCCACACTTATTCAACCTACATGCTGAGTAAATAATCCAAGAAGCTGGACTATATGAAGAAAAACATGGCATCAGGATTGGAGGAAGAATCACTAATAACCTGAGATATGCAGACGATACAACTTTTCTTGCTGAAAGTGAGGAT
>NW_006921683.1:8536693-8548732 GCF_000298275.1 Orycteropus afer afer
TCTACATAAATGGAAGAGCATACCATGCTCATGGATAGGAAGATTGAACATTGTGAAAATGTCAATTCTACCCAAAGCAATCTATACATTCAATGTAATCCCAATCCAGATCCCATCAACATTCTTTAGGAATATGGAAAAACCAATCACTAACTTTATATGGAAAGGAAAGAGACCTCAGATAAGCTAAGCACTATTGAAGAAGAAGAACAAAGTAAGAGATCTCACACTCCTGGAACTCAAAACCTACTATACAGTCTCAATAGTCAAAACTGCCTGGTATTGGTACAATGACAGACACATACACCAATGGAACAGAATTGAGAACCCAGAAAGAGATCCATTGACCTACGGTCAGCTGATCTTTGACAAAGGGCCAAAATCCATCTAACAGGGAAAAGATTGTCTGTTTAAAAAATGGTACTGGCAAAGCTGGATATCCATTTGCAGAAAAATGGAATAAGACCTATACCTGACACCCCATACACAAAAACTAAGTCCAAATGGATCAATGACTTAAATAGGAAACCTAAAACTATAAAGTTCCTTAAGGAAAAACTAGTAGCAAATTTAGGGGTCCTTATATATGGCATAGGAGCTCTGGTGGTGCAGTGCCTAAGGCATTTGACTGCTAACCAGAAGGCTGACAGTTCAAACCCACCAGCTGCTCCTCAGAAGAAAGGTTGGGCAATCTACTCCCATAGTGATACTGCCTCAGAAACCCAAGGAGGGGTCGCTATGAGTTGGATCCAACTCGATGACAGTGAGTTTATGCATGAAATAAACAGACTATAAAGCATAACCCAGAATGCATAAACAGCAGAAGATAAACTAGATGAATGGGATCTTCTAAAAAATAAATTTTTATGTGCTTCCAAAGACTTCTCCAAAAGAGTTAAAAGAGAACCTTCAGATTAGGAAAAAAATATTCAGCAATGACATATCTGACAAGGGACTTATCTCTAGAGTTTATAGAAAACTTCAACACCTCAACAACAAAAAGACAAATAATCCAATTTAAAAACTGGCAGAAGACATAAATAGACACTTCACCAAAAAGGATCTTCAGGTGGCCAACAAACATATGAAGAAATGCTCATGATCATTAGCCATTAGAGAGATGCAAATCAAAACAACAATGAGACACCATCTTGCTCCAGCACTAGTAGCAAAGTTCAACAAGACAGAAAATAACAAATGCTGGCCAGGATGTGGAGAGATTGGGACATTCATACACTGCTGGTGGGACTGTCAAATGATACAACCACTGTGGAAGCAGAATTGTTGTTGTTGTTATCTGCCATCAAGTCAGACCTGACTCAGTGACCCCTGCTTGGGTCTACGAGGCGGTATCACTATGGAAGTAGATTGCCCAACCTTGCTTCTGAGGAGTGGCTGGTGGGTTTGAACCGCCAGCCTTCTGGTTAGCAGTCAAATGCTTTAGTCACTACGCTACCAGAGGTCCTTAAAAAGTTGGAATTAGAATTACAATTTGACCCAGACATTCTATTACTAGGTATATATCTTAAAGAAATGAGATCCAGGACAAGAATTGATATATACACACCCATATTAATCACAGCATTACTTACAATATCCAAAAGATGTAAATATCCTAGGTACCCATCAACAGAAGAATGGTACATACACAAAATGGAATACTATGCAACCCTAAAGAATAATGTTGCTTCTACAAAACACCACATAATGTGGATGAACTTGGAGGATATGGTCCTGATCCCACAGGACCAACTACTCGTTCCCTCTGGATAGCTGGCTGTGGCCAAGAAATGACTACAACCTTGGCCCTTGTCAGCTCTACTATGTACCTGAGAATTCTTACAGAACATACAAATACGCTTCTAGAAACATTGTCTGCCAACCCTATACATGGTCTTGGGCACACTTCCCCCTGCATAGACATACCTAATAGTTCAGCCTGTCCACCCATCTATCTGCCCGTATATCAGTGTTTGCCTTCACTGACAGCTCACTACTATATTTACAAAAGGGTTCATCTTTGTTGTTTGTACCTCCCATGCACCTATCTATGTCTTCCTCTTCCTCAGTACCAACATGTTGATCACTCACATTTGGCACATTGCCCTTCTCTTCACCTAAATCAATACCTGTCTCTACCAATGTTCCTTCCCGTCCCCTCTTACCCCTGGTAACCAACAAAGAAAATTTCCTTCCATATATAAACCTTTCCTTGACTTTTTACAATAATGGATTAATACAATATATTTGTTCTTCTGGGATTGAGTTATTTCACTTAGCATAATATCCTCCAAGTTAATCCATATGAAGTGCAATTATGAGTTAAAATATATTGAATGGTAGAATTTATTTAAGTTATACTTTAGTATTTTCAGAATTTGAATTAGAATGCTAAGAGACTTTATGAAATTGAGATCCAGAAGATAAGAGCTATGAAAAATAAATGACTGACTGTAGAATTTTTTTGTTCAAAAATCAGTAAGACAACTAATTGTTTATTTCTTTATTTAAATTATCAAAATGATGGGATTAATGAAAATGATCTATAAAGTAACATAAATCAGCTATTTTGAAGATAAAAAGAGCAAAGTTGCTAGAAAAAATTACCGGTATCAAGGAAACCAATGACACTTTCTTTTAGTTAAAGATTATGCATTTGGTAGGGACAAGTACTACATCAGTGAAATGAATGTTTCACATTAATATTTTTTGCTTCTCTTTTTTGTTTCCTCTGTCACTTCTTCTTATCTGTCAGATAATACAAGAGTGATAGCAATGTGTGGGTGCCAAGTTGCATACTTGGATGGTGTATAACACCATCCTCTCTGCCTTATAAGAAAAAAAAATCTAAGTCAGGAATTCATTATAGCTTCAGGGGTACCTTTGTAGATTTACTATTATTATGCTTATGTTTTCCACTTGTTGCAAATGAAAACGGCAGTTCAAATGATTGAGGTGTCAAAACATACCAGAAATTGAACAGGAATTTGTTAGGCAATATATTGCCTATTAGAATACTGTCTAACTTTAAACTTGAAACTTCCCTTATGACATCTACAATGAATATAAGTAGTGGGATTGTATTCCATCAAGTAGACCCTTCTTTTCTGAGAGTTGTTAAGTTTTTCATCATTAATACTTTTTCTTGGCAACCCTATAAGTATACTCAAATATATATTTCTTATTATTAATAGAGAAAGGCTGAGGAGGAAGGGAAAGGAAGAGGAGAAAGGGGATGAAAGGTAAAGAAAGAAAATAGAAAGGAAGGAAGGGCAGGAGAGAGGAAGACTGAACAAACCTGTTCATGAGTTTGCTACCTTCTTTAGTCCTACTCCATCAGAATTAAGCTCCCATTCTTTTGAGATCACTCCTCTTGAAAGAGTTATTACACATGTGCTATTCACTTCTTCACTCCACAATCCTTCCTTAGCTCCCTCTACTATGTCTTCTACCCAAAAAACTCTACTGAATCTAGTCTCAAAGATCATCAATGACTTCCTTGTAGAAAAACCCTACAACTTCGTCCACCTTCCCAGGCTTACTTTCTAACCAAGTTACTGATGAATCTCTCTTCCTTTTTGACTTCCACCACATTCTATTCTACTGTTTTTCCCTCTGCCCTCCCCCATGCCCCTTTTTCCTTGATTTCCTCCCATTCTCTATATTAAGGAAGTATTTAAAAACCATTCTATGTTATGGCTCCCCTTTCCATTGTCTCTCTTATTATTATTCTTTGGCAATCTCATCCAATTTCAAAGATTCAATTACAAAATGAGTTTTGGCTCTCTAGTGACACTCTAACAGAAAATATCATAAGTGGATGACTTTAACAAATAGGGCTTTAGTCTCTTATAGTTTAGGAAGCTAGAGGTCTAGGTTCAAAGCGCCAGCTCTAGGGGCTCAGTGAAGGCACCCTCCACCTTAGGTTTCAGTTCTGCTTCTTGCTCTGGGACCAAGCTGGAGGTTATTTCTTAACTCAGGCAGCTGCTGGCTGCTGAGGCCAACAAACCCAAAGCCAAAAAGTAAAATGGCACAGTCCCAAGATTATGAAGCAATATCACAGGCCACTAGTTCAAGTCTAGAAACAGTCTCAAGAATGGCAGACAATATTGCAGGTCACTGAGATGAAGATTCAGCCAAATGCAGAATCCAGATGTGCCAAAAAGCTCAAGACCTGTCTCAAAGTGTCTTCTTATATACTGAAGCAGACCATATTCCTAAGGCAGCTACTCAGGTGCTCACATTAGATTCCACCATGGAGTTGATTACCAGTCTCATCACGGGGAATAACTACATCCAGCTGCCCAGCCACTCAAAACCAGGCCCAGCCAAGTTGACATATAACCTTAACTAACGTACATCCTGTGGCTAAAAAAGAAAACAAAAAAGAATAAAACTAAACTAGAAGTCAGCTCTTTCCTCAAGAAGATGTCAGTCAATTTAATTGTTAAAATAGGCAAAAAATGCACATTCAATCACACAGTCTAGAAAGAATTTCATGTTCTGGGTACACATTGAAAGGATATCCAACCTAGTCTTGGTAACTAAATAAAATTTCTTGGAAGGATAGATATATAATATAAGCCTGAAAGGAAAAATAGGAGTTATGAAGCAAAGAGTAGATTTCAATATTGTATTAATCCATTATTGTTAAAGTCAAGGAATGGTTTATATATGGAAGGAAATTTTCTTTGTTGGTTACTGGGGTGGGAGGGTAGGGTAGGGAACACTGTTAGATACATAGATATAAGTATTGATTTGAGTGAAGAGAAAGGCAATGTGCCAAATGTGAGTGATCAACATGGTGGCACTGAGGAAGAGGAAGACATAGAGAGGTACATGGGAGGTGCAGACAACAAAGATGAACCCTTTTCCAGATACAGTACTGCATTGTTAGTGAAGGCAAACATGGGCATATGGCTGGATAGATGGGTGGACAGGCTGTACTATTAGATATGTCTATGCAGCAGGGAGTGTATCTAAGACCATGTACAGGGTTGGCAGACAATGGTTCTACGAGTGTATTTGTATGCTTTGTAAAAATTCCCAGGGGTAGAGTAGAGCTGAAAAGGGATAAGGTTGTAGTCACTTCTTGGTCACAGCCAGCTGCTCAGAGGGAGTGAGTACTTGAACCTGTGGGCTCGGGACCATAGTCACAGGGGACATCAAGCTTGATTGGCATAACTTACTACACAAAACATTTTTCCACCTCCTACTTTGGCGAGTAGCGACTGGAATCCTAAAAGCTTGCAAGCTGCCATCTAGATGCAACGATGGGTCTCTCCCCATCCAGAACAAAGAAGAATGAAAAAAACCAAAAATTCATGGATACAATCAGTCCTAGCGACTGGTGCACCATCCAATCTGCAGCCTATATGACTATGAGACCAGAAGAACTAGATGGTGCCCGGCTACCAATGTCAACCACTTGGAAGGGGATCTATGGAGGAGATCCTGGATAGAGTGAGAGAACAATGTGAACAAAACTCAAAATCATTTGGGCAAAAAAAACAGAGGACCAGGTTTTCTGGTCTGATAGAGCCTGGTGGAACCACTGAGACTATGGTGCCTAGCTGCCCTTCAGGTCTGGACTTGAACCCACACCTATGGTTTCCAGCCAAACAAAAGACAGGCATATGAGTTGAACATTTACCTGAGGTAGATACATTCCTTGGAGAGAACAATTATGGGAGAAAGAAGGGCTGTTTATGCATAGGGAGACAGTTCAGGAGGCAGGAGTGCATGGAGGGATGGACAGGGAAGAGGTGACTATCAGGAGGAGGTGGGAGAGGAGTTGTTGCATTGGGGTAATTTGTAGTCAATGTCATGAGATAACATGTGTGAACTGTTGTATGCAAAGTGAATTTGCTCTGTAAACTTTTACCCAAATCACAATTTAAAAAAAAAAAAAAAAGAGAGAGAGATTTCAAACAAAAAAGCAGCATATGCAAATGCTATGATCGGAAGTATAATGTATAAAAAATGCATTGACCCATGTTGCTTTAGTTTTATGTATTTCACTGTACACAAATTATATTTCAATAAAATATATTTTAAAAATAAAATAAAATAAAATAATCTACAAATAGGAAAAGAGGAAAAGGCAGTTGTTAAGGCCAGAGGAAGTCAGGTTAACCTTAGACATAACCCTTTTCTCCAGAAAACTAAAAGCTAGGTTATAATGGAGAAATCTTAATATTTTCAGGGAGAAATGGAGAGATCAAAACCCACGAACCCCACACTTATACCATACCCATATAACAGAAAGTCCTTCTCAATTACACAAGGGAAAAAAAAAAAAAGAAGAAAAAGAAGAAGTATAACATCATTTGAGGAACAGCCTGCAATTTGGTGGCTGAAAGGCATAGTGTAAGGAAGGGAGTTGTAGTCTGAGCAGCTACAGTAATAAACTACATCAGAAAAGGCTTTATATTCCAACCTGAAAACTTTAGACTTTACCCCAAGGGCAAAGGATGATCTGTTGGAGTTACTAAATCTGAGAAGAGACATAATTAGATCTGAATTGTAGAGAGATTGTTTTAGATGCAATGAAATAAATATGTTGCATTGGCTAATGGAGAAGGAGTATGAATTAAAAGAGTGTCTCAGTTCCAAGTGAGATATGACTATGATAGGAATAAGGAGAGAGGCAGTGGGGATAGAGACACTAGATAGATCTGAGGGAAATTTAAGAAGAATAGATCAATTCTGAATAAGTGGAATATATAAAATGCCTGTTAAATATCCACATGGAGATATATCAATTAGACAGTCAAATTTATCTGCCAGGAACTCAGAAGGGAAACTAGATATATATCTTTAATCACTTATCACACCAATAATAAGTGAAATAAGAAAAAAAAAAAAACATTGCACCATCCTTGAAGTGTATGGAGTCAATAAATAAGAAAGTCCATATTTGTGTCCCAAGGCCCTGACAGTTATAACGAAGCAGGAAGAGGAACCTATGAAGAACACAAGATGGAGGGTGAGAAAGGTACAGGACAAATCAATGGAAAATAGTGATAAAAGAAAGGAGGATGTCCAATGTGAAAAATGCTGAAATGAAGTCAAATTAAATGTGGACTGAGAAGTGATCACTGAATTTAAAAACTAGAAGAAAATTAGTGACTACAATGAATAAAGTTTTGGTGTATAATTGAGGGAAGCATACCGGCAAGATCCTAGTGAACTGAAAAATAAATTGGTAAGGGAGGAATTAGAGATAGCAAGTAAAACTGAGTTTGTGAAAATAAGAGTGGGCCACAGATCAAGTTAGATTTTTTATTTGGGTGAGAAATCAAATAATGATAGGGTAGTTTAGGATAAAGAGAAATATAAGTGATGTAATCAGAACCTTGAGAAGGTATGAAGGGATGGGATCATGAGCACAGGTAAGTCTAGCATGGATGATGGGTAGGATCAAAATGTCCTTATGAAGCAGAGGGAGTTAGAGACTGTTGCCAAATTTCCTCCTTGATTTGTATTTTCTTTGAAAAGTTATGGTCTGGTAATGAAGATTATAAAAAAAATGTATCATGCTAGGAGACATAAGGAAAGCACATAAGCCTTTAAATAATTATTGCACTGAATAGGAGATCAGTCTCATGAGAAAAATTTGATAACCAGGAAGCCCTGTTAGCTTTACTAGTGCAGGAAAACATGATGTCTAGGCAAAATTAATCTATAGTGTTGAGTGATTTTTCAATAGCAGTGTGCAAAATTTGTATAAAGTGAGGAACACACTGTGATCTACACCACTGGGTGGGTGCACTGGAATACAAGACTAAAGAATACTGAGTGTATTTGTGAGTTAAAATGGCATATTGTTTTGTTGTTGATGCAATGGTATCTCCAATGTCTCTTGCCCATGAAAATGTCAGCCATGTGTATTTTGATCACAACTGCCCCTCCAATGCAGCCATTTTGTGTGTCCACTGATAATTCATTAAATTCATGAAAGGTCTTTTCTGTAAATCTGGTCTCTCTGGTCATTATTTTATCATTGCATTATATTTCAGGGAAAGTTTCCAAATACTTCACTCTTTGACAGACCAAAAATGCACTGAATTCTAACTTGAGGCCAAAATATCACTTAATTTACCTTTTGGCTGCCAGAGATGAAGATGTATCTGATCCATATAAAGAGCTCCTAAAAGGAACATCTCTCTACCATCTCTGCTACTTCACTAATTTTAAATAACTTTCCATTTCAGGACACTTATTCCACTTTCTGGGTAAATTTATTACATGTAGATTGCTTGGTAAGAAGCCTCAATGACAAGTAATAGAATTGTTCTCCACCACACAGGTTTTCTGACCTTTTAGTAGCAGCTCTTATAGGCCACATTCTCCAGATTTTCTTAGAGTGAACAAGTATCATTTGAGAGAATCAGCAGGTGGTACAGGTGGAAAATGAGCAGAGGCTAGATAGCTGACATTAGTCCTTCCTTCCCAGTGTCATTCAGGGCCACCAGCTGCTAGGTACTTAATGCTCAACTATTTGTTCCCATTTGTTTTGTCAAGGGCTCTTTGGGACAGCAGGGGTGTGATGACATGATTTCCAGGTAAGAACACTTTTGGCTGCTAGGATTGACAAGTTATGGTACTGGATAAAAGTCTTTAATAATTTCAATAATTTGTACCTGTTAATGATATAAATCAGTGATCAAAAATTTATTAGGCTACCACTGGACATCTGGTAGTGAATTAGGAAATTTATCAAACTTTGGGGCCTGTTTGGAAACTGTAAATCATTAACAAAACTTAGAATGTATGTCATAAAAAGGCAAGGCAATGGAACTTAATTTACTGTAGAGACAAGACATTCTCCTTCTTTGAATAGCTATTCATTGTATACCAGAAAAAACAGAAATACCTCAGCAAAGAAATCCAGGGCATTGCATGATCCAACCACTTAAATTCTTCAATTTTATAATCCTACTACTCTCCTGCTTGAACCTGTCATTCCAGAACAGATGACCAACCCACAATCCATGAACTATTGGAAAAGAAATATCAAGAGCTATTTTTCTAAGAAGGAAGCAAGTGGTCTGGCTTTGAATCATGTTTTAAAAGATGGAACTGACAAGGGGCAGGGTTGTGGTGGCTTCTTGGCCACAGTCAACTACCCAGAGGAAGTGAGTGGTTGGATCTGTGGGCTTGAGACCATGGTTGCAGGGGAGATCAGGATCCATTGGCATACCATATTGCACAGAAACATTGTTCTACATCCTATTTAGGTGAGTGGCAATTGGGACCTTGAAAGCTTGGAAGCCCCTATCTAGTTGCTGAAATGGGTTTCTCCTCATCCAGAGCAAAAAGGAACAAAGAAAACCAGGGACCCATGGAGACAATTAGTCCAAGGGACTGCTAGACCATGTGATCATTGGCTTATATTACAATGAGACCAGAGGAACTGGATGGTGCCTGGCTACCACTGTCAACCACTCAGAGGATGATCGGTGCAGGAGATCCTGGATAGAGTAGGAGAACAATGTGAAACAAAACTCAGAATCATAGAAAAGGAACAGGTTTGCTGGTTTGCTGGAGCCTGCTGAGACTCCTGAGACTGTGGCCCCTGGCTACCCTTTGGGTCTGGAAATGAACTTACTCCTGGAGCTCCCAGCCAGACAGTGGACAGGCACATGGGGTGAACATTTACCACAAGTAGATACACTCCTCGGAGTGATCAATTGTGGGAGAACAGAGGGGCAGTATTTTTGCAAGGGGACAATGATCTCATGGGTCAGGAGTGCACAGGAGGGAAGAACATAGGGAAGAGGTAGCTATGGGGAAGAGGTGGGAGGGGAGATGTTGCATTGTGGGGAATTGCAGTCAATGTCATGAGACAAAATGTGTGTGAACTGCTGTATGGAAGATGAATTTATTCTGTAAACTTTCACCCAAATCACAAGAAAATTCTTAAAAAAATAAAATAAAAAGATGGACCATCTATAGGGTAAGGATTCATTTCAATGGCTTTAAATTTTTTGAAAAATTCACAGGAAAAAAAAAATATCAAGGAATTACCTAAAGCAGTTGTTTCACTTAGTGTGGTATCATTTGGGGCCCAGGGATGAATTTCCCACCCAAAAGTTTGTTTTTATGGCTTTTATAAGCCTCTAATTATGATCTTGGCTAGGCCTTTGCTTGAGTGATGAAGAGAGCTCCAACATTTCAACAAGGAACTTAGGTTTCATTTATAATAGAAGCCACTATTTGTTCATAGAACTAATTTTCCATGGAAAAAAGTAACTTCTTTTGGTGAGGAGGCTTGCTGTTTCAGAATATTTAGACCATTTTCCTGCAGTTGGGATTCTTTCCTTGCCTTTCCTTAGAGAAAAATAGATTATTTGAAACTTAAGCATTCATAACTCCAGGAAGTTTCATTTTCCTTTCTATAACTAAACAATTTCTGTATTTTGGATGGCTGTAAGAACCTTAGGTTTTTCATGTTGAGGTAAAATCCCACCTAGAGCTTAAGCCATGAATGAGGAAATGTGCATTATATAATGCTAAATGAAATATTAAGATGAATGAAGCCTATTTTTCAGGTTCATGGTCTGTTATGTTCAAATATGTTTCATTCGATCACTATTTACTGAGCACTCACTATGTGCCAGACATTAGGCAGAGGCTGAGGAGAGAGCAAGGTACAAACAAAGTCCTTGTGCTCATACAGCTCAAGTTGTAGAAAATATGTGCCCCAGATACTGGTCAATACACCAAAATCAGACCTTCATTTGATAATGGTGGCAGACCACACTTCTGTCAAGAGGTCCAGAATTTATTCTGTCAAGATGTCCTTGGGAGACGTCAACTCTGGCTATATATGAAAATTTAGGCACTGTGGTTAAGAATAGGATGAAGGGGAAATTTACCCTTTTTCTTTAGCTAGGAATCAATTTAGCTCAGAATCTGGAAAAAAATTCAGTGTTGGAGGTATTGGCTGCTCTCCCTAGACATGAGAAAGGGCACATGGAGTTATTAAAAGATCCAAGGACAGAACACGGCTGTGAAGGAGCTTAATTCTTGTTTATTGTTTTCCTTTCTACTATTCCTTATGCTCATATAAGTCTTCTTAAGAGAGTCTGGGAAGTAAAGGGGTGTGTGTAGGTGTAGTGGAGCAGGTTTCAGAGTACCCTCAGTAGGAGTGGTACCTTAGGCTAAGGTTTGGGTAATAGTAGCACAGTGTTATTGTGTCTGGTAAGTGACCTCACAAAGAGCAATGGAGGCAATGGCCAAGGTATGGAGAATCAAAAACAGATTGGGGCAAAGAAACATGAGATGCTGGTTCAAGAATGCCCAGCAGTGCCAAAGAAAATCCAATTTAGGACAGAAGAAGGAATACGACGAGAGGGGCTAATTTCCAATAATAAAGATGAGTGGGAGGTCACACCTTCAAACAAAACTAAACAGATGTGCCAGAATGTTATCAGGGGCTATGTTAGGGAGCTTTTTATGAGTGATTTCTATTCTCTTCCTTCCAGTTTTCTGTATTTCCCAAACTACCTAGAGTGAATAGATTTATGCTGTGTTTATTATAAGGTACTATATGTGACATATGATATCTAGCACTAACAAGGACTGCTGAGCTTCTTCCCAAGCAGTTACTAGGGGACACTTGAGCAAACACCCAAGAAAAGCTGGTGGGTCATTTAGAGTAATGGTGCCCCATAGATTCTGTCAAAGGAGAGTAAAGAAGTGGTATCCATCATTGTTCATGCAGACACTCATAGCTATCAGATCAGATGCTTTTTCATGGATGAACTCTGTTATGGACTGAATTATGTCTGCCCAAAATATGTTGGAATCCTAACCTCTATATGTGTGGATGGAGTTCCTAAGTAGTGCACATGGCTAATTCACTCAGTTGCTAACTGAAAGGCTGGAAGTTCAACTCCACTCAAAACCACCTTGGAAGACCAGCAATCTATGTCTGAAAAGTCATAGCCTTGAAAACTCTTATGAAGCAGAGTTCTACTCTGCACACATGGTATCAAGGGGTCACCATAAGTCATAATTGAGTGGAATATA
>NW_006921683.1:8550054-8550746 GCF_000298275.1 Orycteropus afer afer
GTTTATCTACTTGAGGTAAATGTTTAACTCACATGTCTCTACTTTGTTTTGCTGGAAACCGCAGGTGTGAGTTCAATTCAAGATCTGAAGAGCAGCTAGGGGCCATAGTCTCAGTGGTTCCATCAGGCTCTATAGGACCAGCAAACCTGGTCCCCACTTTTTTTTTTTTCTCCAAATTATTTTGAGTTTTGTTCCACATTGTTCTCCCTCTCTATCCAGGATCTCCTACATAGATCCCATTCCAACTGGATGACAGTGGTAGCCGGGCACCATGTAGTTCTTCTGGTCTCATAGTTGTACAGGCTGCAGATCAGACGGTGTATCAGTCACTAGGACTAATTGTTTCCATTAATTTTGGTTTTCTTCATTCTTCTTTGCTGTGGATGAGGAGAGACCCATCATTGTATTTAGCTTTTAAGATCCCAGTCGCTACTCACCAAAGTAGGAAGTGGAACAATATTTTTATAGTATGTTATGCCAATTGAGCTTGATGTCCCCTGTGACTATGATCCCAAGCCCACAGGTTCAACTACTCAGTCCTTCTGGGTAGCTGGCTGTGACCAAGCAGTGACCATAACCTTGCCCCTTGTCAGCTATTCCATACACCTGGGAATTCTGGTCATTCACACAAACTTATAGGACCATTGTCTGCCAACCCTATATATGTTCTTGGATACACTCCCCATTTCATA
>NW_006921683.1:8550846-8559281 GCF_000298275.1 Orycteropus afer afer
TATATATATATACACACACATACATACACACACACATATATACACACACACACACATACGCACATATATAGATACACACACACACACAGACACATACATACATACCTGTGGTCCTGTTTGGAAATAGTTTTCTTTGTTATGTTCATTAAATCATACCTAAGTAGGGTGGGTACTGAATTCTGAATTCTCAAAAGAGCAGATTAGACACATAGATATGCACAAATGGGGAAGACAGATGTCAAGTGAGGACTGTCTATAGGCAAGGAACCAAGAAGCACTGGAACAACCTACAGGGAAAGAATTGCCAGAGTTGAGACCCTGATTTAGAATTTCAGCTTCCAGAATTATGAGAAAATATATTTCTGTTCTTTAAAGTCATCCAATTGTGGTATTCCTGTTATAGCAGCGATAGGACACTAAGACAATCTATGGCAAAGGAAGAATCAAAATGTCAGGTTTGCTGAAAGAGGTAAATAACCCTTGACATTCTGAAAATCTCACTCTCCCTCTTCCCATGAACTTGCAGTATAATAAAAATGCTAGTAACAGTTGGCAGCTCCCCTTACAAAAACATAGGTTAAATAAAAATGGCATATGTTGATAAGTGAACATGCAAAATCTGAGTATGTGCTTTAGGTGAAAGCAGCTCATCTTTCTATGTGGTACTAGTAATATAAGGCACGAATAAATACAATGGAAAGCTGAAATTCTGGATAATTCAGGAGGTCCTAATCACTTGAATTATGATATAGCTGCAAAATGTAAAAAAGCATTTTAGTCTTACTAGATTTGAAGACTCCTTGCTTAAAGAATAATTTTCAGTATTTATAAATCATATTATATCTTGCACTGTGCTTCTTAGACTCATTATTTTAACCGGGTGATTTTTTAAACTGCTAAATTAGTAATCTGTTTGTGTGGATCCAGACCAAATTATAGTGAAGGTTGGTACACTCATGGCAGGATCACCGTCACATTGCAAAGCTTCTATTAGCATTCCTATCACACTTTTCGCACAGTTGTGGCTAGCATTCCTGCAATCTTAGTTGTAACAAAAGCAAAAGCTTCATGAAATATGACATAGAAAATGGAACAAGTAACATTGTTCTCAAAGAAAATTCAAAGGAGCGAAAAAAAAGTTAATTCATTCTTTAGCTAAGAGATTATAAAAGAAAAATTACTGTGTTATCTTTAATAAAAGGTAAAGGGGCCTGTCTTTTCAAAGGCTCTTACATGGTTGTCTTTGGCCCCTCTGGATAAACACATAATCACTGACATTTGCCTGTTATTTTCTCTGAGTGGCGCTTGTCCTGATGAATAGGGATATTTTAAGATGATGCTCTGTTCTGTAGGCAGTATTTTGTTGTTACTTGCTGTTGAGTCAGATTAACTCATGCTGTCCAGTAAGCTTTGACGGGGCACAGAACAAAATGGTGCCCAGTCCTGGACCATCTTCAGGATCACTTGTATGCTTGGATGCATTATTACAGTCACTGTGTATTTTGAGTGCCTTCCAACCCACATGGTTTATCTTCCAGCACTATATTGGATGATGTTCTGTTGTGATCCACAAGGTTTTCATTTTTGCAAGTAGATCCCTAGGCCTTTCTTCCCAGTCTGTCTTAGTCTGGATGTTCTATTGAAACTTGTATTGGTGACACAGCTTCCAGCATCACAGTAACACATATGTCACCATAATATGACAAACTGACAGAGGAATAACGGATAGACCATATTAGCTTTACCAAACCTTTTCTATCTTTCTGCTTCTCTCATTTTATATCTTTCTCTCTCTTTTAGGTTGCTATACCATTTTCTTCACCAAAACCAAAAAATTAAACCCCCTGACACTGAGGTAGTTATGAGTCATAATGACCCTATATGACAGAAAAGAATTGCCCCATAGGCTTTCCAAGGCTGCAATCTTTACAGAAGCAGACCACCACATCTTTCTCCCACAGAGTGTCTCATGGGTTTAAATTGCTGTCCTTTGGTCAACAGTTGAGAGCTCAACTCAGAAGCATTATATACAAAAAGAGCATAATATACAAAAAGTTTAATAAAAAAGAAGGGAGAGAGAAATAAAAATAGGTTAACCAGCTACTGCAGGAATTTGGCAGTGCCACAGGGCAGTTGTGTTTTTCCATTTGTTCTATGGAATAATCTTTGTTTTTGCTTTTTCAAATGGATAAGGCAGAAATAACAAGCTCTACTGACATTGGAAATGCTCCTTAATAGTGTTAAACAACTATTTAATAGTACATTGAACACTTGCCTTATTATGCTTATTCAAGTTTTACAAGAGAGAAGACATTTCTAAATAGATTTCTGGCTACTTTCAGTATTTTGCTTAATAACTGGCAACTATAATAAGCAATAAGGATACCTAGTGGCACAGTAGTTAAGTGCTCAGGTGCTAACTGAAAGATCAGTGGTTTGAACCCACCAGCTGCTCTGTGGGATAAAGATGAGGAAGGCTGCTTCCATAAAGATTTACAGCATCGGAGGCAGTTAATACACAGGAAATAGCTCAGGGGGCAGGACTGCATGAGAGGGAAGGACACAGGGAAGAGGTAACTATGGGGAGGAAGTGGGGGGAGAGCTGTTGCATTGTGGGAAATTGCAGTCAATGTCATGAGACAAAATGTGTATGAACTGCTGTATGGAAAATGAATTTTCTCTGTAAACTCACCCAAATTGCAATAAAAATATAAAGGAAAAAAAAATGGGGGGGGGATTTATAGCCTTAGAAACCTTCTGGGGCTGTTCTACTTTGTTCTATAGGGTTTCTGTGAGTTGGAATTGACTTGATGGCATTTTTAAAATATAAGAAATATATATATAATAAGCTCTGGTGGCAGAGTGTCTAAGGCATTTGACTGATAACCAGAAGGCTGGAGGCTCAAACCCACCAGCCACTCCTTGGAAGGAAGATTGGGCAATCTACTTCTATAGAGATACCACCTTAGAAACCCAAAGAGGGATCTCTATGAGTTGAGTTGAATCAACTCAACGGCAGTGAGATTGATCAAATGAAAAAGAGAGGTCACAAAACTCAGGGACTGGTAGTTATGCTTGTGTTGGCCAGTACAAACCAAAAAAAAAAAGGAAGCCTGGATAGCAAGAAGGTACCTGCTGTGTCAATGTCAAGTCAGACACACTGAGAATACATCATCTTCATATCATACTAGGCACACTCTGAATCTAGGGTCTGAAGTTATCAAGGAAAAGTTAATACTCCTTGTCTTGACCTATGGAGCCCTGATGGCACAATTGTTAAGCACTCAGCTATCAACTCAAAGGTCAGTGGTTCAAATCCAGCACCCACTCCATGGCAGAATGATGTGCAGGCCTACATCCATAGAGATTACAGCCTTGGGAACCTTATAGGGGAGTTCTACCTTGTCTTACAGGATTGTTATAAATTGGATTTGATTTGATGGCAACGAGTTTTATTTTGTTCTGAAAGTGTTCCTATTTTGATGTCAAAAGGGCTTGGGCTTGAATACTGGTTCTATGTCCTCCTAACTTTATGATCTGAGACTTAGTTTTAATATCTACCTCCTATTTTATGATGCTTTATCTCTTTTTCTTTTTTTGAAGACTAAATAAAATATCTATCTATCCAGTTCTTGACAGGGTGCGTGGGAATAGCTGGTGTTCAAGAGTTTGAGATATCTCATCCTCTTCCCACTTAGAAGAATTGAAAGGAGGAAATCACTCAGAATGGCACCTGGAATCACTCTATTTGTTAACATTAATGTATTATAGTTCTTTCCTGCTGCTACTTCAATACAGTAATGGAGGAGGTCAAACCCAATCTCAAATCCTCTGCCATTGTGTTGATCTCAACTCATAGAAACATTATAGGACAGAGTACAACTGCCTATAGGGTTTGCCAGGCTGTAAATCTTTACAGAAGCAGACTGGGTCATCTTTCCCCTGCGGGGAAGCTGGTGGTTTCCAACCACTGACCTTTTGCTTAGCAGCCAAATGTCTCAACCACTATGCCACCAAAACTCCCGGAGGAAGTGAAGGTAGCCAGAAACAAAACTAGAAAATGTCTGTCAACAGGTGACTGAAATCATCACAGTCACGCTAGGGATAGCAATTCCTTTTCCCAAACCAAAAAGTTCTATTTGCAGACTTCAAAAGATTTTTCAATACATCCTGGATTTATATTTGTCACTGTGTAAAAAATGGCATAATTAAACCACACCAATGACAAAAAGAGTCACTTGTTCCATCACAAAATGTGCTGTGTAAATACAAGGAGCTCTAGTAGTGTAGTACCTAAGGTATTTAACTGGTAACCAGAAAGATGCTGGTTCAAACCCATCAGCCACTCCTTTGAAGGGAAATTGGGCAATCTACTTCTGTAGTGATACTGCCTCGGATACCCAAGTATGGGTCACTATGAGTCAGATCTGACTCGACAGTAGTGAAATAAATACAAATGCAAAACAAAACAATACAAAACTAGTAATAAATGGGGGAAGCAAAGAAAGGAATGAAGCTAGCTAAGAAGTTAAATGAGATGGCTATAGCAGCTGGATGTGTTTGGGTCGGATGGAGTGGTACTAAGTACTTTGAATGACAGACTTCATTCATAGAGTGAAAATTTACGGACTATTCACTTTCTGTTTTCCTAAAACATTACCAAAAGGAAACAAGGCTAGCAAAAGAGGTGTTTCTGATGATATTAAATGTACAGGATACAAAGTTTTTTTTTTTTTTTTTTTTTAAACGTAAGGGTTCTATGGGATACAGAATTGCAAGACTAATGAATTATTCATTGCAAGTACTTTTTATCAACAACATAAATGGTGATTATACATATGGATCTTACCAGATGAAATGCATAGGACTCACATAGACTAGATCTGTGGAAAGATACAATGGCAAAGCTCATATAATCAGTCAGAAAAAGACCAAATGCTTACTGTAGAACAGACCATAAATTGCTCATAAACAAGTTCAAGTTGAAGCTGAAGAAAATTAAAACAAGTCCTTGAAAGTAAAAGTACAACCTTTATTATACCCAACCTGAATTTAGAGATGATTTCAAGAATATATTTAACACACTGAAAATTAGTGACTCAAGCCTGATGAACTACAGGATGACATCATGGATATCATATGTGAAGAAAGCAAAAGGTAACTAAAAAGACAGGAAAGGAAAGACCAAAATGGATGTCAGAAGAAATTCTGAAACTTCCTCTTTAAGGTAGAATAGGTAAAGTGAACAGAAGAAATGATGAAGTAAAAGAGTTGAACAGAAGATTTCAAAGGACAGCTAGAGAAGTACCATATAAAGTATTTTAATGAAATGTGCAAAGAAAATGAAAATGTAAGGGCATGATTGGCATTTCTCAAGTTGAATGAACTGAAGAAAAAATTCAAGTCTTGAGATGCAATTTTGAAGCATTCTATGGAAAAATACTGAATGATACAGAGAACATTAAAAGAAGATGGTAGAAATACACAGCTTCAGTGTTCTAAAAAGCAATTGTCAACATTCAACCATTTCAAGAAGTAATATATGATCAAGAACTGATGGTATTAAATAAGAAGTCCAAGAACTAAAGACACTGGTGAAATACAAGTTTCCAGGAATTGATGGAATTAACAATTGAGATGTTACCAACAGATGCAATGCTGGAAGTGCTCACTTACCTATGCCACGAAATTTGGAAGACAGCTACAGGGCAAGCTGACTGTAAGAGATACATATTTGTGCCCATGCCAAAGAAAGGTGATCCAATGAATATGAAAATTATTGATCAATACCATTAATATCAATGCAATTAAAATTTCACGGAGGATATTTCAAACATGTACAGTACATTTCAAAAATGTACAGTAGTACACTGACAGGGAACTGCAAGAAATTCAAACTGGATTTAGAAAAGGACATGGAACAAGGGATATTATTACTGATGTCAGATGGATATTGGCTAAAAGCAGACAATACCAGAAAGATGTTTACCTGTTTCATTGATTATGCAAAGACATTTGACTCGGTGGATTATAACAATTTATGGATAACATTGCAAAGAATGAGAATTCCAGAACACTTCATTTTACTCTTGCAGAACTTATACAGTCTAAGAACCAGTTGTTTAAACAGAACAAGGGGAGATACTGTGTGGTGTAGAATCAGGAAAGTTGTGTGTCAGGGTTATATCCTCTCACCATACTTATTCAATCTGTAAGTTGAGCAAGGAATCCAAGAAGCTAGACTATATGAATAAGAACATGGCATCATGATTAGAAGAAGAAGAAGAGTCATTTACAACCTGCAATATGCAGATGACACAACCTTGTTTGCGGTAAGTAAAGAGGACTTGAAGCAGATGAAGATCAAAGACTATAGCCTTCAGAATGGATAACACTTTAAAATATAGAAAACAAAAATCTTCACAACTGGTCCAATAAGCAACATCATGATAAAAGGAGAAAATATTGAAGTCAAGAATTCCATTTTACTTGGATCCACAATCAGTGCTCATGGAAGCAGCAGTCAAGAAATCAAATGACATATTACATTGGACAAATTTGCTGCAAAAGACTTCTTTAAAGTGTAAAAAAGCAAAGATGTCATTTTGAGGACTAAGGTGTACCTAACTCAAGACAACAGTGTTTTCATTTGCCTCATAGGTATGTGAAAGCTGGACAAGAAATAAGGAAGACCAAAAAAGATTTGATGCATTTGAAACACAGTGTTTGTGAAAATACTGAATATACTATGGACTACCAGAAGAATGAACACATTTGTCTTGGAAGATGTGCAGCCAGAAAGGTCATTAGAAGTGAAGGTGGTAAAATTTCATCCCAAGAAGGACTTTAGAAATGTTATCAGGAGGGATCAGTCCCTGGAGAAGGACATTATGCTTGTTAACTAGAATGTTTGCAAAAAAGAAGAAGACCCTTAATGAGATGAATTAAGATAGTGTCTGCAAAAATATATGGCGACAAATACTGAAGAATGGTGAAGAATACCATGGGCAGCCAAAAAGCCAACAAATCTGTCCTGGAAGGATGTGCTTCTTGGAAGGCCAGATGCTCCTTGGAAGCGACAATGGCCAGACTTCGTCTCACCTACTTTTGTCATGTTGTCAGAAGGGACGATTCCCTGGAGAAGGATATCATGCTTGGTAAAGTGGAGTTGTTGTTGCTGTTGTTATGTGCCATGGAGTTGAATCTGACACATAGGGACACCTCCTTGGGTTTCTGAGGCAGTATCACTATGGAAGTAGATTGTCCAACCTTCCTTCTGAGCAGTGGCTGGTGGGTTTGAACCACCAGCCTTTTGGTTGGCAATCTAATGACTTAGGCACTATGCTACCAGAGCTCCTAAGGTGGAGAATCAATGAAAAAGAGGAAGGCCCTCAACAAGAGGGACTGACACAGTGGCTGCAAGAATGGGATCAGATATAGCAAGGACTGTAAGGCTGGCACACGACCAGGCATTGTTTTGTTCTGTTGTACATAGGGTTGCTGAGTCGGAGCTGACTTGATGGCACTTAACAACAACAACGACTTCAACAATGGGCTCAAACATAACAATGATTTTGAGGATGGCACAGGACCAGGCAGTGTTTCACTCTGTTGTGCATAAGGTCACTGTGAGTCAGAACTGATTGGACAGTATCTAACATTAAGAATAACACTAATGGAATACATGCAAAGAGGAATCACTTTTATCTTCTGAGGAGAAACAAGTAAAACAGTGAAATGAATGCACAAAAGAACCTTTGACTTTTGTTTATCTCATACCAAATAATCAGAACAACATATAAGATCCCTTGTTTACATAACTTTGAAGCTCTAGCTTCAAACTTACTCCCAACTCATGCCTTTAGTAGAGTTATTTTTTTTGAAGTAGCAAAAGATAATTTTTTCTTTCCCTTTAAGAATTATTTATAACAGAAATGCACACTGGAAGATGACTTCTTGGACAATATTTGTTGCCTTAAAACTGATTCAAACTAATCAACATTAGAGGTGTATGTGAAAACTCTGATCTATACTTATCCACTATCATCAGAAGAGTTAAACACTTGGCTGCTCATCCAAAGGTTGGTGCTGTGTGGAAAAAGACCTGGCAATCTGCTTCTGTAGAGATTATAACCAAGAAAACCCTATGAGGTACCTCTAGTCTGTCACTGTAAGAAAAAATAGCACCTAACAACAACATTGAAACAGTAATAATGCAGTCACTTTTATTTAATTCGTATTGATATGATAGTTTACAGAATGGACAATAAAATATGTACTTTCATAGGCTCATAAAAGTCTTGATGATCTTTGGCAAGGGTGTTTTATTTTTATTTATTTTTTTTTTTGTGTGTGTGATTTGGGTGAAGATTTACAGAGCAAATTCATTTTCCATACAGCAGTTCACATATACTTTGTCTCATGTCATTGACCAC
>NW_006921683.1:8561209-8581746 GCF_000298275.1 Orycteropus afer afer
GAAGTCTTTGGAAGCACATAAAAATTTAATTTTTAGAAGGTCCCAATCATCTGGTTTCTCTTCTGCTGTCTGTGCATTTTGAATTATGCTTGATAGTCTATTTATGCCATATATTAGGGCCCTTAAATTTGACCCTAAATTTTGTGCAAGGGTGTTTTAAATGCTTCTATTCAACCAGAAGTTCAGTGGTTCAAACCCACCAACTGCTCCATGGAAGGAAGAATGGGGTGACCTACCTCCGTAAAGATTTCCAGTCTTGGAAACTCAGTGGGTGTTGCTGAGTTGGAATTGACTCAGTGGCAGTGAGTTTTATTTGGTTTGGTTTATTCTCCTTCCATCCAAGCATGATTTCTGTTTAAAATCATTTGAAGAACATACAGAAAATATCCTTTTTTTTAAAAAAATTATCTATAATACTTATGGGTTGAAAAATTTAAGAAATGGCTCTAAGAATAGGGTATGCTCAACATACAATGTTAAATATAGAGAGAAGACAAGAAAAGAAATGTCTTTATTCCAAAAGACATTATGTAAAATGCTACCCTATCAGATGAGCCTATGTCCCTCTTATGGTACTAACAGTCTATGTAAAAATAGAATACAGGTCTGGAATCATTTTTCAAAAATGAATGAACACACAATGTACATTTGGGAGACCTGGGCTCTACTTCTTTGAACAGGGTTTTGTGTAACTTTGGGACTTGAATAGTTTCTTTCAGGTGATTTTCCAATTGCAAAATGGTGAAAATAGCAGACCTGGTTACTTCACAATATTGTTGTGAAGATCAAATAAAATAATTTAAGGAAAATGATTTGAAAAAGCATAAAATGATTCACAAGTACAAAACATCATCAAGAATAACAGAGACAATATATACTATTTTGGTTCTGATACATCCCTAAGCTTCTAAGGCTGTGATTTCTCTAGCTGTTGAACCAAATGCACGGTACACAAAGGCAATCTGTAATGGAATTTTATTAAATTCATTAACAGAATTTAGATCACTTTCTTCAGAGGACTTTGTGTCAGTTTACAGACGAAGATAACAGATTGTATTTAGTGATGTACATAATAGATTTATATAATTAATTCTGTGACAATTAAATGATTCAATCCAGTTGTTTGATGATGTGCAGGCAAAACGTGTCATTGGCTTGTCTGAATCTCAAATTTCACTCCTTGCTTTTATATGAAGAGGAAAAGATTGTACAACTATTTCAAAATTAAATTTTTATGCTGATGAAATTCACACTTATCCTAAATTTTATTTTTCTATCTGCATTTTATGGCATTTTGGTTGTACTGGGTTTAGTCTAGATGAAAAACAATATATTTTTTTTTTTCTTCTCACTCTTTTCCATCATTTTTGGAGAGCATAAAATGATTCACAGTTTTCTACAAAATTGATGCCACTTCAATAAATTACCATAGGGTAAAATCAAGTAATTATTAAGAATCTATTACTCTTGAAACTTCCCTTAATAGTTGGAGAGGATATGGGTCTTCTGTCATTAAGCTGCTTAGATTCAACTTAAAGACAAGACATATGTGAAATATAAAATAAAAGATAATGTAATTACACAATAATTTGAATGGTGTCAAATGTAAATATTCTGGTAGTTCATGATAAAGGACAGCCAATGTGGACTGAATTATAGAGTGTACGCTTCTACCTTCTATAATGGAATAGGTCGTCTTTGAAGGCTAGTGTAAAAACTGCACACATTTTCTAAAAGAATTTAATTCAATTAAATGTGATTCAAATATTCAGAGCTTAACAAGGATATAAGAGAGGTATACTGGAGGTATTGACAATAAAGATGAGCCCTTTTGCATGTACAGTACTGTGTTGTCAATGATGGTAAGCATTGATCTGTGGATAGATGGGTGGATCTATGGCTGCATGATCAGGTATATCTACTCAGGGGGGAGTGTGCCCATGACCAAATGTAGGGTTGGCAGACAATATTTCTACATGTATATGATGTGCTGTAAGAATGTCCAGGCGTATAGTAGAGTTGACAGGGGGTAAGGTGGCGGTGGCTTCTTGGCCACAGCCAGCTACCCTGAGGGAGCAAGTAGCTTATGTGTGGGCTCTGGACCATGGTCACAGGAGACTCAAGCTCCAACTGGCACAACATATTACACAAAAACATTATGCTACATGCTACTTTGGTGAGTAGTGACTGAGGTCTTAAAAGCTTGCAAGCAGCCATCTAGATTGAACAATGCATCTCCTTGTTGAGAGCAAAGAAGAATGAAGAAAACCAAAGACACATGGAAACAATTAGTGCAAGGGACCATGAGATCCTCAGCCTACATGACCATGAGACCAGGAGAACTAGATAGTGCCTGGTTACCACTGTCAACCACTCAAAGTGGGGTTGGTGCAGGAGATCCTGGTTAGAGTGGTAGAACAATATGGAACAAAACACAAAATCATAAAAAGAAAAAAAGGGACCAGTTTTGCTGGTCTGATAGAGTCTGTTGGTATCCCTGAGACTATGGTCCCTAACCACCCTTCAGGTCTGGAATTGAACCCCCCCCTGTGGTTTCCAGCCAAACAAAAGACAGGCATATAGGCCATACATTTATATCAGGTAGATACTCTACTTGGAGTGATCAATCATGGGAGAACAGAAGGGCTGTGTTTGCACAGAGAAATAGCTGGGAGTCAGGAGTGCATAGGAGGGAAGAATACAGGGAAGAGGCAACCACGAGGAAGAAGTGGGAAGAGAGCTGTTACATTGTGGGAAATTGCAGTCAATGTCATGAGACAAAATGTGAATGAATCATATGGAAAATGAATTTGCTCTGTAAACTTTCACCCAAATCACAGTAAAAATTTAAAATAAAAAATGTCCAGGTTTACTAGTCTGATAGAGCCTGGTGACAATGCTGAGACTATGGCACTTAGTTACTCATCAGGTCTGGAACTGAATTCAGTCCTGTGGCTTCCACCCAAACAATAGAGAAGCATATGGGGTGAACATTTACATTAGGTAGATATACTCCTTGGAGTGATCAGTTATGGAAGAACAGAAGAGCCGTGTTGGAACAGGGAGATAGCTGGTGGTGGTGGTGGTGGTGGTGGTGGTGGTGGTGGTGGTGGTGGTGGAAGTGCATGGGAGGGAAGAACATAAGGAAGAGGTAACTAGGGGAAGGAAGTGGGAAGACAGCTGTAGTATTGTGGGGAATTTCAGTCAATGTCACGAAACAATAGGTATATGAAATAGTGTATGGAAACTGAATTTGCTCTGTAAACTTTTACTCAAATCGCAATAGTATTTTTTTTTTTTTAACAAAAGAATCTAACCCATTAAAAAAAAATCAAGAGTCTGGAACACTTGCATTTTGATTCATTTAAGCTTTATAAAACACAATACTAAAGCATTTAATGAAAGAAGAGAAAAAAAAAGGCAGAGAAATTAAGTAACTTGCTCCATGCCCTATGTTGTTGTTGTTGTTATGTGCCCTCGAGCGGGACTCGACTCATAGCAACCCTTCCTTGGGTTTCCGAGGCAGTATCACTACAGAAGTAGCCATGCTCTATAGTCAGCAAGTATTTGAATCATGATTTAAGTCAAATCTCTCTCCAAAATCTATGACTCATCTCCGGTGCGAGTATACCTCTCAAGGAATGCTTGTTAATTAAGAGGCATGAGCTTATGAAGAAGAGAAGGGTGGAACAAGCAGAGTGTCACTCAGGGAATACAGAAATACATAATGTTCCTACATATTTAGGGGTCACAGTAAAACTTGTTTCAAATTCTAGCCACCAATAACTCTGAAGGTCTTAAGGTATACCTTAATTTGGTCAGTATCACTCCAAGGATGGCCTTTCTTGTAAGAGACAGCAGGGGTCACAAATGAGCAGACTGACATCAAAGAGTTACTGATGTTTCCTAATAATTCTTATTAGTTGCAGACTTCACTGAGGCTTTACATTTTGATAAATTTACTTAAAATACTACCTATGAGTAATATGGTATGATACTAGATATAAAGCATTTTACTAAGAAAATTAACCATTTCTGGAAGATGACATTTGCAAATCCAAACTGAAAGATAGCAGGATGTGTAATAGAGTGGCAGAAAGGCAGAGGAATTATAGATATAGAAGCTTGTTCAAGTAATAGCCCTGAATTGTTCAGATTTCGCTGCATCCAGACCCTTGGACAGTCCCTGTCTACACTGATTCTTGACTTGACCATGGTACTTACTGTGGTGAGTGAGAGAGTAGTACCAGTGACAAAAGTAGAAGCTTGTATTGTGGTTGGAACACTGAAAACACAATTCTAAGAAGCTAGTGATAGCAGGCTTATGAAAGAGAGAATGGCAGGCACCTTACTGACAGCCTACAAGTACCAGATGTGCCAGAAATTCTAGATCACTCTCCCCACCAGCTACTAACACATCAGTAGAAATCAGACAAGCAAGCCCGGGCCAGAAGAGTTGACTATCTGATCCACAGAATCATGAGCTAAATAAAATTGCTTACTTCAAGCCACAAAGTTTTGGGGTGGTTTGTTACACAGTAAAGCTAAATCACATGATAGAATAATATTTCAGGCAATCGAGAAAACAGCAAAATTACTGAAGTAAGAGAGTTGAAAGTACCTAACACTTGCTTCCCATGTGGAGACCTATAATGGATCACACTGCAGGAATGACTGTAGTATTTGTCCAGGTAGAAAGCATGCTGGGCAGCCTCAGAGAATCCCGTAACTCAGATTAGTAAGAAAGCAGCAGAATTGTCCTCATGCAACAAAAAAGTAACATAGGGCCTTAGGCCAGCACAGTACATGCCTCTAGTTTGGGGAGAAGGAACAGATCACTTCTGTTTCCCCAAAGTGAGCCTGACAGAAGCAGAGTGTCAAAAGACAAAAAGGGGCCCTTCCAATGGGAACAAGTAACTATATGGAATCAACTTCCTAGAAAAAAAAAGTCTTCATTAGTGGGCAACATGCTTCTCAATGAATATCAATGTGGATGGATATTCTTCAAGGACCAGATTCTTCCTCCCAACCCGTGCCCCTATAGAACAGTGGTGTATCAACTTTTCCCTCTACAAAATCAAGATAGCTGTTTTAGTTAATGTGTCAGCTAAGTTCTAACTTAAAAATTAATATAATTTATTCTGCACTTTCCCTGTGCAAATCAATACACACATACACACACATAAACACACAGATACAAGTAAAAATTCTAGATTTTTAGTGGTATAGATGAGAGATAGTAATACAAATAACTATTTCTGGCAAGATAAAAAACATAAGCAAGGTTTTTAACTATCAACCTTGCACACACACACAAAAAATCACACAAAGAGATACATACATCAGCACTAAAACTTAGGAAAGGGTGTTAAAGCACATACCCCCAAAAAATCTCACCAATATGCTACATACAGGGCCACGTTGCCCTCCTGAAAGGGTACTATGATATTATGCACAGAAGATTCTAGCTGATCATTAATAAAACTTCCAAAATAAGTGTAATTCATAAGGGAGAAGGGAGCACACTTTTCGGATCCTCTTAATGGCAGAATATCAAAAGCACTCGAAAGCAGCTGGAGTGGGGCTGCACCAAAAGGAAAACTGGAAGTGTAGAAAGCAAATGCCACAGGAATCAGGCATAGCCACACCTTGCAGACAATTGGGCAGTTGGCAAAGCTGAATAAGGGATGAAAACTTGAAGCAAAACAATCTCACCACACGAAGAGACAATATGGCACCATGATGAAGTCCTGAGGCTGGGATCATTCATAGCTCCTGCTCACTCCCCACTATACTCAGTCTGTCAAAGAACTAACCTGTGAATGTGAATTTATATTACCCAGCACTCCAGTTCCAGCTGTAAAGAGAAAATCCATACACCCCATGAATAACCAAACATTAGTTCTATACAGAACACTTCAGGTTTGAGAAGTAAACGGGGGGGAATTCACAAAAACTAACCCACAAACAATTTTAAGACATACAATCAAATAAAGTAAATCTATAACAGTATCTGCCACATCAATTAAAATATTAAAAGTAAATGACTTAGATGTAATAAAATATGAGAAAAAGGATGACTTAATAAGACAACCCACTATGATTAGAAGAGAACTTGCTAAAGTGAGGGTAGAAACAAGTAACAGGAGAAAATAAGAAATATGACGAAAACTTAAAATTTAAATAATAGATTTATTTTTCATTTGCAGCAAGAAAGAGCTGAATTGCCAATGCAGAAAATTAGAATGACTGCTATAGTGTACACACTTAATAAATTTACCTAGCATGGAGAAAGAGGGGAACAAAGCTAACAAAAGAATGAAAAAGAAGAGAATGATCGTTAGAGTGTGTTGTTGTTATGTGCTATCGATTCAGATCCAACTCACAGCGACCCTTCCTTGGGTTTCTGAGGCAGTATCTCTACAGAAGTAGATTGCCCAACCTTCCTTTCAAGGAGTGGCTGGTGGGTTTAAAACGCCAGCCTTCTGGTTGGCAGTCAAGTGCCTTAGGCACTACACTACCAGAGCTCCTTGTTAGAGTATAGAAAGGAGTAAAACAAATAAATAAATGTTTCAAAAGAATAAACTAACATAAAGAAAAAACAGCTAAATAATTAGATATGACAACAAAATAAAAATCCAAAAATGCCTACAATTGCTAGTATTCTCTGATCAACTATTATGTAATAGATGTGCTAACTTATTGCTGTTGAGTCAATTCTGACTCTTGGCAACCCTATAGGACACAGAACTGTCTATAGGGTTTCTAAATCTGCTTTGTGGAAGCAGATTGCCACAGAGCCACTAATGGGTTTGAACTGCTGACCTTTGGGTTAGCAGCCCATCACTTTAACCACTCCACAACCACAGCTCCAATAGATGTGGTAATAACTAGTTTCTATGTATTATATACTAATAATCCTTAGGAAAGCACTGGGTAGTAGGCATTATTATTACATATACTTTAGAAACAAAGAAAATGAGACCTAAATAATAAAACAAGAAGGAAAAAAAAAATCTCTTCAACTGAAGAAAACTTGTATCAATAGACTTGAATGATTCACCAGATATTATAAATACACAAAAATAATAGAAAAGATAAACTCCTAGAAATGGCCCCTGCTTATAGTTTTGAAATTCAAAGAAAGAAAAGATACTATAGACATAAAGGGTGAAGGGGGAAATAAAAACAAACTGATTTATACATATGTGAAAAAAATGAAAAAAAATACACAGAGGCAACAAAAGATATTGTCAGATATGCAAGGACTCAGGAATTGAACAACTACATATAATTCTGAAAAACTGTGGCAAAACTTTCAAATAAATTAGTAAAAAATAGTAACAAAAATAATAATTTAGCAAAGTAACAATATATAAAAATAAATATTTTATATATATATGTATAATACATATAACCATGTTGCTGTTGTTATTGTGTGCCGTCGAATCATCTCCAACTCACAGCAAACCCCCCTTGGGTTTTCGAAGTGGTATCTCTATGGAAGTAGATTACCCAACCGTCCTTCCAAGGTGTGGCTGGTGGGTTTGAATCATCAACCTTGTGGTTAGCAGTCAAGTGCATTAGGCACTATGCTACCAGAGTTCCTATATATAACCATATACATGTTATATATATGGTTATAAAATATATTATATATATGGTTTTATATTTTTATTGTATAATATTGTATATAAATGAAGGTTGGGCAATCTACTTCCATAGTAATACTGCCTCAGAAACCCAAGGAGGGGTCGCTATGAGTCGGGTCCGACTCGACGGCACATAACAACAATATACTATAATGCAGCAATTCTCAAGTTTTTTTGTGATCACAGCATTCTTTCTAATACCAAAATGTTTGTTGATATATGTGAAGGTATTGAAAGATGAAAAAATGAAAAATCAGTCAAAAGGTCCTGCAATACATGTCTTACCACAATATAATACAGCAGGTGTCCTATTCCCATCATCATCCTTTAGTGCTGTTTGGCTGTTTGAACTTTAAGGGACCACTTGCTGTCTAGGCTACCTCTCTCAGATACCCTGAGAGGAAATTCTCCTATCATTCAGCAAGCAGTATTCTTGTGGAGGGAACTTGACTTTATACTCCACTTCTCACTTCTCACCTCATATACACAGTGATGATTCTTGGTCTACATCACTATGAACAAACAGCCCAGATCAGCCTTCTGTCTGACAACACAGCCCTTGATGTATGAACACTGTAAACCAAAAAACCAAAACCACTGCTGCTGAATTGATTCTGACTCAGTGACGTTATAGTACTGAGTAGAATTTCCCTGTAGGGTTTCCAATGCTATAAATCTTTATGGTAGCAGAGAGCCTCATCTTTCTCCCACAGAGTAGCTGTGGTGGGTTCAAACTGACGACCTTTTGGTTAGCAGCTGAATGGTTTAACCGATGCGCCACCAGTGCTTCTTGTATGAACACTCAGCAGTAGTTAAAAAAGTTATGTTGTTGTTAGCTACCATTGAATCAGCTCTCAATTCATGGTGACTCCATGCACAATGGAATATAAATTATAAAAAATAACTTATATAATCTATAATATATATAATAACCAGTTAAATGATAAGATGGAAAAGTACATCCATATACAATATCACAAAATAAAATAACTAAAATAAATAAGAATTGTGCATAAACTTATGAAGAAAACATTAAAACACTCCTGAAAGACCACTGCAAATTTGAATAAATGGGAAGACACACTATGCTCTTGGATAGATGACGCCACATCATAAATGAGCTAGGGAAGATATAAAGGAGCAAGACTGAGAGGTGTGGAAATCAAGGGTTCTATTTAGGTTGAGTTTGACCTCTCAGAAAAGAAGTCAAGTAGACATTTGATAGACAAATATGGAGCACCATGGATGGCCTACACAGAAGCTATGAATTTGGGAGTCCTCAGTATATGCCGGGAGTTCTGGTAGCATAGTGCCTAAGGCACTTGACTGCTAACCAGAAGGCTGGCGGTTCAAACCCACCAGCCACTCCTCGGAAGGAAGATGAGGCAATCTACTTCCATAATGATACTGCCTCAGAAACCCAAGGAGGGGTTGCTATGAGTCGGGTCCAACTCAACAGCATATAACAACAACAACAACAGTATATGTCACTTAGCAATGGTGTGCAGATGGAGAAAGGAAGAGCAGCCAAGACAGAGACCTGAGGCATTTATAGATCAGCTAGAAAGTACAGAGCTATCACAGAAGACTGAGATTGAGTGGTCAGTGAAAGAGAAGGACAGCCAAGATAGTGTGATATTCTGGAAGCTAATGATAGTCAAGTCATTCAAGGAGCAAATGCTCACCATTGTATTTGCAGGGCATTCCTCAAAGATTTCAGATATTTGTTAAATTTAATGAAATAATTAAGGACAATGTAGAAATGAATTTTTACTTAAAAAATATATACCATGAAAAGACTCAAAAAGTAGAAGAAAACAAATAATTTAGACTGTTCCTGTGCATATATTATATTGACATGTGAGGAGGAATCATGTGCAATGCTAACTTTTAAAAAAATCATAAATTCCAGATAAAGGTCAAATATAGCTTTTTTTTGTTTTTTAAAAAAAGAATAATATAATGTACCCATATTTATTGTTGTTGTTGTCATGTGTCATTGACATGATTCCAATTCATAGCAACTCCATATACAACAGAATGAAACACTGCCCAGTCCTACACCATCCTTAAAATTGTTGCTATGCCTGAGCACAGTCTTGCAGCCTCTGTGTCAATCTATCTCTTTGAGGCTCTTCCTCCACTACCCATCTAAAATCTCTAGTAAAATATTCAGAAAAAATATGCCCTAAATTGCTGTAATAGAAATGAAAAGGTATTAAATGTTCAGTTATAAAATACTGGACACTAAAAGTACAAGTAACATGGATTTATCAGTCTTTGATGAGATCTTGAAAGACTGTAACTCTCTTCTTCTGTCCCCCAAATAGGCCATCAGAACCTGCTCTTTTACCCAGGCACTTCCAATTTCCATGAAAACCCTCTTTCAACATATGACTGACATCCAGAACTTCAAATGATCCCTAGAGGTCTTCAAATGACAACTTATTTGATACAGCAAAGGAAGCCAGGCATGGATTTTTCTCTCATTTTTAAATCTCTTCAGGGAGTTGAGGGAGTTAAATTATAACTACTTATTCTTTCTTCATAAATAGTTCCAAAAATGGTATTTTAATTACATATATGTAGCTATCCAAGTAATTTTCATAATATCATTTATGTTGTTGATCATACTAAATTGGGATCAGTATGGCTATCAGATTGATTCATTTTCTGTGTTCATAATTTCTTTTATCTTCAGAACAATCAATAATGCTTCTTTTACTCTATTGAAAACCTAATACAGAGCTTATACTCTGCAGAGGGTAAATTCAAGCAAAACAACAAATGAAAAACTAATTTTTCAGGTTTCCCTAAGTACCAATAATGCATATTTCCCTTCTAACCTGGACATGATTGGCTTTAGCTCTTCATTCTCTTCTAATGAGTGTTGCTCAAACAAGTAAAATCAGTTTTTCATATATATCATAGCTAAAATGATCTCATGTATAAATTATATATAATGATTGTTTCTTTGTTGTCACTGTTAGCTACCATCCAGTAGGCCCCCAACTCATCGTGACCCAATGCACAACTCAACAAAATGCTACAGGGTCTTGTACCACTACCATGATCAGCTGCAGATCAGGCCACTGTGATCCATATGGTTTTCCCTGGCTCATTTTTGAAAGCAGATAACTATGCCTTCTTTCCTAGTCTGTCTTAGTCTGGAAGCTTTGCTGATACCTATTTAGCATCCTAGCAACGCACAAGTTTCAACTGACAAATGGGTGGTGGCTACACATGGGTTGCATTGGTCGAGGATTCAAATCTCAGTTTCCTGTATAGAAGTTGAGATTTCTCCACTGAACCAATAAATGTCCCTTTGATTATTTCTTACTAGCTTATTTTATCTGTAAATCTTTTTCTTGCTTCTCTATTCCTGAAGTCCATCTTCAGTCTTAAACTTACTAAAAAGAAATTTACTCTTTTGAATACATGTTACCCTTTAAACTACAATATTCTTTGCAAATCAGTCATTCCCTGGTTCTCAATGATTGTGCCAATTTGATTTTTAACATTAGGATGATCTTTTTGATGGTACAGTTCATAAACGTCAGGCATGCCCTTCAGGTCGATTGAATCCTAAACTTATTATAATGGTAATTATGTGGTGCCAGAATAGCTGCTTCATCTTTACTAATTGTTTTAATCTTGTCTAATCTGCTAGGATAAGTATTTCAAAAGCTCATGTACCAAGTGAACAGAGTATGTATATAGACATTTGTGTACAGAGTTAGAGCTGTATTTTTTCATGGCATGGCTTTGTATAGTAGCTCAAAATGAAAATAGAAACTTTTGCATCTCCATAAGCCATTATTTTGAAATCATTGTAGGGTGGTGGTGGCCAGAGGTAGGAGTAAAGGCCCTGCCAAATTCATCTCTGATTCGAGTGATGCTATGCTGTATAGTTTAATGTATTCCTCTGGCAGGCCACTGAAAGGCAATGCAATACTCGTTTTTCATAGGACTCTTCTTGATTTCTCAGCATCTTCTCTAAATAATATACATCTTAATTTCATCTCAGTGGTTGAGTTATTTGGCACATAGAAAACTTTTGCATAATACTTTTAGAAAGTCACTCATTGCCTCACATGTGTACAGATCTGTTCTACACAGTGCAAAATATTAGCTGGTCGAAATTGTTCCCAAACTCTGGAATTGATTTTACTGCTGTAGAGTAGACATAATGCCTATTACAGTGAATGTGCCCAGGCCTTAAACAAGAGCATTAAAAATATATATATACAGCATACAGGCATGGTAAAAATAATAATAAAAAATTTAAATTACAAATAAAATACTGTTTTCAAACCTCATAGAAAAGAAAGGCAAAATTAAAAACTAACAAGATTTATTTTTGTGTCTTATGAAAGGAAATTTCATTATTTCATAATAATTTTCTATGAATTACATGTATAAATATTTATGCATATGTATTCAGCTTACCCATTCTAAAAACTGTCAATTGTCTGAATCAAATTTTACAGTAGAACACTATTGAAATATATGAAACATTAAAACATACAATATAGTATATAAAATATAGGAGCTCTGGTACCATAGTGCCTAAGGCACTTGACTGCTAACCAGAAGGCTGGCAATTCAAACCCACCAGACACTCCTCGGAAGGAAGGTTGGGCAATCTATTTTTGTAATGATACCGCCTCGGAAACCCAAGGAGGGGTCACTGTAAGTCGGGTCTGACTCAATGGCACATAACAACAACAACAACATATAAAATATACTCAATATATTCAAAGATCAGTAGATTGGAACACTCTGAGATATTTCAAGCATAGGTGTCTTTATTGTACTATTCCTTTGACTCAATGATCTTTTCATTATGTTCAAGACACTCAGGATTCATCTACACAGTAGAACTTTCCTTGGCTTTTGCCTTTGTCCAAACATAACATATACTAAATACATAATATAGTATGTAAAATATACTAAATTTTCATTAAATATATGTTGACTACTACAAAATCTTTGTAAATGCTAAAATTCATAGTTCAAATTTAATTATACTTTTCTAGAAAAATAATAATCAATGGGAAAATTATGTGTTTACCTGGATCTTCAATAGTTAAGTTCTTTATTAACCACTGAACAATGTCTGACCCTAGAAAAAGAAAAAACACAAAGAGAATGAACACTTTGTTTGTATATGTTAACTTTGGGAACTCTTGAATTTTGGGATATATTAGTAGGAACATTTTTATTTGTCACATTAATGGGTTAAACACCATAAAGAGTATAGAAAACAGAATGCAAGCACACATTTTTCTTCAGTGAGCCATGGTGCAAATTCATAAATTATTAAATACAAAATATTTAAACACAAATAAAGATTTAATATACTAGTAGTACATGAAGGAGCTCTGGTGGTGTAATGGTTAAAGCATTTGGCTGCTAAGCAAAAGGCTGGTGGTTCGAGTCCACCAGCCACTCCATGGAAGAAAAATGGGGCAGTAATTACAGCCTTGGAAACACAATGGGGGTCGTGATGAGTCAGAATTGACTCGATGACAGTGGGTTTGGAGTTTTGGTGAGTAGTAGATAAAATCATTCATTCATTCATTTATTGAATACATATGATTGAGTTCCTTCTGTTTGAGGAACACTTTTTAGTATAACTATTGTCCACCAGGCACTCACTGGAAGGAAGTTTGGGCAATCGACTTCCATAGTGATACCACCTCAGAAACCCAAGGATGGGTCACTATGAGTCATAATCAACTCGACGGCAGTGAGTTTGGCTTGTTTTTTTGGAATGCTTTATAATATGATCTTAGTCTCATTTCTGATAGTCCCCATGTAATTCTTACATCTACTTTCAAGCCAAGCCAAATGTGCTGTTGTTCTTTGAATACTCTGGAATATTTCAAGCCTAGTTGTATTTATTGTGCTATTCCTTTGACTCAATTATTTTTTCATTATGTTCAAGACACTCAGTCCTTAGAGACCCTCTTTAGAGTAGTACTAGGATCTGTGCAGTCTGTTATTGTAGTGTTAGTAAAATGGCGTTACAACCGTTTATTTGTTTAAAACCAATGAATCAGGCTATCATACTGTTTTTAAAGACAGGAAAAGAGAAACACAATGTTTCTGAACGTAAAAATGGCATTTTCAAAGCCAGTTTAAGGAGTTTGACTGAAATTATGTGGCAGGCCTTAGGCTTACAAGAAGAAAGTGGTTGTGAACCAGGACTGAAGGGCTAAGGTTCTTAACTAGTTCACTGTACAAACAAATCTAAACAAAATTAGAGTCTTGTTTCAGAGCTCTGTGACTAATTATGTATGGATGTGGGGAGTAGGAGCAATCAAATTAGAATTCAGTTTGCAGCCCAGGAGTATGGATAAATAAATGGTAAAAATATGAGCAGAAATGGAAGATTCAGGAAGAGGAGCTGATGTGCTTGAGATGTTCACTTCTATTTAAATTTGTTTTTAGTATAATTCGTTATTGCATAAAATAGCACAAGAATGAAATAGGTGTTTATGTAGTTATATATACATATTAAATTCAGCCATGGATGTAGTTGTGTTAGGTGCTATCATGTCAGTTCTGATTCATAGTGACCCTACATACAACAGAACAAAACACTGCCCAATCCTGTGCCTCTTCATGAATATTGCTGTCTTTGAGTTCATTGTTGCAGCCACTCATACCAATCCATTTTGTTGAGGGTTTTCCTCTTTTTCACTGACCCTTTTCTTTTCCAAGCATGATGTCCTCCTCCATGGACTGGTCCTTCTTGATAAAAGGCTCAAAGCATGTGAGATGAAGTCTTGTCATCCTTGCTTCTAAGGAGTAGTCTGGCTATACTTCCTCTAAGACAGATGCACTTGTTCTTCTGGCAATCCAAGTGTATTCAATATTTTTCATCATCACCCTAATTCAAAGGCATCAATTGTTATTTGGTCTTCCTTATTCATTATCCAGCTTCAGATGGTTACATGAGTGAAATTCTGATATGAACTGAGATTCCATTTCAACCTCTCCTAGAGACAAGCTAAAGTTGTTACCTACCCACTTCAGATATCTTGCAAATGAGTTACAATAGCACTGTAACATTGGCTACTTGAATTAAAATAGGTTAAAACTTGATGTGTGCCCCAACATTAATTGATCTGGAAAATATTATGCGGGAAGAAATAAGTGAATTCCAAAAGGATAAATGCTGTACAAATTCATTTACATGAAGTGAACAAATACATAGAAACCAAAAATAATTAGTGGTTACCAGGGGTGCAAGGGAAGGAAAAAGTGGGATTTTTTGTTGAGGAGGCATTGAGTTTATGTTAATGGTGGTGAAATAATTTCATAACAGATAGTAAGAATGGTTGCACAATGTGAAGAATCTAATCAATATTACTGAATTATATATGTAGAAACTATTGCCATATGTTTTGTTGTATATATTTTTACCATTAATAAAAAAGTAAACATAATTACCAAATTTAATAATAATTTTCTAAAGTTATAGAAACACTCATATCAAACATCAATTTCAGTTTACATGCATTTATCAAAAGTAATCTTTTTTTTTTCTTTTATACCTGTTCCTTGCAGAGCTGCTGTTGATTAAAATGCATTTGAGAAGGTAGATTCATCCATATTCTTAAGGAAGTTTTAATAAAATACATTGGACGAAAGGGAGTAAGTTAAATCACTCTCAATAGCACAAGTATTTCAGAGTTGTGATTATCTTTGTATTCTAAGTTATGCCATGCAAGGCATGTACACAAATTGAGGCATGGTTTCCCTTTTTTTAAAAAATGGGAACTAAGTTCTCTCACATACATACATACTGATTCTTGATCAATGTAGAATTCCAGGTAGCCAAATTTAATGTGCACTATCTTTGGGCCCCTGTTCATTTTTAGTCTGTGAGAAACCACTGACTAAAAATTTTCCATTTCTTTGAAGAGAACAAAACAACGGTTCAAGAACTATAATTTTTTTTTTTTCAATGTGAAAAATGCCTAAGAAAATGCTTTTAGAGAAAATGCTTTTATTTTTGAGAAGAAATAAATACAGAGAGGTTTAATTCGGAAAATATTTTTAATTCAGGAAACTAGTTAGTTTAGGGTTGGGTATTTCTTGCATGTTCCTATGATGGTGGAAATTTTGCCATTGATAGTTCAAGTACCAGCAGTATCACCCGTGATGGACAGACAAGTTTCAGTGACATTTCCAGACTAAAAGAGAGTATGAAAAAGGACCTGGTGATCTACTTCTTTAAAAAATTGGCCACTGAAAACCCTAAAATAGCAGTAGAGCACTGATATAGTGCCCAAAGATGAGTATCCTCAGGTTGGAAGGCACTCAAAATACGACTGGGGAAGAGCTCTCTTCTCGAAGTACAGTTGACCTTAATGACATGGATGGAATAAAGTTTATATTTGCTAATGTGGTACTATTCAAAATGAGAAAAAAACAGCTAAAAACATTCATTAATAATTGGAACGTGGAATGTGCTAAGTATAATCTAGGAAAATTAGAAGTCATCACAAAAGTAATGGATCACATAAAGATTGATATCCTAGGCATTAGTGAGCTGAATTGGACTCATATTGGCCATTTTGAATTGAACAATCATATGGTCTGCCACTCCAGGAATGACAAATTGAAGAGGAATGGCATCACATTCATTGACAAAAAGAACATTTCAAGATCTTGAAATACAATGTGCTGTCAGTGATAGGATAATATCCATATGCCCACAAGAAAGATAAGTTAATATGGCTATTATTCAAATTTACATAGCAACCATTAATGCTAACGATGAATTTAAGGCTTTTACCAACTTCTGCAATGTGCAACTGATCAATCAGGCAACTAAGATGTGTAATAATTACTGGTGATAGGATTGCAAAGGTTGGAAACAAAAAAGGAACAGCAGTTAGAAAAATATGATCTTGGTGATAAAAATGACGTCAGAGACTGAATGACAGACTTTTGAAAGACCAACAAAGTATTAATTGCAAATACCTTTTCTAAACAACATAAACAGCAACGATAAACACAGACCTTGTCCAATGAAATAGATAGCAATGAAATCGACTATATCTGTGGAAGGGAGCTCTAGTAGCATAGTGCCTAAAGAACTTGACTGCTAACCAGAAGGCTGGCAGTTTCAAACCCACCAGCCACTCCTCAGAAGGAAGATGGGGCAATCTACTTCCATAGTCATACTGCCTCGGAAACCCAAGGAGGGGTTGCTATGAGTCGGGTCCGACTCCACGGCACCTAACAACAACAACAATATCTGTGGAAAGAGATGATAAAAAAGCTCAGTATCATTAATCAGAAGATCAGGGTCTGAATGTGAAACACACCATCAATTGTTCACATGCAAGTTCAAGCTGAAGCTGAAAAAAATTAAAACAAGCCCCTAAAAGCCAAAATATGACCTTGATTATATCCCACCTAAATTTAGAGATAATCTCAAGAATAAATTTGACATACTGAGCACTCATGATTGAATTCCAAAGAGGTTGTAGGATAACATCAAGGATATCATACATGAAGAAAGTGAAAGTTTATTTAAAACAAACAAACAAAAACAGGAAGGAAAGAAAAGACCAAAATGGATGTCAGAAGAGAATGAAACTTGCACTTGCATGTAGCATAGCTAAAGCAAATGGAAGAAATTATGAAGTCATAGAACTGATTTCAAAGGGCAGCTCAAAGAAAAAAAGTAAAGAATATAATGCAATCTACAAATACTTGGAGTTAGAAAACCCAAAGGAAAGAATATGCTCAGCATTTCTCAAGCTGAAAGAACTGAAGAAAAAATTCAAGCCTCGAGTTGTAATATTGCAGGATTCTATGGGCAAAATATTCAACAATGCAGGAAACATGAAAAGAAGATAGAAGGAATACACAGAGTCACTGTAACAAAAATAATTAGTGGACATTCAGCCATTTCAGGAAGTAGCATATGATCAAGAATTGGTGGTACTGAAGGTAAAAGTCCAAGTTACACTGAAGGCACTGGCAAAAAAAAAAAAAAAAGGCTCCAGGAATTGATGGAATACAAATTGAGATGTTTCAACAAATGGATGCAACAATGGAAGCTCTTACTAGTTTATTGCCAAGAAATTTGGAAGACAGCTACCTGGCTAACCACTGGAAGAGATCCATATTGTGCTCATTCCAAAGAAAGGTAATCCAGCAGAAAGCCCAATATTTAGAACAATCACAGATATCATAGATAAGTCAAATTTTGCTGAAAAGAATTAAAAAATGGTTTTAGTAGTACATTGACAGGGAACTACCAGAAATTCAAGCTAGAGTTAGACCACATGGAACGAAGGATATCACAGCTGATGTCAGATGGACCTTGGCTGAAAGCAGAGAATACCAGAAAGATGTTTACCAGTGTTTTATTGACTATGCAAAGACATTGGACTGTGTGGATCATAACAAATAAGGCAAAGCATAGTGAAGAATAGGATTTCCAGAACACTTAATCTTCTCATGCGGAACCTGTATGTAAACCAAGAGTCAGTTATTCAAACAGAACTAGGGAATGTCACATGGTTTAATATCAGGAAAGATGTGAATCAGGGTTGTATCCTTTCACTATACTTTTAATTTATTTTTTAAAAATTTTTATTGTGATTTGGGTAGAAGTTTACAGAGCAAATTCACTTTCCATACATCATTCACATAATCTTTGTGTCATGACATTGACTACAATTTACCACAATGCAACAGCTCCCCTCCCACTTCCTCCCCATAGTTAATTCCTTCCCAGGGTCCTTTCCTCCCATACACTCATGCCCCCCAAGCTGTCTCCCTGTGGATACACAGCCCGCCTAGTCTTCCATGATTGTTCTCTCCAAGTAGTCTATCTACCTATTGTAAAAGTTAAGCTCATATGCCTGTCTTTTGTTTGGCTGGAAGCCACATTAGTGGGTTCAATTCCAGAATTAAAGGGCAAATAGGGGCCATAGTCCAGTGGTTCCATCAGGCTCTATCAGCAGCAAACCTGGTTCTTTTTTTTTTTTTCAATGATTTTGGATTTTGTTCCACATTATTCTCCCACTCTACCCAAGATCTCCTACAGAGATCCCCTTGTGAATGGTTGACAGTGGTTCCCGGGCACCATCTAGTTCATCTGGTCTCATAGTCGTACAGGCAGAGGATCTCATGGTGTACCAGTCACTTGGATTAATTGTTTCCATGACTCTTTGGTTTTCTTCATTCTTCTTTGCTCTGGATGAGGAGAGACTCATCATTGCATCTAGATGGACACTTGCAAGCTTTTAAGATCCCAGTTGCTACTCACCAAAGTAGGATGTGGAATAATGTTTTTGTGTAGTATGTTATGCCAATTGAGCTTGATGTCCCCTGTGACTATGGTCCCAAGCCCACAAGTCCAACTGCTCACTCCCTCTGGGTAGGTGGCTGTGGCCAAGAAGTGACAAAAACCTTGCCCCTTGTCAGCTTTACTATATACCAGGAATTCTTATAGAACATACCAATACCCTTGTGGAAACATTGTCTGCTAACCCTATACATGGTCTTGGGCACACTCCCCCCTGCATGGACATACCTAATAGTTCAGCCTGTCCACCCATCTGTCCATTCATAGATCAATGTTTGCCTTCACTGACAATGCAGGACTGTTTGTGCAAAAGGATCATCTTTGTTGTCTATACCTCCCAGGCACCACTCTACTCTTCCTCTTCCTCAATGCCACCGTGCTGACTACTCACATTTGGTATATTACCCTTCTCTTAACCCAAATCAATACTTGTCTCTACCTATCTAACAGTGTTCCGTCCCCTCCTCTCCCTGCCCACCCCTGGTAGCCAACGAAGAAAATTTCCTTCCATGCATAAACCTTTTCTTGACTTTTTAGAATAACAGACAAATACAATACTTGTCCTTCTGTAATTCACTTATTTCACTGAGCATAATGTCCTCAAAGTTCACCCACCTTAGCAGTGTTTTGCTGATTCTATGTTATTCTTTAGGATTGCATAGTATTCCATTGTGTGTATGCACCATAGTTTGGTTATCCATTCTTCTGTTGATGGGCACCGAGGCAGTTTCCATTTTTTGGTTATTGCAAATAGTGCTCTGATGAACACGGGTGTGTATATGTCTGTTCTTATCATAGCTCTCACTTCTTTAGGATATATACCTAATGACATGGCTGGGTCAAATGCTATTTCTAATTAAAACTTTATAGGGAATCATCATACTGCTTTCCCCAGTGGTTGCATCATATTATGGTCTCACCAGCAGTGTATAAGAGTCCCAATCTCTCCGCATCCTCTCCAGCATTTGTTATTTTCTGTCATGTTGAACTTTGCTACTAGTGCTGGGGCAAGATGGTATCTCAGTCTTGTTTGGATTTGCATCTCTCTAATGGCTAATGATCATGAACATTACTTCATATGTTTGTTGGCCACCTGAATATTATCTTTGGTGAAGTGTGTATTCATGACTTCTGCCCATTTGTAATTGGATTATTTGTCTTTTTGTTGTTGAAGTGTTGGAGTTTTCTATAAATTCTAGAGATAAATCCCTTGTCAGACATCATTGACAAATATTTTTTTTTCCCAATCTGTAGGTTCTATTTTGACTCTTTTGGAGAAGTCTTTGGAAGCACATAAAAATTTAATTTTTAGAAGGTCCCATTCATCTAGTTTCTCTACTGCTGTTTGTGCCTTTTGGGTTATGCTTGATAGTCTATTTATGCCATATATTAGAGCTCCTAAATTTGCCCCTAGTTTCACTTGAGGAACTTTATAGGTTTAGGTTTCATATTTGAGTCTTTGATACATGTGGAGTTAGTTTTTGTGTATGGTGTGAGGTATAGATCTTGTTTCATTTTTCAGCAAATGGATATCCAGTTTT
>NW_006921683.1:8590361-8592730 GCF_000298275.1 Orycteropus afer afer
GTGTCTGTGTTAATTGGTTTCCCTTTTCTTTGTTGAAGAGGGTCTGTGCAATCCTTCTGCCTAGTCCGCCATCTTGCCCCGCCTCCTGGATATCCAGTTTTGCCAGCACCATTTGTTAAACAGAAAAGTTCTTCCCCCTTTAATTTATTTTGGCCATTTGTCAAAGATCTGCTGACCATAGGTTGATGGATCTATTTCTGGGTTCTCAATTCTATTCCATTGGTCTATATGTCTCTCATTGTACGAATACCAGGCAGTTTTGACTACTGTGACAGTATAGTAAGTTTTGAGATCCAGCAGTGTGAGACTACTTCGTTCTTCTTCTTCAATAATGCTTTGCTTATCTGAAGTCTCTTTCCTTTCCATATAAAGTTAGTGATTGACTTTTCCATATCCTTAAAGAATGTTGATGGGATCTGGATTGGGATTGCATTGAATGTATAGATTGTTTAGATAAAATTGACGTATTCACAATGTTCAATCTTCCTATTCACGAGCATCGTATTTGCTTCCATTTATGTAGATCTCTTATGGTTTCTTGAAACAGTGTTTTATAGTTTTCTTTGTACAGGTCTTTTGTGTCTCTGGTAAGATTTATTCCCAAGTGTTTTGTTTTTTTGGTAACTATTGTAAATGGTATTGATTTCCTCATTTCTTTTTCAGCAATCTCTTTGCTGGTGTAGAGAAATCCTGCCATGATGCTAAATCTCTCAATTAGTTCCAGTAGATTCTTTTTACTGAGTCTCTTGGGTTTTCTAGGTATAGGCTCATATCATCAGCAAATAGGGATAGTTTGATTTCCTCCTTACCAATTTGGATGCCTTTGATTTCCCTTTCTTGCCTTATTGCCCTGGCTAGGACTTCCAAGAGAATATTGAATAGAAGTGGTGACAGAGGGCAGTCTTGTCTGGTTCCTGCTTGCAAGGTGAATGGTTTCAGTCTCTCTCTGCTGAGAATAATGTTGGCTCTTGGTTTTGCATAGATGCCCTTTACTATGTTGAAGAATGTCCAATGTCCCTTTTATTCTGATTTTGCTAAAAGTTTTCATCAGGAATGGGTGTTGGATTTTATCAAATGCCTTTTCTGCATTGATTGGTTCCTTTCCTTTGTTTTATTTATGTCGTGGATGACGTTGATTTTATTTTTCTAAAGTTGAACCATCCATGCATACCTGATGTGAACCCCACTTTGTCATAATGAATTATTTTTGATATGTTGTTGGATTCTATTGGCTAGGATTTTGCTGAAGACTTTTGCATCTATATTCCTGAGGAATACTGGTCTGTAGTTTTACTTCTTAGTAATGTCTTTGTCTAGTTTTGATATCAAGGTTATACTTGCTTCATAACATGAATTTGGGAGGATTCCATCATTTCTATGTTTGGAATACTTTGAGTAGGGTTGGTGTCAGTTCTTCTCTGAATGTTTGCTAGAATTCTTCAGTGAAACTGTCTGGGCCAGGACATTTTTTTGTTGGCAGTTTTTTTATGACCTGTTCAATTTCTTTTGTTATGTGTCTGTTCAATTTTTCCTCCTCAGTTTGTGTTAATTTAGGTAAGCAGTGTGTTTCTAGAAATCTGTCCATTTCTTCCAGATTTTCAAATTTGTTGGAGTAGAGTTCTTCATAGTATCTTTTTTATTTCAGTTGGTTCCATTGTGATATAGCCCATTTCGTTTCCCATTCATATTATTTGTGAAATTTTTCTTTGTGAAATTTGTCATTGGTTTTTCAATTGTATTAATATTTTCAAAAAACCAACTTCTAGTCTTGATTTTTTCTATTGTCTTTCTGTTTTGTTTCATTGATTTCTTCTAGAATCTTTATTGTTTCCTTTCTTCTGGTGACTCTAGGCTTTTCTTGCTATTTTTTTTCTAATTGTTGGAGATGTTGGTTTAAAGTATTGATTTTGGCTCTTTCTTTTTCTTTTTTGTATGCATTTTATTGAAATACAATTTATGTACAGTTAAATACAGAAAACTAAAGTGACATGGGTCAAAGCATTTTTTCTTGCAATGTTCCCTCCCCTCCCCTTCCACTCCTGACAACCAACAAAGAAAGTTTCCCTCCATATATAAACCTTTCCTTGACCATCCATAACAACAAACTTATACTATATTTGTTCTTCTGTGATTGACTTATTTCACTCAGCATAATGTCCTCTAAATTCATCCATATTATGCAGTGTTTTGCAGACTCTACATTATTCTTAATAGCTGCATAGCATTCTAGTATATGTACGTACCATAGTTTGATCATCCATTCTTCCGCTGATGGGCACGTAGGCTGTTTCCATCTTTTTGCTATTGTAAATAGTGCTGTGATGAACATGAGCATGCATGTATCTGTTCCTATCCTGGCTCTCACTTCT
>NW_006921683.1:8593750-8605443 GCF_000298275.1 Orycteropus afer afer
ATATATTCTCATCTTTCATCGTTATCAGGGAAGTTCTCCTCCAACAAATCTTGGACAATTTTCTCAGTGGTTTCATTTTTCTCTTCCTGTTCTGGAATTCCAATGACACGTAGGTTATTCCTTTTGATGGTATCCCACATGAACCTTAAGCTTTCTTCATTTTGTTTTTACCTTTTCTCTGATTGATCCCTTTCCAAAGAAATATTCTGGTATTTGTCTTCAATCCCATTAAGTCTGTCTTCTATTGATTCAATTCTACTCCTTTGCCTTTTTAATTTTTGAAAATTTATTATCAATCTTTGGGATGTCTATGTGTTTATATTTTGTAACATTTCTAGTTTTACATTTATTTTGTCATTTTGTTCTTTTCTTTTCTTCCTAAATTGTTCTAGGGTTTTGTCTGTGTTTTCCTTAATTTTTTCAGTGTTTTCCTTGATCTGTCTCTCAGTCCTTTGAAGGTACTTAAATATAATACTTTTGAATTTATTATCATGAAGTTCCAATGCTGCTTCTTCCTCAGGAATGTGTTCTGGGTCTGTATCCTGCTCCCTTGTTTCTACCGCTTTGTCTTGCTTCTTTGTGTGGGCAGTAATTGTCTGTTGTCTCTGAGATATTGTTGTATTGTTGTATTTAGATCTCTGCTGTGTCTGAAGAGCAGTTAAGGGTGAGTCAAGCTGTTCTTGGTGGCCATTTATTGTCAGCTAGTTGTTAGAGAAGGCAGTGGTGGCTCTCAGTAAGTGGTGGTGCGGGAGGTGCAGGTATGGTTGTATCATTGAGCACGTCTACTGTTTCCCACTAAGTTTGACAAAAACAATGATAAAAAACACAAAAAATAAAACCAAGTGGACAAAAAACACACTGCACAGACACACAGGAACAATCACCAAAAAAAAGTAAAAATGAAAAGAAATTTATAAACAAATAAATAAATAAACCCTGCAGTATCTGAGGAGGGGGAATAAGGCAAAAGAGGAAGAGTAAGAGAATAATGAAGAAAAAAAAAATGGGAAAAATGCAAAAAGAAAAACAAGGAATGGGGTAAACCATGAGAAAGAAGAAAATGGGAACCCAGAAGAGGGAAGAGAGAAAAAGCTGAAAACGAGAACCATTCCATTTGTTCACATATGGAATGTCCTTGCAGTTCCCAGCAAGTGAAGCCTATTCTTAGGTCACTCAAATCTGAGACAACGCTGTCGCTTCAAGTATCCAATATGGCCAAACCACTTGTAAATATTCAAAAGAGCTGCACCCTCCAGACAGCCAAAAGTCCACAGCTCAGTGCAGCTCCCTTTTCGGTGTTTCCTCTATTATTTACCAGCCCCCAGTGCAGTCCTCTGTGCAGTCCCTGGGTAGCAGGGCTGATTTTTGGGTTAACTCTTAGGTCTTAACACCACCTGGCAATATCCAAGCTATCCATGCCATCAGGATTGCTGATAGACTGAAGCTCTGTGTGTCTCCTTTTTTGGTGTTTTCATGCAGGTTCTTCTACTAGTTGGAGTTTAGTCCACTTCTGTATACTTCCTCTCAAAGCTCAGGGCTCCAGGATTATCCTCTGTATCTGTATTAATTGGTGCCTGTTTTCTTTGTTGAAGAAAGTCTGTGTAGTTTGGTTATTCCTCCATCTTACTGGAACCTCCTTTCACTATACTTATGCAACCTATATACTGAGCAAATAATCCAAGAAGCTGGACTATATGAAAAATAACACAATATCAGGATTGGAAGAAGACTCATTAATAACTTGTGACATGCATATGAAACAACCATTTCTGGTGAAAATGAACAGGATTTGAAGTACTTACTGATGAAGATCAAAGACTATAGCCTTCAGCATGGATTACACCTCAATATGAAGAAAACTAAACTCCCACAACTGTATAACAGTAAGCAACATCATGATAGATGGAGACAATAATGAAGTTGTCAAGGATTTCATTTTACTTGGATTCACAATCAATGTCGATGGAAGTAGCAGTCAAGAAATCAAACAACATATGGCATTGGGCTAATCTGCTTCAAAAGAGCTCTTCAAAGTGTAAAAAAGCAAAGACATCAAGTTGAGGACTAAGGTTCACCTGACCCAAGCCATGGTATTTTCAATTGCCTTATATGCATGTAAAAGCTGGACAATTAATAATACAGCTTGAAAAAGAATTGATGTATTTGAATAATGATTTTGGTGAAGAGGAATATTAAGCATATTATAGACTGCCAGAAGAATAAACAAATCTGCATTGGAAGAAGTGCATTCAGAATGCTCCTCAGAAGTGAGGATGGTGAAACTTCATCTCATCACTTTGTTTGGAATTGTTATCAGGATGGACCAGTCCCTGAAGAAGGACAACATGCTTGGTAAAGTAGAAGGCCAGAGAAAAAGAGTAAAATCCTCAGTGAGATAGACTGACAAAGTGGCTGTAACAATGGGTTCAAAGAGAGCAGTAATTGTGAGGATGGCATAGTACCATGCAATATTTGGTTTGCGGTACATAGGTTTGCTGAATTGGAACCAACTTAAAGGCACCTCATTACATCAAATTTTGTCACATGCGCATTCTTAATCCAGCTCTGAAACAGTTGATTTATTCTGACATGACCAACCATCAAGGTTATTTAGCATATGTTGTAGTTTTATTATTGATTTATTATGGATTTAATTTGAAATATTGTAAATTATCTTTTTATTGTGAAATCCACCCAGAAACTCACCATCTTTGGCTATTCTGCATCTATGACAACAAGGATTGAACACTGATGAGAAAGATACAAGAGAGAGAAAAAAAAATACAGCACAAAAATCCAGACTGAAGGTGAGATATTCTATCATTGAGTCATCCTGTGAACTGCTATTTAAATTTAAAAGGGAGCACTACAGCCTGGAGGAGTGTAGAAAAGAATGTCACTTTCCAGCAATTTTTCAGCTTCATAATTAATGAATAAATAGGCAGACCCACTTAAACTTTGCACATACAAATGAGAAAATGCAGAATATTTGAGTTCCACATACTTTCATTCCCTGGACCAGAGAGTAACACACAAGTTATTTTCTTTCTTCTTTGTTATTATTTATTTATTTATTTTAATTTTTGCAGTGTTCCCTCCCCTCCCCTTATTTTATTTCTTCTTCTGATTTATCCTATTTTTGCAAGAGAACTATTAATTAGCTGCAAATGAGAAACTAAAGAGATGCAACAATATCTTATAGTTTAATGATTAAAGAAACACTTCTTTGACTACTGCTTATAGAAAGTTTAGCCTAGGTCACTGCCTATGGTCTTGTTTTGAATTGGCAGAGGTACAGGTTTCATTTCTCTGTAAATAGGATTGGAGGGTTGGAACCTACTCAAAGGCACCTAACTTTTGGAGTTACAAAATTAAGTTCTCTATACTTTGAAGCTCTGGTAGCATAGTGCCTAAGACACTTGACTGCTAACCATAAGGCTGGTGGTTCAAACCCACCAGCCACTCCTCAGAAGCAAGTTTGGGGAATCTACTTCCATAGTGATACTGCCTCAGAAACCCAAGGAGGGGTCACTATGAGTTGGGTCTCACTCAAAGGCACAAAACGACAACAACTACTTAGGAGAAGTAGCCAAGGTTTTATTATTGTATCCTCATGACTTCAAATGAAAACAAGCAAAACCAAAGCAGCAAAATTATTCCTTGGCACACTGCTTGTAGTTTCTGTGCTACGTTGTTTTTTACTTCCATGACATTGCTATCGGTTTTTCATTTGGCTGATTCCAAATGACTCTAAGAAGTCCAATTCAGACATTGTCTACAACAGGAAACCTATTTGTCTTCCCTCACCTCACTGTACTTAGTAAGGTGTTTCTCCTTTTTGTTCCATTAAGATGCCCCTCATCCATTGTATTTCCCACTGATTTTGTCCTCCTTTTATTTTTGTCTGCCTTCCTTTTTGCAATATGAATTCACTGAAAGCAGAAAGTGTGTGCAATTAATCTTTGGACCCCAAACACCCAGACCACATAAGAAATGATCAGTTAATGCTGAAAGAATGGATAAATGAGAAGGAGGACTCTTCTCTATATCCTACAGTAAAAGTCCATAATAATAATAATAATAGTAACCCAAGATCCATCATGCAAAAAAAAAAAAAAAAAATTCCAGCTCAAGGAGCTCTGGTGGTGTGGTGGTTAAGGCATTTGACTACTAACCAAAAGGTTGGTGGTTCAAAGCCAGCAGTCTGCTTCCATAAAGATTTAAAGACTTGGAAATGCAATAGGGGTTGCTATGAGTCAAAATGACTTGATGGTAGTGAGTCTGGTTTTTTTGGAGTATGTAATTTTCAGGTACCATAATCATATTTTGAAGTGATAATTTTCCTTTTCTGAGGCTATTGCTTTTCTAGCTATTAAAGCAAAAAAAAAAAAAAAAAAATTAGACATTGATATTATTCCCTCATTTAATGAGCTCAGCTACTACAAAAGGTTGGAGGTTGAAGTCCACCCAAAGGTGCCTCAGAAGAAAGACCTAGTGGTCTATTTCCAAAAAACTCAGCCATTAAAAATCCCATGGAATAAAGGTCTATTCTGACACACATGAGGTTGGTGAGTCAACATCGATTCAATGGCAACTGGTTGGTTTATTATTTCTGAACCCATATTATGGATGGGACTCCACTGAGGACTCAAGTGGTAAAATGACTTCCCTAAATCTACTGATCTGCTGCAGTGACACAAGGCCTGGAAAAGATCTCATGCCCTGAGTCCTGTATTACATCTATTACAATCAACTTCCCTCCACAGATAAGGGCACACTGTGCAATATAAGTGTCAAATAGTTATCCACATTCTGACTTGAACTTTGAAATTCACAAAAATATTAAATAGTCATGATAGAAAAATATTGTTAAACTTTGAAAATATATGATGACTTGTAAAACATCAAAATGTTATAAATTTGATCTGTACTCTTTATAAAAGCAAACTCTTTTTTTGTAATTTGTGCTAATACCATTAATTAAAACTTTAAATCTTAATAGAAAGAGGTCAGTAGAAGGAGACCAAATCTTACTGGGGCAATGACACTGTACTTTATAATGTCTTGATTTCAGGTAAATGGACTAGGCTCTTTTTCCTGCCTAATTAAGTTTGTTCCACCCTCAGAACTAAAGAGATACAGTGCTAACAATATGAATGTTTCTTTTATTTAATAAAAACTATCAATATTCTACCTTTTCTGATAAACCAAACAAAAGACAAACACACTGCCATCTGGTCGGATTCAAATCACAGTGACCAATTCTTGGTTTTTTGAGGTGGTATCGCTATGGAAGGAGATTTCCCAACCTTCCTTCCGAAGAGTGGCTGGTGGGTTTGAACTGCCAGGCTTCTGGTTAGCAGTCTAATGCCTTAGGCACTATGCTACAAGAGCTCCTTCTCAAAATCTCTTGCTAAAGACAATGAAGACATTCTATATACAGAAAAATATTTTCCAAGATTATTTTTAGTTCCTTGAAATAGGCATAAGAAATATCCATCATCATCATCATGATGTAATATGCAATATATATCGTGTTTCTCTGGAAGTCCGGCTGTGGAACTACAGTTTTAGCTATAAGAAGGAAAGAATGTGGAACAAAGCAGATATACTCATCTGTGAGTCCCTAGAAGGAAAAAAAAAAACATATCTTACTCATCACATTTCCCCAGTTCTCCTCAAAATGCCTCCACACAGATAGTCATTAAATGTTTATTGAAGGTATGACTCAATGTTTATAGACATATACTTTTACATAGACAAAAGACCAAAAACTCTGAAAAATTTAGCTCTCACAGTAATTCCAAGTCAGCATTTTATGACACCCCAGTGTATCACCATCAAAATTCTAAAAATTCTTCATGCAAAGTCAATTTTAATTCAGTTTTAATTTTTTTAAAAATGGAGAATTTCATTAAGAGATTTCAGAAATAGATTTTTATAAGTTAGCATATTATGCTTTTTTGGATAGCTGAAAGAATGAGCATAATTTTGCCTATTTTGAATAAATAATTGCTAATACCTAATAATAACAAACAACAATAGTTTGTTTCTGTTGGTTACTTGTGGTACAGCCTGGCCAGAGGTTGAATATAACAGCATGCCCATTGGCACATCAGAGGATCCAATAATACATTCTTCAACAAAAGGAGCTGGAGAGACTAATTCTAGTCCAAGTACATACTACATTCCGTACACAATATCCTGATCAGCCAAACTTGGCTATATTAGGCAACTGTAGCAAGAAAGGTGTAAACATGGTCATGCTGATGAGAGGCATAGAGGAAAGTAGTTCCCAGAAGGTATGGAGCACAGGTGTACACTTCCGTTTCCTTCTAGATTCTTCAGTTTCATGTTTCCATCAGGAAAAATGAAAAAAAAAAAAAAAGAGAAAAGAGTGGGGAAGTGGAGCTTAAGAGCATAATGTCAAAATGTGAATGAAATGTATATGCTATTCTGCTTTGTCATGAATATAAATGTGTTTTGTTCTAGGAAATAATTATACTCCTGAAAAGCAGAGTGTGAATACATTTTTGCATGAATAAAGGCATATTTTATGTGCAGTAAAAGAGCCTTTCAAAGGAAGCTCATAGTTTGTATGGGAATGTGTTTTTATATTTGCTTGTATATCTTTTTAAATGAAGAATTTAGTTTCTAAAACTAATTACTAATTTGTAATTCACTTTTGCTATATCTATACTTTTACATAGTATATGTATTTATAGCAGACTATTCAGATTTCATAGATTTAAAATTAACTTCTGAGCACAGTTAGGTCAAATTATGACATAGAAGAATATCTTTCAATCTTTCATAGCTATAGAAATTTATGGATAGCACTGAAAAGCTTATGAAGAGCAGTGAAACACCATAGTAATGGACACCAATGAAATCCAGAGATCAATGGAAAAGAAATAATCAAAAGAGAAATTATTCCTTTCAATCAATCAGAGACATATTTTAAGCCTTCATCTAAAACACTAAAACAGCATGGAGGAAGGCATTTAAACACTTTTATAGGGATCATGGCAAAGAGCAAATTACCTGGTTGATTGTTTTCTTCCTGAGTTTTTCCTTTTGAGAGTTCTATGAATCTTGCTCAGGAAGCAGAATAATAGATAATGTTAAACTGTAAATATAACCTGAATCTATAATATTCATAGTAATCATAACTAGTGTGCTTTTAAAAAGAGTAAAAAACACACCTCTCACCTCTGGGAAAGCATAATAAAAACATATTAGAGCTGTGGAATAGGCCTCCTTGGGTGTTTTTGAGCAGATATGTAATGAACATAATGTGAATTCAACTGGATATTTTACCTTTGTTTTATATGTTCCATAAACCAAAAAAGATTTCTTCAGACACAAAGCAGGAATTCTGTGTCTCGTCAATGCATATGGAGTTTAAATACAGGCAATAAAAACAGTTGTATAGCAAAGAAGACAATTAAGAGGGGATAAAATGAAACTGAGATACAGTAAGGTTTCTAACTCTGACATTGCTGATCAGCCACAGCAGCATTTCCCAAATGGTTTTCTGAGGAACACCACCAGGGTCACTTGTGTGGTACACTGAGAGCAAGAGAGGGAGATGCTGCTGTGTTAGGTAAAGAAAGGAAATCAAGTCCCTTGATGTAGCCTTTGTTTCTATAAAATGCATTGTAAAGATTCAAAAGGAGAGTATGTCAGTATGTCTGCAATGATTTCCACAGGATGGAGTTATTAGGATCCTTTTAAATGACTTTTTTTTTTTTTTTTTTTTTTCTGGTTCTGAGATCATTTACACCTAAAAAGTAATAAATAAAAGTTATATATGTATATACTCATACTCACTACCACTGAATCATTTCTACAGTGTGGACCTTCACAGCAGGTCCAATAGTCAGCATCACAATAAATGGAGACAAGATTGAAGTTGTTAAAGATTTCATATTACTTGGTTCCACAATCAAAACCAATGGAAGCAGAAGTCAAGACATCAGACATTGTATTGCACTGGGTAATCTGCTGCAAAAGATCTCTTTAAAGTGCTGAAGAGCAAAGATGTCTCCATGAAAACTAAGGTGCACCTTGCCCAAGCCATGGTATTTTCCTTTGCCTCATATGCATGTGACAGCTGGACAGTGAATAAGGAAGACGAAAGAAGAATGGATGCTTTTGAGTTGGGGCATTGGCAGAGACTACTTAAAGTACCATGGACTGCTAAAAGAATGAACAAATCTGTCCTGGAAGAAGTGCAGCCAGAATGCTCCTCGGAAGCGAGAATGGCCAGATTTAGTCTCACCTACTTTGGTCACGTTGTCAGAAGGAACCATTCTTGGAGGATATCATGCTTGGTAAAGAGGAAGGTCAATGAAAAAGGGGAAGGCCCTCAATGAGATGGATTGACACAGTGGCTGCAATGATGGACTCAAGTACAGCAAGAACGGTGAGGCTGGCACAGGACTAGGCATTCTTCATTCTGTTGTACGCAGGGTCACTATCAGTCAGACCCAGTTCTACAGCCTCTAATAACAATAACAACAGTCACCTTACAGGATAGAGAAATGCCCCCATACAGTTTCCAAGGCTATAAATCTTATGGCAGCAGATAGCCACATCATTCTCTTACAGAGCTGCTGGTGGGCTTGAATTGCTAACCTTCTGGTTAGCAGCCAAATGCTTTAACCACTGTGCCACCAGTGGTTAAAAAAGCACACACACACACACACGTGTGTGTGTGTGTGTATATATATATACACACACATACATATATATATACACATATACATATATATATATGTGTGTGTATATATATGTATGTATACGTATATATACAGCTGTAAATTTTGTGTGTGTATGTGAGTGTTTTAGGAGATTTTATTGTCTTTTAATATTGTCTCTTTATTGTCTTTCAGCATTGACTTGGAAGAGAAACAAATCAAAATAAATAATAAAAAACCTAATCAACATAACATCCAAGGTACTCCTGGGCCACCCAGTTTAGAGGAAATAAAATTCAATAGGAAAGTAGTCAGCTGTAAATTTTAAGTTAGCTAATATATTACAACTTACAAAAATAAATGATTACTAATTAATCAATTAATTAATTTCAAATACTAGCTACTAGTCATAAAAAAAGATTAAGAAACCATCCCTGCCATTAAAAAATATGTTTTTTTCAACTAGTCAGAGGCATAATTATCTGTTTATCTCTATGGGGGACATATGAGATGAAGTGTAAACATCTACTGAGTTTTTGTTGCATGATATGCAGGTATTTTCACATTCTGTTTTGTTAGATTCTGTTGAGTTGGTTCTGATTCATGGTAACCCCAGGTACCACACCAAAAACTAAACTCACTGCCATTGAGTCAATTCCCAGGTACATCAGAAGGAAATGTGTTGCCCTGTCCAGAGCCATCTTCCTGATTGTTGGAATGTTCTAGTCCATGGTTGTGGCCATGGTGTATTTTGAGCATCCTCCAACCTAGGGGGCTTATCTTTAAGCACTATATAGGACAACGCTCCCTTGTGATCCAAAGAGTTTTAATTGACTAATTTTTAGAAGTACATTACCAGGACTTACTTTCTTGTCTGTCTTAGTTTGGAAGCTCTACTGAAATCTAGTCATCATGGGAGACCCTGTTGGTACTTAAAATACCAATGGCATAGCTTCCAGCATCCCAGGAACACACAAGCCACTAGGGGTTTGTGGTCTTTACATGTAATATCTCTTTAAAATCTCCATCTTTGCTCTCAATATCAAATTCTCAGAAATGAAATAATCAAAAATCTCCAGGATCAAAACAAGAATAAGCCATGCAAAGTGAATATTTCAGCATGTCTCCCCCCTACTGAAAAATCTTCAAAGGCTTTTTCACTGATACTTAGAAAGACTCTGAAGGACTTGCACAGGATACAAGTTCTTTTATGATTTGACTCCTTTCTAACTCACAGTCTCAGTTACCATACTTGCCTCTTTTGTATTTTGCAATTAAGGAAAAAAGAAAAAGCATCAACCTGAAGTTCTTAACATAGTATGTGGCTTCATATTTCTGTGCCTTTATTAATGATTTTTGCCATTTAAAACTCAGCTAAGAGTTACTTTCTCTTAGAAGCTATGTTGAGTATTACGTTCTGGCAGAAACTCCCCTTGCTCCATATTGAGTCGACCACATTAAGTGTCCTCTCTGGACACTTAATCCTTTGCCGCCATTTCCCTTCTTCCATTATACCACTTATCACATTGAGTTGATATTAACTATTTATACACTCATTTTCCCGTGTATGAAATTACCTACAAAATTAGCACTGAATTTTTTAATCATTCTTCTTCAAAAGTTCTGAGTATAATACCTACTACAGACTCAAGAATTACTAGTCAGAGATTTCTGGTAAGATGAAGGAATAGGCAGACAACCGACAACGACCCTCCTCAACAAAGAAAAGAGAAACCAATCGACATAGATACAGAATATAATCCTGCAGCCCTTATCTTTGAAAGGAACTATACAGAAGTGGATTAGGCACCAACTAGTGGGAAAACCTGAGCAAAAACAGTGAGTATGGAGATGGTCAGAGCTGCAGACTGTCAGCTACTCTGACGGGACCAACAGCCTTAATATTTCCAAGTGGTGTTGGGAACTGAGAATTGACCTAAAGATCAATCATGGTCACCAAGGTCTGTGGGGATGACTTTGCTAGTGGCCTATGACTAAGAAGGGAAAAAGCAAGGAGGGAGACAACCTGAGCTGTGGACTTTTATTGCCTGGAAGGCGCAGCCATTTTGATTGTTTATATGTGGCAGCCACTTTGGATTATTAAGTGACTGAGGGTACAGCCATTTTCAATATTTACAAGTGGTGGCCATTTTTGGATGTTTAAAGTGACCAAGGGCACAGCCATTTTGAGTGTTTACAAGCAGTGGCCATTTTGGACATTTAAAGTGACTGAGGGCACAGCCATTTTGAATCTTTACAAGTGGCCCCCATTATGGATTTTCAAGTGACAGCATTCTCATTCAGATTTCAGGGACCTAAGAATAGGCTCTTTTTGCCAAGGATGCCAGGGACATATGGGAGGCTGACAACAGGAAAGGAGACGGATGGTGAGTATATAAGTGCTGCCAACTAGTGAATAGAGGAGCACAGCACAGTACCCTACTTACACAGATAACATACAAACAAAACAAAGAAAAATAGTGGGCAAGTCACTCCAACATACAATAACCAATTAAATATAAACACAAAAATGTCACAAGCCCTTGGAGACAACAGAGTATCACAGTCCACACAAAGAAGCAAGATAAGGCAGGAGAAATAAGGGACCAGGATACAGATCCAAAACATATCCCTGAGGAAGACCTAGCACTAGAATTCCCTGATAATGAATTCAAAAGAATTATACTTAGGTATCATCAACAAATTGAGAAGCAGATCAAGGAAAACACTAACAAAATTGAGGAAAATGCAGAGAAAACCCTAGAACAATTTTGAAAGACAATACAAGAACAAAATGACAAAATAAATAAAAAGTTAGAAATGATACAAAATCTACACACAGAAATCCAGAAGATTAATCCTAAATTTTCTGAAATAGATAAGACACTGAATGGGCAAAGGACTAGAACTGAATCAATGGAAGACAGAATTAATGAGATTGAAGGCAAATACCTGAATATTTATTTGGAAAGAGATCAATCAAAAAAAGAT
>NW_006921683.1:8611680-8617942 GCF_000298275.1 Orycteropus afer afer
TGTCCCTCAAATATGATGGTGAAATTAGGACATTTCCAGATAAGCAGAAATTAAGGGAATTTGTTAAAACCAGACCAACCTTACAAGAGATGCTAAAGGGAGTCCCATGGACAGAGAAGCAACAACAGCCAACAACAACTGACCATTAACACACATGATGACATAACCCAGAAACCAACCTGGGTATGGAAGTATTCAAAGTAAATAAGCCTACAAGATTGTAAACAGGGAACGAGAGACACCACCCAACAAATGAGGACAATTACAAACCAAAAAGAGGGGAAAAAAAAAATGTGTAGTTACTTAACTTCTAGATGGTAGGGAAGTCAAGACAACTACAAGATAGAATGGACTGTTCTAAACTTGGGAAGAAAACTATAAATCACAGGGTAACCTCAAAGAAAAATGATAAACCTTAACATCAAAATAAAAAAGAGGACCAGTCCAAATATTTAGAAAATACTAAAACAATAGCAATGAAGGAAGTGATAACATGATTCATGAACAAAACGAGCTCAGCATAGAAAATTATATGGAACAAAGAAATCAACACACAAAAAAGCACATACCAAAAATGAGAGCAACAAATTCCTATTTGCTGATAATTACATACCTGGCAAGGGACTTATCTCTAAAATTTGTAGAAAACTCCAATGCCTTGACAGCAAAGGAATTAACAATCCAATTGAAAAATGGGCAGAAGACATGAATAGAGACTTCACCAAGGAGGATAGTCAGGTACCCAGCTTATACATGAAGAGATGCTCACAATCACTGGCCATCAGAGAGATGCAAATCAAAATGACAATGAGATACCATCTCACCCTAGCACTGATGGCAAGGTTCAACAAGATAGAAAATGACAAATGGTGGCAGGGATGTGGAGAGACTGGGACCCTCATACACTGCTGGTGGGACCGTGAAGAGATACAACTATTGTGGAAAGCAATATGGAAATTCCTTAAAAAGCTGTAAGTGGAGATACCATTTGACCCAGCAATCCCATTATGAAGCATATATCCTAGAGAGGTGAAAGCCAGGACAGGAACAGATATATGCACACCCATATTCATCACAGCACTATTTACAACAGCAATAAGTTGGAAACAACCTACGTGCCCATCGGCAGAAGAGTGGATGACCAAACTATGGTACATACACACAATGGAATGCTATGCAGCACTAAAGAATAATGGAGAGTCTGTATAACACCACATAATATGGATGAACTTGGAGGACATTATGCTGAGTGAAATAAGTCAATCACATAAGGACAAATACAGTATTAGTTCGTTGCTATGGAGGGTCAAGGAAAGGTTTATAAAAGGAGAGAAACTTTCTTTGTTGGTTGCAAGGGGTGTGAGGGGAGGGAAGGAAACACTGAAAAAAAAATTGACCCATGTCACTTTAGTTTTGTGTATTTCACTGTACATAAATTATATTTCAATAAAATACATTAAAAAATTACTAGTCAGGATTTTGAATTGAACTCTCAAGATTAAACCTAGAATAGAGTGTTCTTTAATTCCTTACATTCTTCCTGTCTTTTGAGTTAGTAGTAAGCTTCGTTTTGTATATGAACAAAGATTAAGAATCACTTGGCTCTGCTGGAATTAGTACAACTTATGAAATAGTCATAGACTGTAATAATAATAATAACAATAATAATAATAATAATACTGGCTCAGATGTAGGTTCTGATTCAGCAGGTCTAAGGTGGGGCCTGAGACTCTGCATGTCTAACAAGCTCCCAGGTGACATTGCTTATGCTGGTCCTGGAGTAGCAAAGAAATGGATCATCTCTGTAAATCCACTTTGAGTGACTTAATGAGGCTTTTGTATTTGAGAGTCTAAGAAGAAATGCTACTGAAACTTAGAGAAAGAGGAAAAAGAAGGTTCCTTTTCCAGATCTTTGTGAAGGAATTTTTACCATTCTGAATTCCAAGTCTATTCTACAAACTTTGTAGTTATATTGCCAATAGGAGGCTCCATTCACAAACTTCCACAGCCATTATTGGTTTGAAAACTGGCAGTATTAGCTGGCATTCTGGAAAGGGACTGATGCATGATGTTACACCCTGACAAGGGAAGTAGAGAGCTCCGTCATGTTTATGATTGAATAGGCACTTTGGAAGGGAAGCTGTAAATAATTGAAAGGGAAGCTAGCAATGGGGGAAAAACTGGAAAGCCAAAGGAATGGGTCAGATGAATGTTCAAAACTGAAGAGTAAAGTAGATGAGATAACATTTAGGAAAATACCTAGACTAATGGGGATAACAAGCATGGTGTGAATATCTGGACTTGAGAGATCTGAAGAGAACTTTGCTCTGATGTGATTATCCTACTAGCACTTATGGTAGTACATGTTCACTGTAGGTGCCAAAGAACTGAGATCCCTTTATAGATTACTACTTCCAAAAAAAGTTTACAGATTTTAAAATTGAAGACAAAATCACTTAGCAACATAGCTTTGGATATTAGAGCATGCTAGTTTTCCTAATTCAAACACATTGGGATAAATTCCTGCCAGGTCCCACACGCAGAAAATAAACATTGCCAATTGTTTGTAATATGCCAAGAATGAAACTAAGTTTAGTATATTTTTCTGCCCTCCTATCTGGAGGCCAAGAGACAGAAATAAAATTAAAACCCATAGATCAAAAGCTCCACTTCTCTTTTAGAAATGCACCCTCACATTAGTTAACATTCATAATACTGGCCTCTGTGTGATTTTGTGACTTTCAAGTTAATGTCTTTCTTACTCAATGCTCCAGTTTCCTGCTGGTCTAATCAGTGGGTCTCATTTGGAAATCTCAGCATCTTGGATATCATACAGGGAAATTTGCAGACTGCCTCAGGGGGAAGAGGCAGAGGCTTCTGGTAAAGGCTTAGTCCTTTCCTCAGAAATGCTGCCATCACCTTTCTTTCTGCATGGTTTCCCACTCTGTCCATGTGGCTTTAAAGTCTGGTAATTATGCATAGCATAGTGGCTAAGACACTTGCCTGCTAACCAGACGGCTGGCGGTTCAAACCCACCAGCCACTCCTCGGAAGGAAGGTAGGGCAATCCTACTTCCGTAGTGATACTGCCTCGGAAACCCAAGGAGGGGTCGCTATGAGTCGGGGCCGACTCGACGGCACATAACAACAACAACAATTATGCATAACAAGACATTTTCATCAATCATATGTAATTGGCATACAGATTGTTTTGGCTTCCACCCAGGACTATGTATTTCATTTTAACTAAAACTGGATATATAACTCTAGTAAAACAAAAGGAAAGTTAGTTTTTGTCTCAAGCAGAGAAAAGCCTTTAAAAGAAGGCTGAGGGAATATGCTCTCCTTTAGAGATAATCTTTTTGGTTTGGTTTAAGAAACATAAAAGGATTTTCTTCTTCATTGTTTCTTTAAGTTCTTACATTGCCATATTCTACAAAAAGTTCCGGTTGACTGCCACAAAAGGACAGAACCCATCACTCCAGAAGAATCCAGATAAGCTCAGGGATCCAAAGGCAGAAGGAGATAGGGCCACTTCCCTCCTGGCACCAAAGAATGAGTGAGCCGATGGGATGAGGACAGGAAAGTGTAACAGCCTCAGTAGAGAAGCAATGTAAACTGGTCACCTTTGCTTGATGAGTATCTAAGAGAGATGGAGGGATCCAAAAAATTCTTGAGGCCTCCTGAAAGCTGGGAGTGGAAACCAGATGAGAATGAATTATGTTGCCTCAGGGGATCATATCTACAGTGTGGAACGAGGGGCCTGTAGATAAGCATGGCTGATTTTAGAAGGATAGCAGTGCCAGCAAGAGCCAAGATGGGCTCCATGATAGCAGTGGTGGTGGGGGGAGGCACCTTAGATTGATCACGCCCAGAGCTCTGACCTCGAGTTGCCCCAGTGCTGGAAACCTGAACAGTGGATACAATTAGGGCAAAGAGGAAGACTCAGAGGTCAGACCTCACCTCTTTCACCAGAATACCATCTGAAAAAAAGGGAACAAGACAAGAAAGGGACTTAGGAAGAAACCATACTCAATCCTAATGAGTTGCCTGGAAGACACAGAATAAATAGGAAGTAATAGAGTTCTACTTCCAAAGTCTCTCACCATCTCCACTTGTGCCCTTTCTTCTGTGAACGGAAATAGGGCTCACAAGGAAGGTCAGGTGAATTAAACAGATATAAACAGATGAAAACGCTTCCTATCTTAGTGGTAAATTTTACTCCCTTTCATTTCATACCTCAGAAGACTAGCTTACTCTCCTTCCTCCACTGGTGAGAAAATCCAGTTCAATAAATCTGCTTCTTCTCCCCCATGCAGACCAAAAGGAAATAACCTTGTCAATGGATGTAACAAACTGCTGAAGTGGAGCAATGGAGAGGTTACCTGCATCTAATTCCTCATTGTTATGCTACATAATTAAAATGGTACTACTATATCATATCATATCGGGAGCTCTGGTAGCATAGTGGCTAAAGCACTTGACTGCTAACCAGAAGGATGGCGGTTCAAACCCACCAGCCACTCCTCGGAAGGAAGGTTGGGCAATCCTACTTCCGTAGTGATACTGCCTCGGAAACCCAAGGAGGGGTCGCTATGAGTCGGGAACAACATTTAACCTAGTGATCATTATAGCCTTATTTCAGTCACTTACAGCCTAAGTACATATATTGAGCTGAACTTGCCTTATCAAAAATTCTACATTAAAATCATAACAAAAACAAATGTAGATGTACAGGAACATTGGGGGATTTTGTCATGCCATGTCAAATTAGGAGTGAAACCAGGTCTATAATCTCTTTGTCTTTCTACTATAACACATTTACAAATTTTAGAATATATCTTAACCATGGAAGTTTACTAGTCAGTGTAATAAAATATGAGACTGAACAGTCCACTCTATTTAAAAATATTCAACAGCAGCATGATACCCTCTGTAAATTCAAAGAGGTTAGCATCTGATCCCACAATGAGAATAAAAATTGAAAAAGGCAAAACCAAAACCAAAAAATACCAAACCCACTGCCATCGAGTCAACTCCAACTCATAGCGAACCCCATTTGGATTTCCGAGGTGGTAAATCTTAACTGAAGTAGATTGTCTGGTCTTCCTTCTTCAGAGTGGATGGTGGGTTTGACCCACCAGCCTTCTGGTTAGCAGTCAAATGCCGTAGGCACTGCACCACCAGAGCTCAAAATAGCCGTAAGATTATAATATTTGAATATGCACAGGTGGTGGCATAGTGCCTAAAGCATGTGGCTGCTAAGCAGAAGGCTGGCGGTTTAAACCCACCAGCCACTCCTGGGAAGGAATGTTGGGCAATCTACTTCCGTAGTGATACTGCCTCGGAAACCCAAGGAGGGGCGCTATGACTCGGACCCAACTCGATGGCAGTGAGTTTGGTTTTTTTATATGCACAGGAAACTGGTATGTTACAGTAGAAAAAGTATGGATTTGGAGCATTAAAAAACTGGGCTTATCTTTTTATTAGTGTTAACATGATATTTGTTTCTCCAACTCTTTGCTTTTAACTTATCTGAGCCTTTATATTTAACATGGTTTTCTTGTAGACAGACTACTGTTGGTCCTAATTCCTTAATTCAATTTTACAATCTCTGTCTTTAAGTGGCAAGTTTAGACTACTCAGATTTAAAATGATTATTGATTTATTTGTACTAAAGTCTCATTGCATATTTTTTTTGTTTGTTTTCTCTCTTTTCTCTGCCTTTTCTGGCTTTAATTAACATTTTATATAATTCCATTTCATCTCTCTCTTGATGTGTGATTTATACTTATATTTATAACCTTTCAATAGGTTGCGCCAGAGTGTGTAACACACATTTTAAAGTAATATAAACTCATCTTCAATACCGTTACATTTCTTCACATGAAGTATATATACCTTATGAAAGAGAATTCCTAATTCCTCCCTCCCATCTCTTGTTACATTGATGTCATTAATTTCAATTATTCATATGCATATAATTCATTCTTATTATTTCTTTAAACAGTTATATTTCAATAAATTAACAATCAAAAAAAGATTTATTTTTCATTTTTCTTTCCTGTAAACACATTCTTTCTTATGTAGATGCAAGTTTCTGATTTATTATCATTTTCCTTCTACCTGAAGAAGTTCTTTAAACATTTCCTGCGGGCAGGTATGCTCTCAATGGAATATATATATATGCATTTCTAGAAAGCCTTACTTTAACCTTCAATTTTTCTTTTTCAAATTAAGTTTTTTTTTTTTTTTTAATTGTG
>NW_006921683.1:8618042-8620720 GCF_000298275.1 Orycteropus afer afer
CCATTTTGTATCAGTAGCTTTTCTTTGAGAAGGTGACAGCTATCCTCTTGAGTGGTTTTGTAAAAGTGGTGCTAATGTGTTTAACCTTCAATTTTTCTTTTTCAAATTAAGTTTTTTTTTTTTTTTTTAATTGTGATTTGGGTGAAAATGTACAGAGTAAATTCACTTTCCATACAGCATACACTTTTTCTCATGACATTGACCACAATTCACTACAATGCAACAGCTCCCCACCCACTTCCTCCCGACAGTTACCTTTTCCCTGGGTCCATCCCTCCATGCACCCCTACCCCCTGAGCTGTCTCCTTGTCGATAAACATCCCTTCTTTCTCCCATGATTGTTTTCTCCAAGGAGTGTATCTACCTCAGGTAAATGTTCAACTCTTATTCCTGTCTTTTGGTTCACTGGAAGACACAGGTGTGGGTTCAATTCCAGACTTGAAGGGTAGCTAGGGGCCATAGTTTCAGTGGTTCCAACAGGCTCTATTAGAGCAGCAAAACTTGCCCCCCCCTTTTTTTCTCCAAATAATTTTGAGGTTTTTTTTCCACATTGTCTTCCCTCTCTATCCAGGATCTCCTATAAAGATCCCCCTCTGAGGGGTTGACAGTGGTAGCTGGACATCATCTAGTTCTTCTGGTCTCATAGCCATATAGGATGTAGACCGGATGGTGTACCAGTCGCTAGGACTAATTCTTTCCATGAATCTTTGGTTTTCTTCATTCTTCTTTGCTCTGGACCAGGAGAGACCCATCGTTGCATCTAGATGGCTGCTTGCAAGCTTTTAAGATCCCAGTCACTACTTGCCAAATTAGGAGGTGGAACAACGTTTTGTGTAAAATGTTATGCCAACTGAGCTTGATGTCCCCTGTGACTATGGTCCCAAGCACATAGATTCAACTACTTGGTCCCTTTGGGTAGCTGGCTGTGACCAAGAAGTGACAACAACCTTGTCCCTTGTCAGCTCTACAATACACCTGGGAATTCAGATCATACAAGTACACTTACAGGATCATTGTCTGTCCACCCGATATATGGTCTTGGGTACACTCCCTGCTTCATAGACATACCTAATAGTTCAGCCTGTCCACCCACCATTCCACCCATATACCTATGTGTGCCTTCACAGACAATGCAGTACTGTATGGCAAAAGGGTTCATCTTTTTTGTCTGCACCTCCCATGCACCTCTTATGTCTTCCTCTTCATCAATGCCATCATGTTGATCACTCACATTTGGTACATTTCCTTTCTGTTCATCCAAATAAATACTTATCTCTACATATCCAACAGTGTCCCCTCCCTCCCCTCCCATCCCTGGTAATCAACAAAGAAAATTTCCTTCCATAGATAAACCTTTCCTTGACATTTACAATAACAGACTAATATAATATTTGTCCTTCTATGATTGACTTGTTTCACTCAGCATAATGTTTTCCAAGTCCATCCACATTATGCGGTGTTTTGCAGATTCTAGGTTAATCTTTAGGGTTGCACAGTTTTCCATTGTGTGTATGTACCATAGTTTGTTATTCATTCCTCAGTTGATGGACACCTAGGTTGTTTCCATTTTTTGGCTATTGTAAATAGTGCTGCAGTGAACATGGGTGTGCATATGTCTGTTCTTGTCATAGCTCTCACTTCTTTAGGATATATACCTAGTAATGGAATGGCTGGGTCAAATGATATTTCTATTTCCAACTTTTTAAAGATTTGCCACACTGCTTTCTACAGTGGTTATACCATTTTACACTCCCACCAGCAGTGTATGAGAATCCAAATCTCTCCACATCCTCACCAGCATTTGTTATTTTTATCTTGTTGAACTTTGCCACTAGTTCTGGGGCAAGATGGTATCTAATTGTTGTTTTGATTTGCATCTCTCTAATGGCTAATAATCGTGAGCATTTCTTCATATGTTTGTTGGCCACCTGAATATCCTCCTTGGTGAAGTGTCTATTCATGTCTTCTGCCCCTTTTGGAATTAGGTTATTTGTCTTTTTGTTATTGAGGTGTTGGAGTTTTCTATAAATTCTAGAGATAAGTCCCTAGTCAGATATGTCATTGCCAAAATTTTTTTCTCAATCTGTAGGTTTTCTTTTGAATCTTTTGGAGAAGTCTTTGGAAGCACATAAAAAAATTAATTTTTAGAAGGTCCCATTCATCTAGTTTCTCTTCTGCTGTTTGTGCGTTTTGGATTATGCTTGATAGTCTATTTATGCCATATATTAGGGCCCCTAAATTTGCCACTCATTTTTCTTTGACGAACTCTATAGTTTTACGTTTAACATTTAAGTCTTTGATCCATGTGGTGTTCATTTTTGTGTATGGTGTGAGGTACAGATCTTGTTTCATTTTTCTGCAAATGGATATCCAGTTTTGCCAGTACCATTTATTAAACAAACATTCTCTTCCCCATTTAATGGATGTTGGCTCTTTGTCAAAGATCAGCTGACCATAGGTCAATGGATCTATTTCTGGGTTCTCAATTCTATTCCATTGGTCTATGAGTCTGTCACTACACCAATACCAGGCAGTTTTGAGAACAGGCCGTGTGAGACCTCCTACTTTGTTCTTCTTATTCAATAGTGCTTTGCTTATCTGAGGTCTCTTTCCTTTCCATATAAAGTTAGTGATTGGTTTTTCCATACCCTTAAAAAATGTTAATGGAATCTGGATTG
>NW_006921683.1:8621455-8631677 GCF_000298275.1 Orycteropus afer afer
TGATTGTTTTTCTAATGTTGAGCCATCCCTGAATACCTGATATGAACCCCACTTGGTCATAATGAATGATTTTCTGGATATGTTGTTGAAGTCTATTGGCTAGGATTTTGTTGAAGATTTTTGCATCTATATTCATGAGGGATATCAGTCTGTAGTTTTCCTTTTGAATGATGTCTTTGCCTGGCTTTGGTATCAAGGTTATGCTTGCTTCATAAAATGAGTTGGGGGGATTCCATCCTTTTCTATGTTTTGGAACAGTTTGAGTATGTTTGGTGTCAGTTCTTCTCGGAATGTTTGGTAGAATTCTCCGGTGAAACCATTGGGGTCAGGACTTTTTTTGTTGTTGGTAATTTTTTTTATGACCTGTTCAATTTCTTCTTTTGTTATGGATCTGTTCCACTTTTCCACATCAGTCTGTGTTAGTATATGTAAGTGGTGTGTTTCCACAAATCTATCCATTTTTTCCAGATTTTCAAATTTTCTGGACTACAGTTCTTATAGTATCCTGATATTATCCTTTTTATTTCAGTTGGTTCTGTTGTGATAACACCCTTTTCATTTCTTATTCAGGTTATTTGTATTCTCTCCTTCTTTTCCTCTGTTAAATTTGCCAGTGGTTTGTCAATTTTATTGATTTTTTTTCAAAACAATAACTTCTGGTCTTCTTGACTTTTTCTATTACCCTTCTATTTTCTGTTTCATTGATTTCTCCTGAATCTTTATTATTTCCTTTCTTCTGGTGACTTCAGGCTTTTCTTGCTGTCCTTTTTCTAACTGTTGGAGATGTTGGTTTAAAGTACTGATTTTGGCCCTTTCTTCTTTTTGGATGTGTGCATTTATTGTTATAAGTTGGCCTCTGATCATTGCTTTTGCTGTGTCCCAAAGATTTTGGTATGTTGTGCTTTCATTCTCATTTGATTCAAGAAATTTTTGAATATCAACTTTTATTTCTTCTGTTTCCTAGTCTTTCTTAAGGAGGGTGTTGTTCAGTTTCCACGTGTTACTCTTTTTCCATTGTTCCTCCTATTGTTGATTTCTAATTTGATAGCATTATGATCTGAGAAGATGCTTTGCAGCATGTCAATGTTTTTAAATTTATTAAGGCTTCCTTTCTGGTGTAACATATGGTCTATTATGGAAAATGTTCCATATGCACTGGAAAAGAATGTATATTGTGCTGTTGTTGGGTGAGCAGTCCAATCGATCTTGCCACTTTCTTGACTTCCTCACCATTTAGAAGTTCTGTAACTACACATTATTTTCCCTCTTTTTGGTTTGTAGTTGTCTTCACTTGCCAGTTAATGTCTCTGGTTCCCTGTTTATAATCTTGTAAGCTTATTTTACTTTGGATATGTTCATAGCTGTGGGTTCTGGGTTTATCATCTTGTGTATTAATGGTTGGTTGTTGTTTGCTATTTTTGGTTCTCTGTTCAAAGGACTCCCTTTAGTATCTCTTGTAAGGTTGGTCTGCTTTTAACAAATCCCCTTAGTGTCTGCTTATCTGGAAATCTCCTAAATTCACCATCGTATTTGTGGGACAACTTTGCTGGGTATATAATTCTTGGTTGAATATGTTTTTCTTTCAGGGTTTTATATATACCACCCCATTCTCTTCTCACTTGCATACTTTCTGCTGAGAAATCAGAGCTTACTCCTCCTGATTGTCCTTTGTAAGTAACTTTTTGTTTTCCCATGCTCCTTTTAGGATTCTTTCTTTGTCTTTGGTTTTGATGAATTTGGTGATGATATGTCTTGGTGATTTTCTTTTGGGGTCTTACCTGTTTGGGGTTTGTTGGACTTCCTGAATGGCTATATTCTCATCTTTCATCATATCAGGGACAATCTAACAAATTGTGGATGGTTTTCTCCATGGTTTTATTTTTCTCTTCCTGTTCTGGAATTCCAGTGACATGTAGGTTATTCCTTTTGATGATATCCCACATGAACCTTAGGCTTTCTTCATTTTGTTTTGATCTTTTTTCTGATTGATTCCTTTCCAAAGAAGTATTCATGTATTTGTCTTCAATCTCATTAATTCTATCTTTCATCTCATCAATTTTACTCTGCTGCCCTTTCAATGTGTTATCTATTTCTGACAATTTAGTATTAATCTTCTGGATTTCTATCTATAGATTTAGAATCATTTCTAATTTTTCATTTATTCTGTCATTTTTTCATTTTGTTCTTGTATTTTCTTCCAAAATTCTTGTAGCATTTTATATTTTCTTTGGTCTGTCTCTCAATCCTTTGAAGATACCTAAAGGTAATTCTTTTGAATTCCTTATCAGAGAGTTTCAATTCTGCTTCTTCCTCAGCCCTTCTTCTGGGGCTGTATCCTGCTCCCTTGTTTCTACCACTTTATCTTGCTTCTTTCTGTGTACTGTGATGGTATGTTGTTTCCAAGACATTGTGGCATTATTGCCTTTAGATCTCTGTTAACTGCTTGTGAAGAGTAGCTATGGGTGAGTCAGGCTCTTCTTAGTGGTTGTTTATTGTTGGCCAGTTAGCGGAGAAGGAAGTGGTGGCTCTCAGTAAGTGAAGGTGCAGGAGGTGTGGATGTAGTTGTGTTGTATGGGGACACCTGCTATCTTCGACTCAGTTAGACAAAAATAAAAACTGAATAACTATCAAAAAAGTAAAAGCAAATGGACAACAAATACTCTGTGTAATCATACAGGAACAGTAACCAAAAGAAGAAAAAGGAAAAAGGAGAAGGAGAAGGAGAAGAAGAACTACCTGCAATATTTGGGAAGATGGCAATAAGAGAAAAAAAGGTAGAAAAGGAGAATAATGAAGAAAAAAATGGGAAAAATGCAAAAAGAAAAACAAGGAATGGGGTTAACCATGAGAAAGAAAGAAAGAAAGAGAAAAACTGCAACCAGGAACCTGGAAAAGAAAAGAAGCTGAAAACTAGAACTTGGGAGGGGAAGAATAAAGAACAATAGTAAAAAGGATAAAAGTAATAATAATAGTAGTAGTTTTAAAACAGACAAAAACAAACAAGCTAAAAAACAGAAAACAAAAAAAATAAAATCAGGGCTGGGCAGAGCAGGGCTCTCAGTCTCCATCAGAACACACAGACTGGGATGGAATTCCTGCCAGCCCAGAAGGTGGGTGGGAGTGAGGGATGGCCATTGTTCACCAAGAGGTGAACAGCCTATTTTGTTCACCAAGAGGGTGTGGGGTATATGAGTAACAAGGGAAATGTCGTAACTTTGCAGTTGTCCAGGTCCGGAATGTCCTTGGGGATCCTGGCAAGTGGAGCCTGTTCTTAAGTCCGTCAAATCTGGGCGAATGCTGTCGCTTTAAACATCCAAAATGGTCAATCCACTTGTAAACATTCAAAATGGCTGCGCCCTCAGGACAGAGAAAAGTCCACAGCTCAGCCCGCCTTCCTCTTCGTTGCTTCTCCTTTTATTCCTGATCCACCAGAGCATTCTTCCGTGCAGTCCCTGGGTAGCAGGGCCAATTTTTAGTTCAATTCTTAGGTCCTACCACCACTTGGCAATATCCAAGCTGTCTGTGCCATCAGGACAACTGCCAGACTGCAGTTCCTTATGTCTCCTTTTTGGTGTTTTCATACAAATTCTTCTGCAAGTTGGAGTTTTGTCCAACTTGTATATCCTTCCCTTCAAGGCTCAGGGGTCCAGGATTATTTTCTGTATCTGTGTAATTATTTTCCTTTTTCTTTCTTGAAGAGGGTTTGTGCAGTCTTTCTGCCTATTCTGCTATCTTAGCAGAACTCTTATCTTTCACTTTTAAAGGATGTGTTAGTTGATTTTAGATTAGCAGATTTTTTTTCTTTGAATATTTCTAAAAGAGTTTACTCCATTCTCTTGTTGATGTCATAATTTCTGATGAAAACTCTGCCATAATTTTTAAGCTTCTTCCTTTCACAGATGTACTTTTACCCCTCTGGCTTCCTTCAAGATTTCTCTTTGTCTTTGGGTTCCTGAAGTTTGAAGACAATATACATTGGGTTTCATTTGTTTTTATCATGCTTATGGTTCTGACCTTCTTGGATCTGTGGTTTTGAGTCTGTTATAGATTTTGGAAAGCCCTTGGCCATTGTACTTCAAATATTTCTTTGCATTTTTTGCTTTCTTCTCCTTCTGGTATTCCAATTACACATATGTTACATCTTTTAATATTGTTCCACCAGTTCTTGGATATTCTGCTATTTTTCTTTCATTTTTATTTACCTTGACATTTCAGTTTAGGAAATTTCTATTAACATATCTTTAAAATTCACTTATTCTTTCCTGGGCTGTTTCAACTCTACTGATTTGCCACCAAAGCATTCTGCATTTCTTTTACTGTGTTTCTGATTTCTAGCATTTGCTTCTGATTTTTTTTTTATAATCTATCTGCTAATATCACCCAGGTGTTCTTTGTATGTTGTCTATTTTTCCATTAAAGTCTCTAACCTATTAATTATTTTATATTAATTTGCTAATAATTCCAAGATTTATGTCATATCTTTGTCTGACTCTGATGGTTGCTTTGTCTCCTCAGACTGTATTTTTTCTTGATTTCTGGCATGACTTTTAGTTTTTCTTGAAAGTCATACATCGTATATACAGTAATAGAAACTAAGGCAAATAATCCTTTAAGGTGAGGATTTATATTAACTTATTTTGGAATTGGGCTGTATTTATTGTTTGTATCTATAAAAGAGCTTAAAATTTTAGTGTACTTGTTTTAATGTTTCCTTTGGACTTAGGGACTATGTTTTGTACGACTCTTGAAAGAGACCTGTGTATTGCAGCTTTGTCAGTCATAATTCACTGCTATCATTCTGAAGACTTACTGGTGTGATTATAGAGTGTAATAGAAGGGGAAGATTTCTATAATCTTATTAACTCTCAGTCAGTTAATGGTACTGTATTTTGAGGCTGGGACCTTCAGAAGTACTTCTGTTCCTTTTCAAGGAGCATTGTTATTTTTTCCTACCACACCTACTCCCCTCCCTTGCTAAACTGTTCTCAGTCTATTTCCTTGAAGCCTTGGCTCCTGTTGACTACGTTTTTAATTTTTTTACTTCCTTTCTTCCTTCTTTTCTTTCTTCCATCCTTTCTTTCTCAGGTGAGACCATGTTGAAGTAGGATAGAATTCTCTTACTCTAACTGGGATAAGGCACACAAATTATTCTCTGAAAAGTTCATTCTCTTGGAAAATAGGTCTTTGTTAGAGAGAAGAGTTTGGTAGCTTTCTCTTTCCTTACCTCTGCCGAGATCACAAGGGGAAATTTCTTAGTTCCTTACCATAAGACTCTGGTGAGGTTTCTGAGGGGAAGTCCACAAAGTAGGCAGCCCTCCTATGACTATGGTCTCCAGGAGTTTTTCACTTTCATCCTAGTCTGTTCTCAGCTTCCAGAAATTCTGTAAAAATTATGTTATAGCTGTTCCTACCAGTTTATGGTTCTTGCCACATAAACACTTACCAGTGATGTATCTCTCTGGATGCATCTGTAGTTCTAGATTTCAGGGTGGTAGTTCTCCCTATGACCCGTTTCCTAATGGACCCAGGAAAAGGCATTTATTTTCAATTTTTCTAGGTTTTCCTTATTCTAAGGATAAGAGTAATGACTTGTCAGCTATTTACATGTCAGAACTGAAATCAGAGGTCTTGAGACTTTTCTTAGCTATAAAAATCTTAGTGATTTACTAAATCTCTCTTTGCATCACTTTTTTTCCATCTAAAAATGGGTTTAAAATTACTTAATTCATGACATTTTTGTGAATAATGTAGAGGATAATTCTATAAAACAGCTATCACAAAGTGTGACATAAAGTAGGGGCTCAATAAGTGCTATCACTGTCCCCATATAATACCAAGTAAACAACTTTATTCAATGAAAAGAAATGGATTTTCAATTTCCCATTTGCTTTAAAATTATATAAACATGACATATTTTTTATAGTTAAGTGAATCTTATGCTATGATAGTGTACCAACTAGCCATCTCACAGATTATAAATTATTCTAATGACAGAATAAGTGAATGAATTGCTCATTTTAATGAAATGGTCTATGTAGTCAATAAAAATATGCCCCAGTTAAATTAGATGTTGGACTGAATAATCTGTCAGTTTGGTCAAAGTCTTAAAGCTCTGTGTAATAATTTATATTCCTGTAGAACAGACCAAAAAACTCACTGTGCAGGAGTAAAATCTGACTCATAGCAACCTCCATTGGGTTTCTGAGGCTGTAAAGCTTTATGGAAGTAGATTGCCCCATCTTCCTTCCACAGAGCAGCTGGTGGGTTTGAACCACCAACCTTCTGGTTAGCAGTCAAATGTCTTAGGAACTGTGACACCAGAGCTCTTTTAGAAGAACAGAGAAGGGTATTAGTATTTTTCCCCTTGTTCAATATAATACATACCATTTTCTGATCCATAACACAATGATCCATGATCCACAATATAATCATAAGGGTTAAAAACTCAAAGAAACAGGATCAACTATTTCAATGTACTGACTTTTCCCATTGTGAATTATCATATTTTATTTACAGAGGCAATTTTGCATCATTTCTTTGAATAAGGAGGTTCTTATGTTCTTATTAAGGCAGAAGATTAATTCAGTTAATTTTTACAGTTTAATTATAATTGCTAACAGAAAGACTCATAGTGTTGGTAGAGCTCCTTATTAGTGCTGTCAACAGAGTTGCAATGCCTCATCTTATTTTCTTTCTCAAATTTCAATTTCAGCTTCAGAACCAAAGAATTTCTGTTTTGCATGCATCAGTAACAATGAGCAGTTTATACCTTGATAACCTCCTCCGTAACATTAGAACAGCTGTTTGGGAGTCCTAATTCTACTGTGATAAGCACGTTTGCTGTTTGTTCATTAGTAGTTGAATGCACATGCCTGGGATGGTATGGAGGATTGGAAAAAAAGGATAGAGGGAGACAAAAACATGTCATTTGTAAATAAAAAAGTGTGTTTGAAAATCTAGTTTACTGTATTCATTTCTAAGGTCTACAATTCAATTTCAAAATGTTAGGATATTTCCATGGATATAATGCTTTGACATTGTTTCTGAGCATATACATAGGATTTGGACAGAAAGCACACCTCTGATTGATGCAGAGCAATGGCAAACTGCACAGTCCCTGGAAGGATGGTTTCACAAGAATACTTATCCAGGTATGGGATAAGTACCAGGCAGTAGCTGACTCAGTGATACATGGAGTGTTTTGGATTCTCTATCAGTAATGTTTCCACCACTCATCTATAAGTTTGTCATCCTGTGGTAACTTGTGTATTACTGTAATGCTGGAAGTTATGCCATTAGAATTTCAAATACCAGCAGGGTCACTCATGATAGAAAGGTGTAAGTGAAGCTTCCAGACTAAGACAGACCAGGAGGAAAGGCCTAGCAATCTACTTCCTAAAATCGGACAAGGAAACACTATAGATTGCAACAGAATATTGATAGATTTTCTTGTTTTGGATGCATCATAAGGAGGGATCAATTGCTAGATGAGGACATGATGTTTGGTGAAGTGGAAGGACAGCAAAGGCAAGGGAGATCCTAAGTGAGATGGACTGGTACAATGGCCACCATGATGGACTTTCACTTTCTGGTGGTTGTAAGGATGATGCAATACTAGGCCACATTTCATTCTGTTGTACAAGAGGTCACCATGAGTCAGAATCCACTCAATGGCATCTATCTATCTATCATCTATCTATCTATAACAGTTAGATCTATCACAGAAAAAGAGAGCGGGTAGGTGAACTATTAACTTGGATCCAATGCCTTATTCAAGAAACCTGGTGGTGCAGTGATTAAGTGCTCAGTTGCTAACCAAAAGGACAGTGGTTCGAACCCACCAGCCATTTCTGGGATAAAGATGCGGCCATGTGCATCTGTAAAGATTATAGCCTTGGAAAATCTATAGCATAGTTCTACATTGTCCCATTCCTCCCAAGTGGCAGGAAAGGACAGAAAAAGCTGGGGTGTTTGGACCAGGACACAGCAAGGAAGCAGAGGCAGGGATCCAGGTAGGGCAGGGCATCCAGGCCATGCCCCTCCCAAGTGGTGGGAAAGAGGCAGGGATCTATGTAAGGGAAGGGTGGGGAGAGTGGAGAGGTTTTGAACAGCTAAGGGAGACAATTTGTCTGTCAGTTTGTCCTACTGTGGTGGTGTGTTGCTATGAGGTTTGAGGCAGTGTCAACAGTGTCTCAAACCCAGTAGGGGTACACACGGTGCACAGGTTTCAACAGCTTACATACTGAGATAGACTAGGAAGAAGGAAGAAGTCATCCACTTCTTGAAGAGTTGGCCAGGGAAAACCTAAGAATAGCAGTGAAAGAATGTCTGATACATCACTGTGCAATTTTGTGAATAGCCTGGAAACATTGTCCAATACAGTGCAGGAGGATAAGCCACTTAGGTCGGAAGGCTCTCAAAATAGGACCAGGAAAGAGCTGCATCATCAGAGTAGAACCAGACTTAGTGATATGAATAAGGTAAAGCTTTTGAGACCTCCATTTGCCGACATGGCACAACTCAAATTAAGGAGAAACAGCTGTAAATATCCATTAGTAAACGGAACATGAAATGTATGAAGCATGAATCTAGGAAAATTCGAAGTTGTCAAAAATGAAATGGAGTGCATAAAGATTGATATACTAGGCATTAGTGAGCTGAAATGTACTGGTTTTGGCCATTTTGAATCAGACACCATGTGGTCTACTATGCCAGGAATGACAATTTGAAGAGGAATGGTGTGGCATTTATCATCACAAAGGATGTTTCAAGATCTGTCCTGAAGTACAATTCTGCCAGTGATAGAATAATATCCATATGCCTACAAGAGAGATTAGTTAATATGACTATCATTCAAATTTATGCACCAACTACCAAAGCCAAAGATGAGGAAATTGAAGATTTTTATCATCTTCTACAGTCTGAAATTGACCAAATATGCAATAAGGATGTGTTAATTATCACTGGTGACTGGAATGCAAAAGTTGGAAACAAAGAAGAATCACCAGTACTTGGAAAATTTGGCCTTGGTGACAGAAATGATGCTGGAAATCACGTGATAGAATTTTGCAAGACTGACTTATTCAATGCAAATACCTTTTTCCAACAACACAAACAGTGACTATACATGTGGACTTCAACAGATGGAATACACAGGAATCAGACTGACTACATCTGTGGCAAGAGGTGATAGAAAAGCTCAATATCTTCAACCAAAACCAGGCCAGGAGCTGATTGTGGAACAGACTATCAATTGCTCATATGCAAGTTCAACTTGAAGTTAAACACAATTAAAACAAGTCCTCAAGAGTCAAAATATGATCTAGAATATATCCTTCCTGAATTTAGAGACCATCTAAAGAATATATTTCATGCATTGAACACCAATGACCAAAAAACCAGAAGAATTGTGTGATGACATCAAGAACATCATCCATGAAGAAAGCAAGAAGTTATTAAAAGATGAGAAAAGAAGAAAAGACCAAAATGGATGACAGAAAAGACTCTGAAACTTGCCCTTGAGCAGAGAGTAGATAAAGCAAATGGAAGAATGGACAAGATAAAAGAGCTGGACAGATTTCAAAGAGTCGCTGGAACACACAAAGCCAATTAGTATAATGAAATATGCAAAGACTTGGAGTTAGCAAATCAAAAGGGAAGAACATGCTCACCATTTCTCAAGCTGAAGGAATTGAAAAAATTTAAGCATCGAGTTACAATATTGAAAGATTCTATGGGTGAAATATTGAATGATGTAGGAAAAATCAAAAGAAGATGGAAGGAATATACAGAGTCACTGTACAAAAAAGAATTGGTAGATCTTCATCCATTTCAGGAGGTGCCATATGATCAAGAACCAATGGTACTGAAGGAAGAAGTTGAAGCTGCACTGAAGGAACTGGTGAAGAACAAGGCTCCAGGAATTGATGGACTACCCATTAAGATGTTTCAACAAACAGATGCCCCACTGGAGGCACTCACTCCAGTTATGCCACGAGATTTGGAAAACAGCTACCTTGCCAACTGACTGGAAGAGAACTATATTTGTACCTATTCCAAAAAAAAGTGATCCCACAGAATGTGGAAATTATCAAACAATATCATTAATATTGCACATAAGTGAGATCTCAATGAAGATAATTCAAAAACAGTTGCAGCAGTATATTGACAGAGAACTTCCAGAGGTGCAAGCTGGATTCAGAAGAGGACGTGGAACAAGGGA
>NW_006921683.1:8632552-8664004 GCF_000298275.1 Orycteropus afer afer
TGCTCCTTGGAAGTGAGAATGGCCAGACTTTGTCTCACCTACTTTGGTCATGTTGTCAGAAGAGACCATTCCCTGGAGAAGGATGTCATGCTTGGTAACGTGGAGCGTCAATGAGAGAGGGGAAGGCCCTCAATGAAATGGATTGACACAGTGGCTGCAGCAATGGACTCACGTATAGCAAGGATCACGGAGCTGGCACGGGACTGGGTGCTGTTCTGTTTTGTTCTCCTATGCATAGGGTTGCTATGAGTCAGACATGACTCGGCGGCACTTAACAACAACGACAACAACCAACCACTGCCCCATAGGGTCAAAAGGAGTCAGAATCAACTCAACAGACACAGGTTTTAAAGCCTTACCTTTACTATTAAAAAGCTATATGGTGTTGGATGAAAAGAGATATGTTTAGCGCTTCCCTTGACAGAGATGGAAGAAGTCCTTAGGCCTTGTATCATACATACAGTTAAGGCATTGCCACACACTTTGTGGTATCTAGCCACAGTTTATGAAACAAACCAAGTGCCCATTGATGGATGAATGAGTAAGCAAACTGCAGTACATACATACAATGGAATACTATGCAACTGCAAAGAAAATTATAAGTCTGTGAAGCATATTACAACATGGATAGACCTAGAGGGCATAAAGCTAAATGAAGTAAGTCAAATATATAAAGACAAATACTATATGATCCTTCTTTTAAAAGAAGATAAGGATAGATATATACAAAGAGACCAATGTCCATAGGTGGTTTCCAGAAAGGGGGGTAAGGTGAGGAAAATACTTTTTATACAGGGAAGACTAGTTATTTTTGGTGATGGAAAAAGTAGCACCAGTTGTGGATGTAGACAGCACACTAAAACTAAAATAATTTGAGTTTGAGCACATATGGATGGGTATAGGCAAAATGGTGTAAACACAGATACAGATACATATGTAGGTGACAAAAGATAGAAGTATCTATAAAACCAAATCAAACTCACTGCCATCGAGTCAATTCTGGCTCAGAGCCACTCTATTAAACAGAGTAGAACTGTTCCACAGGGTTTAAATTTACACCTCCAGTGCTGTAAATCTTTACAACAGCAGTTTGAAACTTCTGTCTCTCATGGTAGGTTTGAATTGCTGACCTTTCAGTTAGCAGTTGAGTTCTTTAACCACTGAACCACTAGAGCTGGTAGATCTGTTCCAAACAAAAGCCAAACTCACTGCCATAGAGTTGATTCTGACTCATAGCACCCCCCTTTGGGTGTCCAAGGCAATAAATCTTTACGGAAGTAGATTGCCCAGTCTTTCTTCTGCCAAGTGGCTAGTGGGTTTAAACCTCCAACCTTCTGGTTAGCAGTTCAAATGCCTTCGGCACTATGCCACCAGAGCTCCTTGGTAGTTCTATTACATACATTTAAATACAAAGATGTGGGTTCAGGCATATATATCCATTAGGGACCAAGGATTACTCAGGAGGAACCAACAAAAAATGTAAGTAGTATGCATATGTACCTGCGGGCATGAAGTACAACAAGGACGTGTGCTTACTGTATATTGCATTGCTTACTGTATATGCTTCTCAGACATAACTGGATACCTTCTAAGGTATATACCTTTTCTGGTTTTGAAGGCTTATGATGATAGGTTTATGGGCTAACTCAGTCAATTGGTACAGCATAGTTCACAAAAATCATGATCAGCATCATAGTGAAATGAGTAGCATCTGGGGTCTTAAAAGCTTATGAGAGACTATCTAAGACACAATGACAGGTCTCCACTCACCAGGAGTAAAACAGTAAGAAGGGAAATAAAAGCTCTGAGAAGAAACAAGTCTACATAATCCACAATCTTATCTACACTGAGAACAGAAAAATTAGATGATTCTTGGCTATCACCACTGATGGTTATGACCAGTAGATATCAGTACCAATAGATGGTCCCGGGTAGACTGAGAGAAATATATGGAGCAAAACTCAAATTCTTATTTAAGAAAAAAAAAAAAAAAAAAGCCAGACAAATTGGAAGGGAACAAAACAGAAGACCCCCTGAGACTATCATTTTAAGACACTCTTTAAACCTAAATCTATCCCCTGAGATTACCTTTTACCAAAATAGCAGAGTGGCACACTAATAAAAGAATATTACTCATAAGATCAGTGCCCTAACTAAAAAACATAAGTATGAGACCAAATAGTCAACAGTTACTCAAAAGCAAAGATGAGAAGATAAGGGGAAAGGAAACCAGAACACTGGAAAAGGAATAAACAGAACACAATTACAGAGAATGTTGACACATTGTGATATATATAACAAATGTTACTGAAACATTGCTGTAGAAATCTATGTGGAGATTCTTCATACAAATGGTCATATCCTAGTATGTACATTAGGAAAATCTATTTAATTAATCCTCATTATCAAATAAGCATTAATTATTTGGCTGTCAGACTACATAGCCATTTTGTACCTTTCAATACCAGTATGTTCTCTGTTTAAAACACACTGCCATCAAGTTGGACCTGATTCATAGCAACCCCTCCTTGGGTTTCTGAGGCGGTATCACTATGGAAGTAGATTGCCCAATCTTCCTTCTAAAGAGTGGCTGGTGGGTTTGAACTGCTAGCCTTCTGGTTAGCAGTCAAATGCCTCAGGCACTATGCCACTGAGAAAAAAGTGACAGAGGAGAGGCAACTGAGCATCTGGTCTATCTGTTGCGTGTGTGGGCTACAGTTAGTGATAAGAAAGAAGGCTGGCGTCTCATGGGTAGTTTCAGATCATGGCATGTTTTCCTGTGCTGTTTAAATCCTTTCACTATCAAATTATATTTTGCTTGTAAGATTTTGTAGATATAATTATTAGGTACAATAGTTTCAAGAAATATTATGTGGGACATATCTGTCCCAATGGACACTGTCGACAGGATAGGTGGGGAGCAGCATGGGAAAAATGGTGCATCTTAGCAACTTTATTTTATTAAGTGAAACTTTTGAAAACACAGGGTAACACATAATTATGTGCACTGGATGCACATAATTGCTCTTAGTACTTCATTCTTTGCATTGCCTTCTGGTTCTCATAACAAGTAAATTATTTCCAGCCAGTCAGAGCCAGACATCATTTGGCACTCTGCTGACTCCTGGCTTGTTCTTGACAAAAAAAAAGGGTCTTCCTTTTCTTTTGATTTCTTGGAGTACAATAAACTGCCTAATAAGACCAATCCTGAAGGACAGTTGGTTACATCTGTACCTGTTTTACAGTTCCACATTGTAAAACTATCTATGATGCTAAGGTCAATGAGAAAATGGAGTAATTGACACTAACACTTGACAGAAAGCCTTCTGGTTTTGCACCTTTCATGACTCTTATCAACATGGTCCTATCTCCTCATAATTGCTTTGTATTCTGCAACAGCTCTTAGCCCAAGGATTACTCAGGAGGAGCCAACAAAAAATGTAAGTGATATTTATATGTACCTGCGGGCATGAAGTACAACAAGGATGTGTGCTTACTGTATATTGCACCTGAAAATAACTTATTCACTTGAATATTACCTAATGATGAATACCTCAACTTTCCAATAATACACAGGAAACAATAAATACTTTTATGCCTTATCTAGCTATACAGAAGCCAAAAGAGAGAAAAGTTTTATACAATGACTCCTCCAGGATGCACCACTTCATACCTCTCGATAGAGCAATATGGTGCTGATGAACTTCCAACTGTTTTACACAGACATGTATGTCCCTGCCCTGACATTAGCATGTACTATACATGGGAAAAAAGCCTCCCAAGAAACTTCAGACACAGAAAATGTAAGTGGTATATATATATGTACCACAGGCAATGAAAAAGGTAAGGAATCAATTTTAGGTGTAGAATATGGACTTAAGATAACAATGATAGCTGCCATTTAATGAGAACAGATTATATGCAAAGCTGTTACTATCCAAAGGAGCTCTGTTGGTGTAGTGGTTTAAGCATTAAGCTGCTAACCAAAATGTCAGAAGGTTGAACCCACCAGCTGCTCTGCGGGAGAAAGATGAGGCAATCTATTTCTATTAAGATTTACAGCCTTGGAAACTCTATGGGGGCAGTTCTACACTACTCCTAGAGGGTCACTATGAGTTGGAATCAACTCAATGGCAGTGGGATTACTATGCAAGATCTCAATAATCCTCACAACAACCCTATCAGATAGACATTTAGACATCTTGAATCTCGCATCAGCTATAATAAAACTGAGGCTTGGAAGGTTAAGTAACTTCCTATGGCCTCACAAAGCAGGAATTTTATCAGTAGGTCTGGTTGACTCCAAACTCTGTGCTTGGATATGCTACTTATACTGAATAATAATGTTTTATTACAAAATACTTTTTGACTAGTAATAATGTACCAGGCATTATTTTTTTTTTTGCACTTGATATGGCTTTACTCCTTTCATCATTATAAAAATTAGAGGAAGTAGGTGATTTTAATAGTTATTTTAAAGATGAACAAATTGAAGCACAGACATTACCATATTTTTTTGCAAATCATGTACCCAAGTAAATAACTCAACCACAACCTATAATTTGCTTACGAAAATAAACATGTGAGGGGTTTTACAGTTGGCAAAAAAGTATAGCATGCACATTATTTTCATAACAATACAATAATTTAACCATACAACTGGTAGAGCCAGAATTAGAACCAAGGTGGGAGTGATTCAGCTTCATGCAAGAGGCCTGGGTTCAATTCCCAGTCAATGCACCTCAAGTACAGCCACTACATGTCTGTCAGTGGAGGTTTCTGTGTTGCTATGATGCTGAACAGATTTCAGCAGTGTTTCTACACCTAGATGGACCAGGAAGAAAGGCATGGTTGTTTACTTCTGAAAATCAGCCAAAGAAGCCCTATTGATCAATTATGGGGTTACCATATTATGGGTGCCCACCAGCCACTCCTCGGAAGGAAGGTTGGGCATTCCTACTTCCGTAGTGATACTGCCTCAGAAACCCAAGGAGGGGTCGCTATGAGTCGGGGCCAACTCCATGGCAAATAACAACAACAACAACATTATGAGTATGGCACAGGACATAGCAGAGTTTTGTTCCATTGTGCATAGGATTGCCATGAGCTGGGGTAATGGTAGTTGACAACACAGCACTATAGTCCTGCAAAGGTTGATGGTGTGTTTGACTAAGGCAATAATACAAGAGATAAGAACAAGTCAGGATTGAAAATTATTTAAATGATCGAGCAAGTAGGGCTCATTGATGATTGGTGCAATGGGGAAATTAAAGATTAATCAAGGATATTCCAGGTCTAAGTTTGAACAACTGGATGGGAAGTGGTGCTCTTTACTGAGATGAGAAAGAATAGGGGAGAAACAGGGTGAGGGGACAGAAAATAAGAACTGGGTTTGCCAAACTTAAAGCTGAGACATATGCTAGATATCCAAGTGGAATTGTTAAGTATGTAACAAGACACAGAAATCCAAAACTCAGGGAGTATTCAAATACTAAAACCACACAGCAGATAGAAAGTACATAAAGCCATAAGATTATGTTACCTATAACAGGAGATATGTGATTTTTTAATTTAGCACTAACTTGAGCTGGTTGGTTCATTTCTAGTTAAAATGAGGGGAAATGGCTCCACTCTGTGGGATCACTGCAGACGAAAATGTGTACTTCTTGTCAATATGAATACTGGGAATTGCCCACGTTGAGTGAAGGACATCAAAAACTGAAAATCAGGACAGCAGAGGAACAAAGAGATAGTGATGCTTAAAATGTGGGCACCAGCCTTCAGGTTATTTGAATAACTGGATGCTGTAGTTGTGTAAATTCACAGGCATCCAGACTCAGCAACGGAGAGTTCTGAAGAGGACACTTCTCTGATTTGGAATGAAATCACCTTAGAGATTTAAACCACACTTACCTGAAAGTGTTTATATGAAGTATTTTAGTAGGAAAGAGTTTGGAAGTCAGTTTGTAGAAATAATTATAGCTTATGCACTTTCTTGGCTTTAATGTTGCAATATTATACCTTTTATACAGGTAGAGATGATGTATACACAGACAAGAGAAGAGAAAGCACAAGTTCATAGCCTTGTGTCATTGGATTTACTTCAATATTAGATTCTAAGCCAGCAATGGAGACTGAGATACCAGTAAGTCAGGAAGGAGGAGGAGAGCAGGAAAGCATGGGACCACAAAGCCAACCAAAGTGTTTCAGCAAGAGGTGCTACTTAAGAGTCCAGCAAATTGTTGGCAGACAAGATGGTGATCAAGGGTGACCTAGAGAGGTGCAGTTAGTTGAAGGAAAGGCAGAGATGCCCTATGGGTGGATTCCAAAGCAAAGGACAAAATAAGAGACATTAAAGAATCAACAAGATTCTTGCCTTTGAGGAGCTCACAATTTGGGTAAAGAGATAGAACATATTCAAAATAAGAGAAATCATAAAACAGGCATGGCAATTACTACCAAGTACCATCTGTGGTCCAGAAGACCCTAAAAGAAAATGAACTTGGGTAGCCATGGAAGGTTTCAAAGGATATAGGGGTTGATCTTTATTTTAAATAAACTAAGAATTAGATGAGTGGGAAGAGGAAAAAAGATGTGTCAGGATATGGGGTTTGACCAAGGTATGTAGATGGAAGAAATCAGTTGGTGCATTGGGCTGAAGCATTTTCTCCTGAGGGTTAATGGAGGATAATATTAAAGAGGTAGAAGTAATGGTGATAAAGAAGTTGCTGGAGGTGGCTCAGTGGGTTTGTAGGGCGAGGTTGTTTACGTGAGAGAAAAAGCAGAAAACTAGAGGAAGATGTTCTACAAGTTAGTACAAATCCAACTATTTCCTTACTGACACAAAATTACCACTACAGAAAGTGCCACACAAGTAAACAGATTACATGCAATATCTTTTAACTTCAGGCATAGACACTGACACTTACTTTTACTGCTTTTTTATTAAACTAAAAAAAAAATCTATGTAATTATATTTATTCCTGCTAATACATAGCAAAAAAAAAATCTAGCTTTTAAATTAAAAAAAAAAAAAGAAAGAAAGAAATTCTGACACAGGGCTTAGAATTGTGGAATAAGAAGACTTTGGTGGGAAGTTGTTTTGGAAATGAATTTCCATATCTGCTATTGTTGCCATTTGAGAAGAACATTTCTAGTGCTGTGACATGTGCAAAATAAGGAATTTATTATTTCAAGCCTTCAAGATGAATGGTAGAACATCTGAACAAGAATGAACACTATGATTATTCAATTACCTTGTATCCCAGGGTCTTATTTACCATCACTTTTCCTAGCATCCTGATCTATTTACTGCTAAATTGAATAATTCTTCCTAAAGGGGATAACACACTCTTACTGACAGCTTGTCTCTAAAGTCCCGGATTTCACAGCATCAATACACAAATATACTACACAGAAATGACTGCTTATGCGCACAGCAGCTGCAACAAGATTGCATTCACCTGATAATATTTCATTTATCTTTGGTAATATTCACCTTTTTAAATATAATGGGTTGTGGCAATATGTGAAACAGAGGCACAAATAACAGACAGTTCCATTATATTGAGCATGATTCTGCAGTTTTCTCCTGAAGTCTTTCTCGAATGACACACAATGCAACCTTACAGCTTCCATTTTCGTCCAGGAGTATTTGATTAAACTATTAAGCTGAGAATAAAGATTACTCTTCTTAGCTTGTTATGTTCCCAATGAGGCTGGGCAACTGACTTACCTTTAAGCAAGGTGTGATGTTTCACCTGCTCCATCAATGCAATGGCAAAATTGGATTGCCTGTGAGGTTAAGGGAGTCAGTCATTGTATGTTGAGATAACAACAGGAATGACAAATACTGACTGATAGTTATGGATTTCTACTAGAGACCCATTGTTTCTAGTTATGGGTTTATTCCCAGAGAATTGGAATAAATTTATAGTAAGTTGCTCTAATTTTGCTTACATAATTATAAGTGCGTGTGTGTGTGTGTGTGTGTGTGTGTATATATATATAGAGAGAGAGAGAGAGATTAGATTAGATTAGATAGAGAGAATTAAAATTCTTATGTAGTCAAAAAAGGAATTATTGGCCTTTGTGGTAAAGATCTATGGAAAATACAGAAATGAGCTTGAAAATGCACAGGGCTGTCTCTTTTCTACTTTATTTTCTTTTGTTTGCTCTTTTTTAGAATGTGTATGTAAAGGGAAAATAGTCGTTTTATTTATTTAATTTTTTTTTTGGAGGAAGACATTTGTGTATTCTTGGCCATGAGGTATAAGAATTAGAGAACAAGGAATAATGTGAAGTAGCCAATACAATTTTTGTTCTATCACTAGAATTGTAGAGGACTTAACAATATAATAACAAACTTATTTTATGTTACTTTTTTTTCCAATCAACTAATACTGAATTAAAATTTGCACAAATGAATCACAATGGAGAGATGAGTCTATCGAAATGTATCAGCTAACCCATACATTCTGTAAATGTATGGGATGGCAAGATTAAGGAGAGAGACACTTCAGCAACACAATAACCTGATATTTTGCAGTAATAAGAAGACAGTTCCTGTTTCAAGTTTAGTAGTAGAATGCATATAATTGTATGCAAGAGTCACTACTAAATTCACATGATTTAGAGTTAGAAGGTCTTCAACACATTTAATTTGATGAGCACATTTTCCAAAGAGAAACCAAAGCAAGGCAAGTGAAGCTGCTATCTCATTTTCCAGATCTGTAAGAAAATAGGTCTGGGGTGGATCAAGACTTTCTGAGTTCTGAATCTTCTCTGTTACACAAAGGAACTTATTGCCAATTAAGGATTGAATAATACTTTTTTTTTTTTCCCAAGAAAATCCAAGTTTCACACATACACAAATTCAATACATTTGAGAAGTTGTATAGAAAAAAGGGTGCAAGCCCAGGTTTCAAGTAAATATTAATCTAGCTATGTTCTTCCACTTTTCCCCTATTCATTCATTCAGGTTTGCATATATATATATATATATATATATATATATATATATATATACGTGATTCTGTGATTCTAGAAGCTATGCTACCAAATACTGGCTGAGTCAATCATGGTGGACAGATTTTAGCAGAGCTTCTAGACTAAGAGAGAACAGGGAGGAGACCTGGTGATCTACTCCCCCCACCAAAAAAAAAGACAGCCAGTGAAAACTTTATGTATAGATGTGGAACACTGTATGAAATAGTACTGGACGATAAGAACTCAGGTTGGAAACCACTCAAAATATGACTGGAGAGGAGTTGCCTCCTCAAAGAACAGTCAACCTTAATGACAAGGATGGAATAAAGCTTTTGGAACTTCATTTGCTGATATGGCACAACACAAAATGAGAAGAAACAGCTGCCACATTCATTAATAATTAAAACATGGAATGTATGAAGTATGAATCTAGGAAAACTAAAAGTCATCAAAATGAAATTGAATACATAATTAATATGCTAGGCATTAGTGAGGTGAAATGCACTGGCATTGGCCATTTTGAGTTGGTTAATTATGTGATCTACTATGCCAGGAATGACAAATTGAAGAGGAATGACACTGCATTCATTGTCAAACAGAACATTACAAGATCTATTTTGAAATACAACTCTGTCAGTGATAGGATAATATCCATATGCCTATAAGGAAGACCAGTTAATACAACTATTCAAATTTGTGCCAAAGACAAAGAAACAAGATTTTTACCAACTTCTGCAGTTGAAATTGATTAAATATGCAATCAAGATGGTTTATAATTACTAGTGAATGAAATGTGAAAGTGGGAAACAAAGAAGGATAGGTAGTTGGAAAACACAGCCTTAGTGATAGAAAAAGTGTGGAAGATGGAATGATAGAATTCTGTAAGATCAATGACTTATTCATAGCAAACAAATTTTTGTTTGAAACATAAATGGTGACTGCGCATGTGAATCACTGGATGGAAAACATAGGAATCAAGTTGACTACATCTGTGGAAAGAGATCATAGAGAAGTTCAATATCATCAGTCATGACAAGGTGAGGAGCTGACTATAGTAAATCAATTGCTCATATTCAAGTTCAAATTGAAGCTGAAGAAAATTAGAACAGGTCCATCAGACCCAAAGCACAGACTTGAATTTAGAGATCATCTCAAGAATAGATTTGACACATTGAACACTAATGACCAAAGACCACATGAGTTGTGGGATGACATCAAGGACTTAATACATGAAGAAAGCAATAAAAGATCACTAAAAGGGCAGGCAAGAAAGAAAAGATCAAAAAGGATATTAGAAGAGACTCTGAAACTTGTTCTTGAATGTAGAGTAGCAAAAGCAAATGGAAAAAATGATGACGTAAACGGGCTGAACGGAAGATTTCAAAGGGTGATTCAAGAAAAGAATATAAAGTATTATAATGAAATATGCAAAGACACATTTGTTAGAAATGGGTTAGGAGTTAGACAAGCAACAGGGAAGAACATGCTCAGCATTCCTCAAGCTGAAAGAACTGAAGGAAATATTCAAACCTCAAGAATCAATATTGAAGGACTCTATTGGTAAAACTGGGGGGAACTCTGGTAGCACAGTGCCTAAGGCATTTGACTGTTAGCCAGAAGGCTGTCAGTTTGCAGTGATTTCTAGCCATAAGTCTTTGTAAACTCCGTGGTGGAATTTTCTGTAAGTGACTGAGGAGCTCCTGATTGTAAATGTTATCCACCTGGGGTATTTCTGTTGGGCAGGCACAAAGCAATGATCTGGGAGGTTCACACTCTCTGAAGTGCTTAGTATCCTGATGTTATGATTGGCTAGTTTGGCCACTCTGCCAGGCTCAAAAGGAAGCCTCCTAGAGGCAGAGCTCTCTCTGACTACTGGATGAGAAGGAAGAACTGCTGAGAAGGAACGTGCTCCTGAGAGACATGCACTACTGGGAAAGAGACATGCATTGCTGAGAGAGACACTGAGGGACATACACTGCTGAGAGAGACTGTTGGGTGAGTGACAGTGGGCTAAGAGAGACTGAGCGTTTTTCTTGAACTTGAATTGTAATCTGGTGTTTCCTAATAAACCCCATAATCTGTGAGTTCTGTGTGGCCACTGCAGTGAATTATCAGACCCAGGAGAGAGGTGGTGGGTACTTTGGGAGGAACGGTTGGTGAAAGGGCTGGAGGGAGGCAGCATGTTTGGCCTTGCACAAATAGGCCTTGGGCTACAGATAGTGATTCGGTCTTTTTGTGCAGTTAGAGGAGGTCAGAAGATATGGCCTCATTGCCCTTTAGCACAGTTCAAACCCACCAACCACTCCTTGGGAGCAAGGTTGGGCGATGTACTTCCATAGTGATATCACCATGGAAACCCAAGAAGGGACCGCTATGAGTCAGATCCGACTTGACAGCAGTGAGTTTGGTTTGGATAGGCAAAACTGGAAAACTTTATGAATAGCCCTGAAACATTGTCCAATATAGTGCTGGAAGATCAGCCCCTCATGTCGGACTGGGGAAGAACTGCTTACTCAGAGTAGAGCTGACCTTGATGATATGGATGGAGTAAAGGTTTCAGGACCTCCATTTGCTGGTATGGCACAACTCAACATAAGAAAAAACAGCTGCAAACATCCATTAATAAAAGGCACATAGAATGTATGAAGTATGAAACAGGAAATTTGGAAGTTGTCAAAAATGAAATTGAACACATAAATATTGATATCCTAGGCATTAGTGAGCTGAAATGGAATGGTATTGGCCATTTTGAATCAGATAACCATGTGACCTACTATGCCAGGAATGACAGATTGATGAGGAATAGTGTGGCATTCATCATCACAAAGAATTTCAAGATCTGTCCAGAAGTACAGTGCTGTCAGTGTTAGGGTAATATTGATACACCTATAAAGAAGACTAGTTAATATCACTGTTTCTCAAATTTATACATCAATCACCAAAGCCAAAGATGAGGAAATTAAAGATTTCCACCAACTTCTGCAGTCTGAAATTGACCAAACACGCAATCAAGATGTGCTGATTATCAATGGTGATTAGAATGCAAAAGGTGGAAACAAAAAAGAATCACCAGTGGCCTTAGTGACAGAAATAACACTGGAGATTGCATGATAGAATTTTGCAAGACCAATGAGTTATTCATTGCAAATACCCTTTTTCAGCAACACAATGGTGTCTATACACATGGACATCACCAGATGGAGTACACAGGAATCAGATTGACCCCACCTATGGCAAGAGGAGATGGAGAAGCTCAATATTTTCAGCTAAAACAAGGCCAGGAGCTGATTTCAGAACAGACCATCAACTGCTCATATGCAAGTTCAAGTTCAAGTTGAAGACAATTAAAACAAGTCCATGAGAGCCAAAATATGACCTTGATTATGTCCCTCCTGAATTTGGAGACCATCTAATGAATAGATTTGATGCACTGAATAACTGAAAACCAGAGGAATTGTGGGATGACATCAAGAACATAATCCATGCAGAAATCAAGAGGTCATTAAAAAGATAGGAAAGGAAGAAAAGATCACTAAAACTTGCCCTTTAATGGAGAGTAGCTAAAGCAAATGGAAGAAATGACAAGATAAAAGAGCTGAACAAAAGATTTCAAAGAGCAGCTCAAGAAGACAAGGTCAATTATTACAATGAAATATGCAAAGACATGGAGTTAGAAAACCAAAAGGGAAGAACACACTTAGCCTTTCTCAAGCTGAAAGAACTGAGGAAAAAATTTAATCCTTGAGTTGCAATATTGAAAGATTCTATGGACAAAGTATTGAATGATACAGGAAACATGAAAAGAAGATGGAAGGCATACAGAGAGTCACTGTACCAAAAATAATTGGTTGACATTCATCCAACCAAGTGAATGGCATATGATAGAGAACCAATGGTATTGAAGGAAAAAGTCGAGGCTGCACTCAAGGAACTGGTGAAAAACATGGCTTCAGGAATTGATGGAATACCCAAATAATCCTAGAAACTGGATTATATGAAGAAGAACATGGCATCATTAACAACCTGCAATACACAGAAATTCAAGTTGGACTCAGAAGAGGGAGTGGAATGAAAGGTATTATTGCTGATGTCGGGTGGATCTTGGCTGCAAGCAGAGAACACCAGAAATATGTTTACCTGTCTTTTATTGACTATGCAAAGGCATCCAACTGTGTGGATCTTAAAATATGGATAACATTGTGGAGAACCAGAATTCTAGAACACTTCATGATGTGTATGAGGAACCTGTACATAAATGAAGAAGTAGGTATAATAAAATCACTCAGGAAAAAAGGAATAAAAGAGAAATTCTTCAACAGGATAAAATCCACAACTAACACCATACTCAATAGGGAAAAGCTGAAAATTTTCCTTTAGATTAGGAACAAATGTGGATGCTGGCTTTCACCAATAATAATTAGTAGTATTAGCAATGGTATTAGTAAAAATGATAATTTACACGTCCTTAAAATTAAAAACTTTTGTGCACCAAATTACATTATAGATGACATTAAAAGACAACATACAGCATGGAGGGAAATATTTGAAAATCACATATCTGATAAGGGTTTATTGTCCAGGAGAGAGAAATAACTATAACTTAACAAAAAATAAGCAAAGAAATTGAATAGACATTTTTCCAAAGAATATATATAAATTGCCAATAAGCTATGAAAAGATGCTCAACACCATTACCCACAATTACCATCAAAACAATTCTAACTCATAGTGACCTTTTAAGACAGAACAGAACTGCTCCCTAAGGTTTCCTGGGCTATAAATCTTTGTGAGAGCAGACTGCTACATATTTCTCCCAGGAAGCGGCTGGTGGGTTTAAACCACTGACTTTTTGGTTAGCAGTTGAGTGTTTAACCACTATGTCACCATCCCCAGGGCTCCATTCAAAATCATTAGTCATTATGAAATGCAAACCAAAACCACAGTGAGACACCACTTCATACCCCCTAGGGTGGCTTTTAGCAAAAAACTTCGAGAATGACAAGTGTTAGAAGCCTTGTGGAAATGTAAAATGATGATGCAGTCTTTGTAGAAAACAGTTTGATGGTTCCTCAAAAGGTTAAACACAGATATACAATATTTAAAGGAAGGTTGGGCAATCCTACTTCCATAGTGATACTGCCTCGGAAACCCAAGGAGGAGTTGCTGTGAGTCAGGGCTGACTCAACGGCACACAACAACAACAACAACATACAATATTACAATTCTTCTCATAGATATATAGCCAAAAGACTTGAAAGCAGGAATGCAAACAGAAACTTCTAAAGCAATGTTCACTGCTTTGTTGTTGTTGTTATGTGCCCTCAAGTCAGACCTGACTTATAGCGACCCCTCCTTGGGTTTCCGAGGTGGTTGTTGTTGTTGTTGTTTGCCGTCAAGTTGGACCCGACTCATAGCAACCCCTCCTTGGGTTTCCGAGGCAGTATCACTACAGAAGTAGATTGCCCCATCTCCCTTCCGAGGAGTGGCTGGTGGATTTGAACCTCCAGCCTTTTGGGTGGTATCACTACGGCAGTAGATTGCCCAACCTTCCTTCCAAGGAATGTCTGGTGGGTTTGAACCGCCAGCCTTCTGGTTCGCAGTCAAGTGCCTTAGTCACTATGTTCATTGCAGCACTATGCAAAATAGCCAAAAATGTGAAAACAACTCAAGTGTCCATCAACACAAGAATGGATAAAGAAAATGTGGGATATACATACAATGGAATATGTCAGCCCTGCTCACTGAGCAGAACTGTCAGCCCTCCATGCTATGCCAAACTGGTTAGTGAAAGTCAGCAGTCAAAAAGGATATAACTTACACACAACCTTTGAATGGATAAATGTTTTATTCACATAGTGAAGAAACAAAGCAAAGTTAACTTCCACAGTGGGCACTAGTTCTTCACGGCCAGAAGGACACACCCATAGCAGCTAATACAGATATAATAGTCTATATACACCTCTCTTGTGCTCCAGAACAAGGGGTTCATTCCCTTCCCATTGAAAAAAGATATAGAAGTGAGGTTGGCCAGGTGCCAGATGTTGCACACAATTCAGCAGTAAGCATTCTGAACCAAGAATAAGGAGTTTCTCTGATAAGGGAGAAGAACAAACTAAATAGAGGGAAAGGCTTAGTTCCCCGCCTCCATTTTCATGAAATGTTGCAGACCCAAAAACTCATTGGACAATCCAGGTGAGTGTTGTAAGGCCTCCCAACACAATGTTAACTCACCATAAAAGAGAATGAAATCCTAAACCATGCTACAATACAAATGAATTTGGAACATATGCTCAAGTGAAATAAGCTAGTCTCAAAGTGGCAAATATTGTATGATTCCACTTACATGAAATATCTAGAATAGGTAAATTCATAGACACAGAAAAAAAATAGAGGTTACTGGGGAAGGAGGGAAAAGGGGAGAGTGATGGTTTAATGTGTACAGAGTGTCTTTTGAGGTGATGAAAACATTTGAAATAGATGATGATGGTTTTACAACACTGTGGATGTAATTAATGTAAGTGAATCGTACCCTTAAAATGCTGTTGTTGCTGTTACATGCTGTCAAGTCATCTCTGACTCATAGCGACATTATATACAACAGAAAGAAGCACTGCCCAGTCCTGTGCCAGCCTCACAATCATTGCTATACCCGAGCCCATGGTTGCAGGCACTATGTCAATCCATCTTGTTGAAGGCCTTCCTCTTTTTCATTGACGCTCCACTTTCCCAAGTATGATATCCTTCTCCAGGGAATGGTTCCTTCTGACAACATGACCAAAGCAGGTGACACAAAGTCTGGCTATTTTGGCGTCCAAGGAGCATTTCAGCTGCACTTCCTCCAGGTGAGATTTGTTAGTGCTTTTAGAAGTCCACGGTACTTTCAGTAGTCTTTGGCAACACCACAATTCAAAAGTATCAACTCTTGTTCGGTCTTCCTTATTCACTGTCCAGATCTCACACGCATAAGAGACAATTGAAAATACCATGGCTTGGGTTGGGTGCACCTTAGTCTTCAAGGAGACATCTTTGCTCTTCAGCACTTGAAAGAGATCTTTCGGAATATATCTGTCCAATACAATATGTCATCAGATATCCTGACTGCTGTTTCCATTGGTGTCGATTATAGAACCAAGTAATATGAAGTCTTTGACAACTACAATCTTTTCTCCATTTATTGTGATGCTGTTTATTTGTCCGGTTGTGAAGATTTTTTTTCTCTTTATATTGAGGTATAATCCATATTGCAGACTGTAGTCTTCAATTTTCATCAGTAAGTGCTTCATGTCATCCTCACTTTCAACAAGCAAAGTTGCATCATCTGTGCATCACAGGTTGTTAATGAGTCTTCCTCCATTCTGATGCCATGTTCTTCTTCATATAATCCAGCTTCTCAGATTATTTACTCAGCATACAAATTGAGTAAGTATAGTTAAAGGATACAACCCTGACGTTCTCCCTTCTTGATTTTAAACCATGCAGTATCCCCTTGTTCTGCACGAATGACAGCTTCCTGGTCTATGCAGAGTTCCTCATGAGTACAATTAAGCGTTCTGGAATTCCCATTCTTCTCAATGTTATCCATAATTTCTTATGATCCATAAAATAGAATGCTTTTTCTATTGCATACATATATATATATATAAAACTATGGACAACAAATAAAATTATATATGTTGTTGTTATGTGCCGTCGAGTCGGCCCCGACTCATAGCGACCCCTCCTTGGGTTTCCGAGGCAGTATCACTACGGAAGTAGGATTGCCCAACCTTCCTTCCGAGGAGTGGCTGGAAAATTATATACACACACACACACACACACACACATACATATATATACATATAAATGTGTGTGTATATATGCATATATCACCACAATAAAAAAATTACAAAGAAACCAAATTATTCAGTGAAGTCAGAATTTTGTTTTTGTATAATCTGTATGGATGGAGGGGAGATGGGATCATGGGTAAGAAAGCATGGGTCATGATTGCTAACCTGGACAATAGCATAAAGGAGTCATATTTAGCACAAAACTTGTTGCCTCCATTTTATTGTTAAGGAAATTCTTATTAATTGAGGCTACTTAACTTGACTAGATTCACACAGATATGTGACAAAGGGTGATCTTCAACTCACATCTCCGAGTTGAATTCTGTACCTCTTTTTACTATACCAATACCTTCCAGATTTGTCAGGTGATAAAATTCACTCTTTATTGAAGGAACTCAGGTTGAAACTACAGTGAGATACCATTCTTACTTGTAAGATTGACATAACTGAAAACCTTGTCAAAACACTCTGCTGCGGAGGCTTTGGGAAAATGAGTAATTTCAAACTTTTCTGGTGGAGATGCAACACAAATAGTTGCTGTGGAGGGCCATAGGGCAATAGTTACAAAAATTACAAATGTACTTAGTCTTCAAATCTGCAATTCCACTCCAGGGAATTTATTTTACAGATATACTTGCACAATGAAATTACATATGTATAAGAATATTCACTGTAGCTCTGCTTGTAAGAGGAAAGGCTAGACAGAAGTTAAATAATCTGTAGAATTTTGGAAATGTATATTATAGTATGCCCACATAATGGAATGGCATTTAGCGGTAAATAAAGTATGTGGAAGCTCTTTATGTACTGATGTGTAAAGATCTACAGTGTATTTTACTATATATAAAATAAAAATTTGAATGCCATATGTAATATGTTACCTTTTGTATAAGGAAGGAGTGGAAAGATAATTATTTTTGTATTTTTTTCTATGTCTTTCTTAAAGATTATTAGAAGGATATATAAGGATTAGTGAAAAAAAAAGGTTAATTATAGGTTTTGAGGTACAGGGCAAGGAAGAAGTTAAGATTGTGATAAGAAAAACTACAATTGGAACCTAAGGAGAAATATTTCTTTTTAAAGCATCATCCTTGTACTAGATGGTACCTGGCTACCAATGCCAACCCTTGGGAAGGGATCAAAACTGGAGATCCTGGATAGAGTAGGAGGAAAAAATGTGTAACAAAACTTAAAAACACAATAATGTCTGAATTACTGCTCAGATGGAGTCTGGTGGGACATCTAAGACTATGGCCCTGGTATACTCTTTAGCCCTGGGATAAGTCTCACTCCCAAGGACTAGCCTTCACTACAACAGTAGAAAGACTTACATGCAGAAAACCCAACTCAGGGTGATGCACCCACCTACTCTATGGGGATACACCCCTTGGAGCAATTGGCTATGGGGTACCAGAGGGGCAGCATTCATATAAAGGGAAAGCTGGATACACAAGAAGGGCACAGGGAAGGGGGATCACAAGGAAGGGAGGGGAGGAGAGTGGGGTAGGGTTAGGGATGGTAATTGGGGCATTAAATCCAATGTATATGAACTGTTGTATGTAAAACAAGTTCTGCCATGTAAATTTGCACCTAAAGCACAATAAAATAAATAAATAATAAAATAAAGCATTATCCCTGAAATCCATTTGTTGTAAGTGCAAATAGTTCCATAAACTTCAATAGTCCTTGAGATTATCACTGTATTTTCACACAAAGTGGTAACCGAGGAACATAAAGACTCTAAATCACTGAAATAATTTCACTTCATATTCAGAAATAAAAATGCAGTTCCATTTGTGAAAGATTGCTATCAAACATAGTGTAAATTTTAAAATGAATAGCTAGCTAGAGGTTCATGTATATGAAACATATCATTCCCCAAGAATGTTGGGTAGAATAAGTGTTATTTTAGAAATTGGTCTTTGATTCTTTTAAAATATATTTATGTAGAACTAGCAGTAGGAATTGATTTCACCACATCCAAACCTTGCTTTTAGATTAGCAACACATTTATAGCCAATAAAATTCAGCTTGACCTTTTGCTATAACATAATAGGCAGCATGCCTCTTGCTAGTTGTTGGTGTTGTGTGCCAGTGAGTTGATTCTGACTCACCGGGATACAATAGGGCACTATAAAACTGCACCTCCATGTGGTTTCTTAGGCTGTAATATGTACAGGAAAAGATTGCCAGACCTTTTATTTGGCAGAGCAACTGATGTGTTAGAACTGCAGACCTTTCAGGTAGCAGACAAGCACTTAACCATTGCACACGAGGGCATCTTTTTCTTTCCCTACATAACAGGAATGAAATACACATTGCATTTCATAAATAGAAAAGCAAATCTGCTGATTTCCAGTAAGATGGTAAAATAGACAGACAAGCTACACAGATCCTCTTCAACAAAGAAATGAGTAAATAATTGACAGAGATACAGAAGATAAGCCTGGAGCCCTGAGCTTTGAAAGAAAGTACACAGAAGTGGATTAGGTAACAACTAGTGGAAAAATCTGAATAAAAACAATGAGTACAGAGACAGACAGAGGTGCAGACTGTTAGCTACTCTGATGGCATGAACAGCCTGAATATTTACAAGCAGTGTTGGGACATGAGAATTGACCTAAAGAGGAGCTCTGGTTACCAAGGGCTGCTGAGATGACTGTGTTGGTGGCCTATCACTAGGAAGGGAAACAGCAATGAGGGAGACAACCTGAGCTGTGGACTTTTGGGTGTCTGAAGGGTGCAGCCATTTTGAATGTTTACAAGCAGTGGCCATTTTGGATATTTAAAGTGACAACATTCTCATTTGGATCCCAGGGATCTAAGAACAGGCAAACTCCATTTGCCAAGGATGGCAGGGACATACAAGAGGCTGACAATGGAAAAGGAGACAGGTGGTGAGTGTATAAATGCTGTCAACTAGTGAATAGAGGAGCACAATACCCTGCGTACTTAAATAACATCCAAACAAAACAAAGAAAATGAAAATATTGGGTAAGTCATTCCAACATACAATCACTAATTAAATATAACACAAAAATGTCACAAGATCTCAGAGACAATAGATCACCATAGTCAACACAAAGAAGCAAGATAAAGCAGGAGAAACAAGAGATCAGGATACATTCTTGAGGAAGAAGCAGCATTGGAACTCCCTGATGAGGAATTCAAAAGAATTATATTTAGGTACCTTAAATGGATTGAGAGACAGATCAAGGAAAATACTGCCAAAACCAAGGAAAACACAGAGAAAACCCTAGAACAATTTTGGAGACAATACAAGAACAAAATGGCAAAATAAATGAGAAATTAGAAATGATACAAAATCTACAGATAGAAATCCAGAAGATTAATATTAAATTTTCAGAAATAGATAACACATTAAAAGGGCAAAGTAGTAGAACAGAATAAATGGAAGACAGAATCGTGAGATTGCAGACAAATACCTCAATACTTCTTTGGAAAGGGATCAATCAGAAAAAAGTTAAAAACAAAATGAGGAAAGCCTAAGGTGCATGTGGATTACCATCAAAAGGAATAACTACGTATAATCAGAGTTCCAGAACTGGAAGAGAAAAATGAAACTACTGAGAAAATTGTCCGAGATTTGTTGGAAGAGAACTTCCCTGATATGAAAGATGAGAATAAATCCATTCAGGAAGTCCAATGAACCCAAAACAGGAGCGATCCCAAAAGAAAATCACCAAGACATATATCACCATCAAACTCACCAAAACCAAAGACAAAGAAAGAATCCTGAAAGGAGCACAGGAAAAAGGAAAGTTACCTACAAAAGGCAACCAATAAGACTAAGCTCAGACTTCTCAGCAGAAACCACGCAGGAGAGAAGACAATGGGATGGTATATATAAAACCCCGAAAGAAAAATATTTTTAAACAAGAATATATACCCAGAAACACTGTCCCTAAATTTGATGGTGAAATTAGGAGATTTCCAGATAAGCAGAAATTAAGGGAATTGATTAAAACCAAACCAACCTTAAAAGAGATGCTAAAGGGAGTCCATTGGACAGAGAACTAATAACAGCAAACAATAACAAACCATTAACACACATGATGACATAACCTAGAAACCAACCAAGTTATGGAAATTTCCAAAGTAAAATAGACCTACAAGATTGTAAACAGGGAACCAGAGACATCAATTGACAAGTGAGACAACAACAAACCAAAGCAAACAAACAAACAAACAAACAAAAAAAGTCACTATCATCGAGTTGAATCCAACTCATAGCTACCCCTCCTTGGGTTTCCAAGGTGGCATCACTATGGAAGTAGATTGCCCAATCTCCTTTCTGAGGAGTGGCTGGTGGGTTTGAACCTCCAGCCTTCTGGATAGCAGTCAAATGTCTTAGGCACTGCACCACCAGAACTTCTAAATAGTAGGGAAGTCAAGACAACTACAAGATAGAACGGACTATTCTACACTTGCAAAGTCAATTATAAATCACAAGGTAACCTCCAAGAAAAATGATAAATCTTCACATCAAAATAAAAACGAGGACCAGCACAAATATTTAGCAAATACTAAAACAATAGAAACAAAGGAGGTTGATAACATGATTCATAAGCAAAACGAGCTCAGCACAGAAAATTTTTGGAACAAACAAAGCAGCAACACCACAAAGAAAGCACATAACAAAATGACAACAACAAATTCATACTTGTTGATAACAACACTGAATGTCAATGATTAAATGCACTGCTCAAGAGAGGGTATATATAGACTATCAAGCATAACTCAAAATGTACAAAGAGCAGAGGATAACCTAGCTGAATGGGACATTCTAAAAATTGAATTTATATGTGCGTCAAAAGACTTCTCCAAAAGAGTCAAAAGAGAACCTACAGAATGGGAAAAAATATTCGGCAACGACATATCTGACAAGGGACTTACATCTCAAATTTATAGAAAACCCTAACACCTCAACAACAAAAAAGAATAAAAATCCAATTAAAAAATGGGCAGAAGTCATGAATAGACACTTCACCAAAGAGGATATTCAGGCAGCCAGCAAGTACATGAAGAAATCCTCACGATCATTAGCCATCAGAAAGATGCAAATCAAAACAACAATGAAATACCATCTCACTCCAGTACTGATGGCAAAGTTCAACAAGACAGAAAATAACAAATGCTGGAAAGGATGTGGAGAAATTGGGACTCTCATACGCTGCTGGTGGGACTATCAAATGATACAACCACTGTAGAAAGCAGTATGGCAATTCCTTAAAAAGCGGGAATTAGAAATACCATTTGACACAGCAATCCCATTACTAGGTATATATCCAAAAAAAGTGAGAATGAGGACAAGAACAGATATATGCACACCCATGTTCATCACACCACTATTTATGATAGCAAAAAGATGGAAACAGTCTAGGTGCCTATCAACAGAAGAATGGATAACCAAACTATGGTATATACACACACAATGGACTATTATGGAACACTAAAGAATAATGTAGAATCTGCAAAATACCACATAACATGGATGAACTTGAAGGACATTATGCTGGGTGAAATAAGTTAATCACAGAAGGACAAATATAGTATTAGTTCATTATGGTAAAAAGTCAATGTGGTAGTTAAGTTTGTGTGTCAACTTGGCTGGGCCTGGTTGAGTGGCTAGGCAGCTGGATGTAGTATTCCCCATGATAAGACTGGTAATCAACTTCATGGTGGAATCTACTGTGAGCAGCTGAGGAGCTGCCTGAGGGATATGGTCTGCTTCCTATATATAAGGAGAAGCGTTGGGGAACGGTCTCTAGCTTATGGTATGCTTGAACCCTGAATGTAGCTGTGTCATTGTTCAGCAGCCTGCCATGCTCTGCCAACCTTGGGACTTTCAGTGGACTTAAATTGATGGCCTGCGATGTGGTTTGGTAACATTAAGACTGTGCCTTTTTATTTGTCAACCTTGGACTTGTCAGCCACAGCAGCCAGCAGCTGTCTGAGTCAAGAAAAGCCTCTAGCTTCAGTGGGATGGGAGCATGAGGCAGAGCTAAAGCCCAAGGTTGAGGGGCTTTCACCCAGCCCCTAGATCCTGGCACTTTGAACTTGGACTTAAAGCCTCAAAGCTGTAAGATTATAAACTCCTATTTGTTGAAGCATCTCATTTGTGGTCTATTTCTGTCAGAGAGGCACTAGGTAACTAAAAGTCAAGGAAAGGTTTATATATGGAAGAAAACTTTCCTTGTTTGTTACCAGGGGTGGGACAAAAGTTGGAAACAAAGAAGAGTCACCATTAGTTGAAAATATGGCCTTAGTGATAGAAATAATGCTGGAGATCACATAATATAATTTGGCAAGACCAACAACTTATTCATTGCAAATAACTTTTTTTTTTCAATGACATAAACAACATCTATACATGTGGACATTGCCAGATGGGGTACAAAGGAATCAGATAGTCTCAATCTGTGGCAAGACACATTGGAGAAACTCAGTATCTTCAGCCAAAGCAAGGCCAGGAGCTGATTGTGAAACAGACGATCAACTGTTCATATGAAAGTTCAAGTTTAAGTTAAAAACAATTAAAACAAGTCCACAAAAGCCAAAGTATGACTTTGATTATATCCCTCCTGAATTTGAAGACCATCTAAAGAATAGATTTGATGCACTGAACACCAAATTACCAAAAACCAGAGGAATTGTGGAATGACATGAAGAACATTATCCGTGAAGAAAGCAAGAGGTCATTAAAAAGACTAGAAAGGAATACAAGACCAAAATGGATGTCAGAAGAGACTGACACTTGCACTTGAATGGAGAGCAGCTCAAGCAAATGGAAGAAATGACAAGATAAAAGAGCTGAACAGAAGATTTCAAACAGCAGCTCGAGAAGTCAAAGTCAATTATTTTAATGAAATGTGCAGAGATCTGAAGTTAGAAAACCAAAAGGAAAGAACACACTTAGGATTTCTTAAGCTGAAAAACTGAAGAAAAAATTTAAGCCTCAAGTTGCAATACTGAAAGATTCTCTGGGAAAAATATTGAATGATACAGGAAACATCAAAAGAAGATGGAAGGAATACACAAAGTCACTGTACCAAAAAGAATTGGTCAATGTTCATCCAACCAATTGGATGGTATATGATCAAAAACAATGGTACTGAAGGAAGAAGTTGAGGCTGCACTGAAGGAATTGGTGAAAAACAAGGCTCCAGGAATTGACAGGATACTCATTTAGATGTTTCAACAAACGGATGCCACACTGGAGGCATTCACTTTTTTATGCCAAGAAATTTGGAAAGCTGGCCAACTGGCTGGAAAAGATCCATATTTGTACCCATTCCAATGAACGATGATCCCAAATAATGTGAAAATTATCTCACAATATCATTATCATACACAAGTAAAATCTTGCTGAAGATAATGAAAAAATGGTTGCAGCAGTATACTGAGAGAGAACTTCCAGAACTGCAAGCTGGATTCAGAGGAGGACATGTAATGAGGGACATCACTGCTGATGTCAGATGGATCCTGGCTGAAAGCAAGAAATTCCAGAAAGATATTTACTTGTGTTGTATTGACTATGCAAAAGCATTCTGCTATGTGGATCATAACAAATTACGGATAACATTGAGAAGAAAGAGAATTCCAGAACACTTGATTGAGCTCATCAGGAACCTGTACATAGACCAGGAGGCTGTCATTCAAACAGAACAAGGGGATACTGCATGGTTTAAAATCAGGAAGGGAGTGTGTAGGGTTATATCTTTCACCATACTTATTCAATCTGTATGCTAAACAAATAATCTGAGAAGCTGGACCATATGAAGAAGAACATGGCATCAGAATTGGTGGAAGACTCATTAACAACCTGCGATACACAGATGGCACAACTTTGCTTGCTGAACATGAGGATGACTTGAAGCACTTACTGATGAAGATTAAAGACTTAAGTCTACAGTATGGATTACATCTCTATATAAAGAAAATGAAAATCCTCATAACCATGTAAGCAGCATCACAATAAATGGAGAAAAGTTTGAAGTTGCAAAAGATTTCATATTACTTTGTTCCATAATCAACACCAATGGAAGCAGCAGTTAAGACATCAGACAACGTATTGCATTGGGCAAATCTGCTGAAAAAAAAAAAAAAAATTCTTTCAAGAGCTGAAGAGCAAAGATTACTCTTTGAAGACTAAGGTGCACCTAATCCAAGCAAGCCATGGTATTTTCAATCACCTCATATACATGTGGGAGGTGGACAATGAACAAGGAAGACTGAAAAAGAATTGATGCTTTTGAATTGTGATGGTGGCGAAGAATACTGAAAGTACCATGCAGTGCTAAAAGAACTAACATATCTGTCCTGGAAGAAATGCAGCCAGAATGCTCCTTGTTAATGAGAATTGCCAGACTTCGTCCCACCTACTGTAGCCATGTTGTCAAAAGAGACCATTCCCTGGAGAAGGATATCATGCTAGATAAATCAGAGGGTCAATGAAAGAGTGAAAGGCCTTCAATGAGATGGATTGACACAGTGGCTGCAATGGTGGGCTCAGGCATAGCAAGGATTGTGAGGCTGGCACAGTACTACTGGTCAGTGTTTTGTTCTGTTGTACATAGAGTTGCTATGAGTCAGAGTCAACTCAATGGCACATAACAACAATATAGGTAGGCTAGATTTCTCAGTATCCTTTGCAGTTAGTTGTATGTAACTGAATTTCAGCCATTGGAGATGAATAGAGTGATATGTGCCACTTTCCAGGTGTGGCAAATAAAGTCTGCACATGATCCTCCATGTGCCTTCTCATTGTAAATTGATGGAAATAAGCCAGGGCCTTGAAAGCTGTCTGGTGACAATGGCAAAGCCATACGATGGAAGACCACTGAATCCATGAATCACTGCTTGGAGGAGTACTCAGAATGCCCAGCTTTGTAGTTTACAAGAAATAAATGTCATTTGTGTTAAAACACTGAGACTCTATAATTTAGTGACTGCTGTTACAGCTGATGGCATTACCCTAACAATATGTTTACATCTACATTTACAGATGATTGCAAGTAAAACTATTTCAAGTGTCCAATAAAGTATCCTAAATTTTACTGTGCTGACAAACTTGGAAGGAGAGAGTCTAGTCACGCTAACTGTAAGACAATTTTTCCCAGCAGAAAAATTCTAATATATAACCCAAGGTAACCACATATCCTCTAAGTCACTCTTGGTCTATCAATGTTTGCTGTTAACAGACACATTCTTTAGAAGACTTCTAACTAAACCTTGACGATGAATAGCATCAGAAAAGCAAAGAGGAATCATTTTTGCTGAAACCACTAGACTAAGGTACATTTCCAGAGGGTTTTATTGATTTTGATAAATGTGCTTCTAAATATATTTGATATGCATAGGCACGAGGTATTTAATGAACAGCTTTTCTACCAAATGTCCTTTCTCTCAAGGTTCTCTTACAAGCAGCTTGACACGTTTAGGTAATTATGGAAAAGATATGTACTCACATTTTCACTTTTATGTTTTTCCTTTACCTATTCTCAGAGGTCTTCTTGCGGTAATATAAGTCTTCCCTGTTCTATTTAACCAATAAAATACATTGGTGCTCAACAGGAACATGTCTCTGCAATGCTCTTGTAAATAAATTTGCCATATTTTTCCAAGGAGGTTGTGTGTGTGTGTGTATGTGTATGAACATATATAGGTATGTTTGTGAAAAATTCAATGAAATACTTCACCCATTGGAAAAAGCAGACAAGCAAAATTTGCTTCTGGTTAGTAGTCAATTGCCTTAGGCACTATGCCACCAAGGCTCCTGTATAGAACAAGTAAGACATTCCCCATTGTGACCGTGTAGAGCTAAGCTTAATATGCTTTTGTGAACATTGCCCTGACTGACCATCCAAGTTGAAACTTTCCACTAAGGTTTCCCCTGTGGAGTGTTGCCAGGTGCTGTAGAGTCAGTTCTGACTCATAGCGACCCAATGTACAACCATACCAAACACTGCCCAGTCCTGTGCCAGCCTCACAATCCTTGCTATACCTGAGCCCATCATTGCAGCCACTGTATCAATCCAACTCTTTGAGGGTCTTCACCTTTTTGCTGACCTTTACTTTACCAAGCATGATGTCCTTCACCAGGGAATGGTCCTTTCTGACAACATGACCAAAGTAGGTCAGACAAAGTCTGGCCATTCTCCCTTCCAAGGAGCATCCCAGCTGCACTCCTTCCAGGACAGCTTTGCTAGTTCTGGAAGTTCATGGTCTTTCAGCATTCTTCACCAACACTACAACTCAAAACCATCAATGCTTTTTCGGGCTTCCTTAGTCATTGTCCAGCTCTTCCATGCATATGAGGCAATCGATAATACCATGGCATGGATTAGGTTCATTTTGGTTTTCAAAGAGACATCTTTGCTCTTCAGCACTTTAAATAGGTCTTTTGCAGAAGATTTGCCCAGGGCAATATGCCATCTGATTTCCTGACTGCTGCTTCCATTGGTGTTGATTGTGGAACCAAGTTAAAAGAAATCTTTGACAACTTCAATTTTTTCTTCATTTATTGTGATGCTGCTTATTGGTCCAGTTGAGAGGATTTTCACTTTCTTTATATTGAGGTGTAATCCATACTGCAGACTGTAGTCTTTAATCTTCATCAGTAAATGCTTCAAGTCATCTTCACTTTCAGCAAGCAAGGTTGTATCATCTGCATATCACATGTTGTTAATGACACTTCCTCCAATCCTGATTCTGTGTTCTTCTTCATATAGTACAGATTCTCAGATTATTTGCTCAGCATACAGAATGAATTAGTATGGGGAAAGGATAGAACCCTGACACACTCCCTTCCTGATTTCAAACCATGAAGTATCCCCTCGTTCAGTTCGAATGATAGCTTCCTGCTCTATGTACAGGTTCCTGATGAGCACACTTAAGTGTTCTGGAATTTGCATTCTTCTCAATGTTATCCATAATTTGTTATGCTCCATACAGTCGAATGCCTTCGCATAGTCAATAAAACCCAAGTAAATATCTTTCTGGTATTCTTTGCTGTCACCCAAGATTCCTCTAACATCAGCAATGCTATCACTCATCTCATGTTTTCTCCTGAATCCAGCTTGAAGTACTGGAAGCCCCCTGTCAATATATTGCTGCAACTGTTTTTGAATTATCTTCAGCAAGATTTTACTTGTATGATATAATTTCCTCATTCTGTGAGATCACCTTTCTTTGGAATGAGTACAAATATGGAGCTCTTCAAGTCAGCTGGCCAGGTAGCTGTCTTCCAAATTTCTTGGCATAGACAAGTAAGTGCCTCCAGAACAGCATCCATTTGCTGAAACATTTCCATGGGTATCCCCATCAATTCCTGGAACCTCATTTTTCACCAATTCCTTCAGTGCAGCTTTGACTTCTTCCTTTAATACCACTGGTTCTTGACCAAATGTCACTTCAGGAAATGCATGAACACAAAACAATTCTTTTTGGTACATTGACTCTGTGTATTCCTTCCCTCTTCTTTTGATGTTTCCTGCAATATTCAATATTTTGTCCATAGAATCTTTCAGTATTGCAACTCAAGCCTTGAATTTTTTTCTTCAGTTCTTTCAGCTTGAGAAATGCCAAGAGTGTTCTTCCCTTTTGGTTTTCTAACTCCAGGTCTTTGACATTTCATTACAGTAATTGGCTTTGTCTTCTCAGGCTGCTCTTTGAAATCTTCTGTTCAGCTCTTTTATCTCATCCTTTCCTCCATTTGTTTTAGCTGTTCTCTGTTCAAAAGCAAGGTTCAGAGTCTCTTCTGACATCAATTTTGGTAATTTCTTCCTTTCATGTCTTGTTAATGACCATTTGCTTTCTTCATGGATGATGCTCTTGATGTCATCCCACAGTGCCTCTGGTTTTCAGCCACTGGTGTTCAATGTGTCAAATATATTCTTTAGATGGTCTCTAAATTCAGGTGGATATAATCAAAGTCATATTTTGTCCTCTTGGACTTGTTTTAATTGTCTTCAGCTTCATGTTGAACTTGCATATGAACAGTTGATGGTCTATTCCACAGTCAGCTCCTGGAGTTGTTTTGGCTGAAGATATTGAGCTTCTCGATCACCTCTTTGCACAGAAGTAGTTGATCTGATTTCTGTATTTTCTATCTGGCAAAGCCCACGTGTATAGTAACCATTTATGTTGTTGAAAAAAGATATGTTCCATGAATAAGTCATTGGTCTTGCAAAATTCTGTGATGTGTTCTCCAGCATCATTTCTATCAACAAAACCATATTTGCCAACTACCAGTGATTCTTCTTTTTCCCAACTTTTGCATTTCAATCAGCAGTAATAATCAACACATCTTGACTGCATGTTTGCTCAATATCAGACTGCAGAAATTGGTAGAAATCTTCAATCTTCTCATCTATGGGTTTGGTTGTTGGTGCTTAAATTTGAATAATAGTAGTATGAACTGGTCTTCTTTGTAGGTATATGGATATTATTCTATCACCGACAGCATTGTAGAACAGGATAGATCTTTAGACACATTTTTAATTAATTTATTTTTTTTTTACTGTGATTTGGGTGAAAATTTATGAAGCAAATTCACTTTCCATACAGCAGTTCACATATACTATGTCTCATGACATTGATGACAATTTACCACAATGCAACAGCTCCCCTCCCACTTGCCCCGATACTTACCTCTTCCCTGGGTCCATCCCTCCATGCATTCCTGCCCCCTGAGCTATCTCCCTGTGCATAAGCAGCCCTTTTTTTTTCCCCATGATTGTTTTCTCCAAGGAGTTTATCTACCTCAGGTAAATGTTCAACTCACATGCCTGTCTTTTGTTCGGCTGGAAGCCACAGGTGTGGGTTCAATTCCAGACCTGAAGGGCAGCTAGGAACCATAGTCTCAGTGGTGCCACCAGGCTCTATTAGACTAGTAAACCTGCCCTCACTTTTTTTTTCTCCAAATGATTTTGAGTTTTGTTCCACATTGTTCTCCCTCTCTATCCAGGATCTCCTACATAGATCCCCTTCCAAATGGTTGACAGTGGTAGCTGGAGCCCATCTAGTTCTTCTTGTCCATAAGCGGCAGATCGCATGGTGTACCAGTTGCTAGGACTGATTGTTTCCATGAAATGTTGGTTTTCTTCCTTCTTCTTTGTTCTGGATGAGGAGAGACGCATTGTTGCATCTAGATGGCAGCTTGCAAGATTTTAAGATCCCAGTCACTACTCACCAAAGTAGGAGGTGGAACAATGTTTTGTGTACTATGTTATGCCAATTGAGCTTGATGTCCCCTGCGACTATGATCCCAAGCCCACAGGTTCAACTACTCCATCTCTCTGGGTAGCTGGCTGTGACCAAGCAGTGACTACAACCTTGCCCCTTGTCAGTTCTACTATACACCTAGGAATTCAGATCATACACATAAACTTATAGGACCATTGTCTGCCAACCCTATACATGTTCTTGGGTATGCTCACCACTTCACAGACATACCTAATAGTTCAGTCTGTCCACCCATCTATCCACCCATATACCCATGTTTGCCTTCATTGACAACACAGTACTGTATGTAAAAAAGTGTTCCTCTTTGTTATCTGCCCCTCCCATGTACCTCTCTATGTCTTTGTCATCCTCAGTTCCACCATATTGATAACTCACATTTGGTACATTGCCCTTCTCTTCACCCCAATCAACACTTATATCTATCTACCTAACAGTGTTCCCTCCCCTCCCCTCCCACCCTTGGTAACCAACAAAGAAAATGTCCTTCCACAGATAAACCTTTCCTTTACTTTTACAATAACGGACTAATACAATATTTGTCCTTTTGTGACTGACTTCACAAAAAAGACAATCACTCAGCATAATGTCCTCCAAGTTAATCCACGTTAAGCAGTGTTTTGCAAATACTACATTATTCTTTAGCGTTTCGTAAAATTCCGTTGTGTGTATGTACCATAGTTTCGTTATCCATCCCTCAGTTGATGGACACTTAGGTTGTTTCCATCTTTTGGCTATTGTAAATAATGCTGTGATGAACATGGGTGTGCATATGTCTGTTCTTGTCATGGCTCTCACTCATTTAGGATATATACCTAGTACCGGAATGGCTGGGTGAAATGGTATTTCTAATTTCCACTTTTGAAGGAATCGCCATACTGCTTTCCACAATGGTTGTACCATTTTACAATCACACCAGCAGTGTATGAGAGTCCCAATCTCTCTAAAACCTCGCCAGCATTTGCTATTTTCTGTCTTGTTAAACTTTGCTACTAGTGCTGGAGCAAGATGGTATCTCATTGTTGTTTTGATTTACATCTCTCTAATAGCTAATGATCATGAGCATTCCTTCATATGTTTTTTGGCCACCTGAATATCCTCCTTGGTGAAGTTCTATTCATGTCTTCTGCCCATTTTTAATTGGATTATTTGTCTTTTTGTTATTGAGGTGTTAGAGTTTTCTATAAATTCTAGAGATAAATCCCTTGTCAGATATGTCATTACCAAATATTTTTTCCAAATCTGTAGGTTCTCTTTTGACTCTTTTGGGGAAGTCTTTGGAAGCACATAAAAATTTAATTTTTAGAAGGTCCCAATCATCTGGTTTCTCTTCTGTTGTTTGTGCATTTTGAGTTATGCTTGATAGTCT
>NW_006921683.1:8665435-8693163 GCF_000298275.1 Orycteropus afer afer
CTTGCTTCATAAAATGAGTTAGGGAGGATTCCATCCTTTTCTATCTTTTAGGAATAGTTTGAGTAGGATTAGTATCAGTTCTTCTCTGACTGTTTGGTAGAATTCACCAGTCATCTGGGCCAGGAATTTTTTTCAGTTGGTAATTTTTTTATGACTTCTTCAATTTCTTCGTTTGTGATGGACCTGTTCAACTTTTCCACATCGGTCTGTATTAGCTTAGGTAAGTGGTGTATTTCTAGAAATCTGTCCATTTCCTCCAGATTTTCAAATTTGTTGGAGTACAGTTCTTCAGAGCATCCTGACATTATCCTTTTTATTTCATTTGGTGATGTTGTGATGTCACCCATTTAGTTTCTTATTCATGGTATTTGTATTCTCTCCCTCTTTTCCTTTGTTAAATTTGCCAGTGGTTTGTCAATTTTATTGATCTTTTAAAAAAACCAACTTCTGGTCTTGTTGATTTGTTCTATAGCCATTCTATTTTCTGTTTCCTTGATTTCTGCTCGAATCTTTATTATTTCTTTTCTTCTGGGGACTGTAGGCTTTTCTTGGTGTTCTTTTCCTAATTGTTGGAGATATTGGTTTAAAGTATTGATTTGGTCTCTTTCTTCTTTTTTCATGTGTGCAGTTAGTGCTATAAATTGGCCTATGATCACTGCTTTTTCTCTGTCCCATAGATTTTGGTATGTTGTGTTTTCATTCTCATTCAATTCAATGAATTTTTGGATTTCAATTTTTATTTATTCTCTTACCCAGTCTTTCTCAAGGAGGGTGTTGTTCAGTTTCCATGTGTTTACTCTTTTCCTGTTGATCTTTCTATTGTTGATTTCTAATTTGATAGCATTCATAACAACAACAACAACAATGATCTGAGAAGATGCTTTGCAATATTTCAATGTTTTTAAATTTGTTAAGGCTTGCTTTGTGTCCTAACATATGGTCTATCATGGAACATGTTCCATGTGCACTGGAAAAGAATGTATATTGTGCTGCTGTTGGGTGAAGTGCTCTGTAGATGTCTATAAGGCCAAGTTGGTGGATTGTATTGTTTAGCTCTTCTGCATCTTTGTTGAGTTTCTTTCCAGTTGCTCTATCTTACAATGAAAGTGGTGTATTAAACTCTCCCACTATGACTGTGGAGTCATCTATTTCACTTTTCAATTCTTTTTAAACATTTCTTGTGATGATAAATGCCACACCATTCATCTTCAATTTGTCATTCCCTACATAGTAGATCATATGGTTGCTGATTCAAAATGGCCAATACCAGTTCATTTCAGCTCACTAATGCCTACGATATCGATCTTTATGCATTCCATTTCATTTTTGATAACTTCCAATTTTCCTACATTCATACTTTGTACATTCCATGCTCTGATTTTTAATGGATGTTTGCAGCTGTTTCTTCCCATTTTGAGTCATGCCACATCAGCAAATGGAGGTCCCAAAACTTTACTCTATCTATGTCACTATGGCTGACTCTACTTTAAGGAGGCAGTTCTTCCCCAGTCCTATTTAGAGTGCCTTCTGACCTAAGAGGGGCTTATCTTCCAGCACTATGACAGACAAAGTTTCAGGGCTACATATTAAGTTTTCCAGTAATATATCAGACAGTTCTTCACTGCTTTCATAAGTTTTTCACTGGCCAATTCTTTGAGAAGTGGATGTCACTTTCCTTCTTCCATGTCTGTCTTCATCTGGAAGCTACACTGAAACCTTTCCATCATGGGCAACTCTGCTGGTATTTAAAACACCAGTGACATAGTCTTCAGCCTCACAGCAACATGCACTCCACCACAGTATGACAAACTGATGGAAGAGTGGTGGTTGTGGAGTAGGAAAGTTAAGCTTGGCTACTGAAATACCAATTTTTCTCACTATTTATCAACAAAGAATATAGAAAATTCCATTTATAGCACAATGTATATCTTTAGCCACTGGTTTATTCTAGAGTGAGTATGAATGTATTTAAAAAATTGTGTCTTAGGAGATATGACTTGGCAATAAGGTACTCACTATTATCCTCATTACTTGATGCAAATATTATCAATTCAACATCTCCTCCAAGCTCAGAAATGTTCTATGGCCTCTCATGCTGAGGTGCTCAAAAAAACATGTATTTAATTAGTGGATATGAGAGAAACAAAAGAGACAGGAGAGAATCTTTTATCTCACTGAAGTTACATTAAAGATTATATATGTATACAGTACTTCCTAGCTTTATATATATAACACTTTATAAACTATCCCAAAACAATATAAAATGCAATCAAGTGCTGCTATACTATGATCTGGTTATACTAGTTCAGCAAAAGGGGATAGAAGTGTGCAGCAAAAGAACCAGAGAAATGACAATGAGGAATAACTTTTTTCTGAATTATAAAGCTTCTAACAAACTGTGGCCAAACTCCTGTGAAATTTCTTCCTCTTCTCTCAGGTCTTTTCCTGCTGGATTTTCCCAGAGTTGCTCTCATACCTCTTGCTCTCTTCATCTGCATTCTCTCCTTAAAACCACTTGCCATCAAGTTAATTCTGACTCATGGAAAGCCCATTTGTGTCAGAGTAAAAATGTACCCCACAGAGTTTTTAATGGCTAAATTTTTGGAAATACATTGTCATACCTTTCTTCTGTGGCACCTCTGGTACATTCGGACCTCCAACATTTCAATTAGTAGCCAAATGCCTTAACCATTTGCTCCATGCAGGGATTCCACATTCACTCATTCAATGACAGTATCCAGTTCCATATAACACATATCAATGACTTCCAATTAATATCTTAGACTCTACTCTCCTCTTTGAGTGTCTGATACAAATATCCAACTGCCTAGTTGTCAGCTCCGCTTCTATGTCCAATAGGCAGTCCAAATGTATAACATGTCCCAAATCACACAGTTGTACTCTCCTACCTCCTGCTTCCCCACTAATCCATACATACATTAATAAATACACCATTCACCAGTTATTCAAACCAAATCCTCAGTCATCTTCGATTCTCTTTTTTTCTTTATTTACCATATTCAATTCACCAGCAAATCCTGTAATTGTATTCTTATCCTCTCTGCTGCCCTCATATTTGTCTATACCAGTACCTTTTTCACTTGAGTAAAGGTCACAGTATCTTAATTGGTCTACTGCTTCCACTTTTATGTGCCTACTATCCAACAAGCAGAGCTATGTTGTGAAAAACTTAAATCAAATCACTACTCTACTTAAAACAGTCCAATGGTTTTCCACTACTAATAGGACAAAATCCATTTTATCTTACTTTCTTACTGTGGTGTACAAAACCATACAGTAGTCAATCATAAGTCATTAATCAATTAAAAGCATATTTTTAAGAAAAATAGTGCATCACATGAAGTAAAGACAAGTATTGTGAAGTTTTTTAATTTAAATATGTAGGCTACATTGTATATTTGATTGCAATGCAAAACATATTTCTTAGTATGTGGTGTGGTTAAAAAAAAACAAACAAACTTTTTTAAGCCCTTGATCTACATGATCTGTACTATGCCAATCTCTCCAACATTTATTTACACCATTCTCAACCTTGTTCATTGTACTGTAGCCACACTGACCTAATATCTTCTACTTCTCAATCAGGAAAGCTCATCCCTGCAAATACTATTATGGCTTATTGGAATAATGTGTCCTAAGATTTTAATGTGGCTTGTTCTTATTGTTGTTATGTGCTGTCAAGTCAGACCTGACTCATAGAGATCCCTCCTTGGATTTCCAAGGTGGTAGAAGTAGAGTGCCCACCTTCCTTCCAAGGAGGGGCTGCTGGGTTTGAACCACTAGCCTTCTGTTTAGCAGTCAAGAGCCTTAGGCACTATGCTACCAGAGTTAATGTGGCTAGGTCCTTGTTATTCAGATCTGAATTCAAGGGTTACCTCCTAAGAGATATGCTATCTCAAGCAGCAGCTTCGTTCCTATGCCTCTCCCCATGGTTATCCAATAATCTGGTTAAGCTTTTTCTTACCACTGTAGCCAACTCATATCCTTCATTTACTTATTCTTCCCTTGATTGTTTGTGTTTTTATTTTCTGCCTTTATATACTGAATTTTACATCTTCGTGAGTTCAGGGTCTACATTTGTCTGGTTTACAACTATATCTTCAGTACAAAGAATAGTGTTTACCATATAATAAGTGCTCAATAAATATTTGTTGAATGAATAAAGGAAATTTTATTTGGAGAATATATAATTGCCCTCTGTGGAGGAACAACAGAGAAATCTATGGTCTCTCATTTAGAGAAGATGAAGCACTGGGATTAGTATTCAAAATTCCTCCCATTGGCTTTGTACTCAATCCAAGAGGCCATTTATTTCAGCACATTAAACTGTTAATTATGGGTTCTGGCTTCTTCTTTCTTCATGTGGAAAGGATAAATAGTCATTATTAAATAGTCTTTTAAAGGACAGTGATTTCTTTAAGGATAATTATTATTAAAATTATACAAAAGTGTTTAAATAAAAGCATTAATTTAAAACTGGGACAGACAAATAGATTCCTTTCAATTCTATTTATTATTATGTGCCCTACCTGCTAGGAAAAAAGAAAGCCCTTTTTACTCTCTTCCTCACTATTTATTTTGAAGCTCATGCCAACATGCATACCGTGGCTACAATCAAAATGGTTTTTTTAATCTATTTATAGTAATTTATGGGAGCTCTGCTCATTGGTCCAGTTGTGAGGATTTTTGTTTTCTTTATGTTGAGATGTAATCCATACTGCAGACTGTATTCTTCAACCTTCATCAGTAGGTGCCTTAAGTCATCCTCACTTTCAGCAAGCAAAGTTGTATCGTCTGCATATCTCAGGTTGTTAATGATTCTTCCTCCAATCCTGATACCACGTTTTTCTTCATATAGTCCAGCTTCTCAGATTCTTTGCTCAGCATATAGATTGAATAAGTGTGGAGACAGAATACAACCCTGATGCACTCCCTTCTTGATTTTAAACCATGTAGTGTCCCCTTGTTCTGTTCGAACGACAGCCTCCTGGTCAAGGAAATCCTCACAACTGGACCAATGAGCAGCATCACAATAAATGGAGAGAAGATTGAGGTTGTCAAGGAATTCACGTTGCTTGGTTCTACAATTGATGCCAACGGAAGCAGCAGTCAGGACATTAGACGACGTGTAGCATTGGGAAAGTCAACTGCGAAGGAACTGTTTCAAGTGCTGAGGAGCAAGGATATCTCACTGAGGACTAAGGTGCGCCTGACACAAGCCATGATATTTCCAATCGCCTCGTATGCATGTGAGAGCTGGACAATGAATAAGGAAGACCGAAGAAGAGTTGATGCTTTTGAGTTGTGGTGCTGGCGAAGAATGTTGAAAGTACCGTGGACTGCTAAAAGAACTAACACATCTGTCCTGGAGGAAGTGCAGCCAGAATGCTCCTTGGAAGCAAGAATGGCCAGACTTCGTCTCACCTATTTTGGTCATGTTGTAAGAAGGGACCATTCCCTGGAGAAGGATGTCATGCTTGGTAGGGTGGAGGGTCGACGAAAGAGGGGGAGGCCTTCAAGGAGATGGATTGATATGGTGGCTGCGATGATGGGCTCAAGTATAGCAGGGATTGTGGGGCTGGCGCGGGATTGGGCAGTGTTTCATTCTGCTGTGCATGGGGTCGCTATGAGTCGGAAACGACTCGATGGCACTTAACAACAACAACAATGGGAGCTCTGGTAGCACAGAGCCTAAGGCACTTGACTGCTAACCAGAAGGCTGGTGGTTCAAATCCACCAGCCACTCCTTGGAAGGAAGGATGGGCAATCTACTTCTGTAGAAATACTGACTTGGAAACCCAAGGAGGGGTCACTATGAGTTGGCTCTAACTTGACAACAGTGAGTTTGGTTTGGTTTGGTTAGAGTAATTTATTTCCAAGACAGTGAATTATTTTCTGGCATTATTTTTTCAGATAATATTATTTTAGACACTAAGTAAATGTATGAGGTCATTGTAAATAATCTGGCAAATTTCTAATTTTATATTACATATATTATATGAATATAGGTTTCTCAGAATTTTTCTTGAAAGTAAATGGAGCATAGTTTGTTAAAAACAGATAGGAACACAGAACTGGTAGCCAGTTATTTAGTGTTCTGGTTCCAGCTCTAACATTAACTAGCTTTAATATCTGGATAAATTATTTAAATTCCTTGAGACTCAGTTTTCCTATCTGTACAGGAAGATCAGTTTAGGTAAAATATTTCTATATAATAGGGACCTGCTGTTGGTGCAATAGATAAGCCCTTGGCACCAAACTGAAAGGGGAGCAGTTTGAGCCCACCAGCTTCTCCATGTGAAAGATGTGGTAGTCTGCTCTCATAAAGATTTATGGCCTTGGAAATCTGAGGCAGTTTTACTCTGTCCTATAGGGCTCTGGAGTTTAAGGAATTTGGCTGCTAACCAAACAATCAGTGGTTCAAACCCAATAGCTGCTCTGGGGATGAAAGATGAGGCAGTCTACCTCCATAAAGATTTACAACCTTGGAAACCCAATGGGGTCATTATGAGTTGGAATTGACTCAATGGCAGTGAGTTTGGTTTGGTTTGGTTTGGTATGGGGCTCAAGTGACATAGTGGTTAAAGCATTTGGGGGCTAACCAAAAGGTTAGTGGTTCAAACCCACCAGTAGCTTCATGAGAAAAAAAGATGAGATGAGGCAGTCAGCTTCCTTAAAGATTTACAGCCTTGCAGGGGACATCAAGCTCTACTGGCATAACATACTGTACAAAAACATTGTTCTACATTTTACTTTGGTGAGTAGTGACTGGAGCCTTAAATCTTTGCAAGCAGCCACCTAAATGCAACAACGGGTCTCTCCTCCTCCAGAGCAAAGAAGAATAAAGAAAAGAAAAGATGCAGGGAAACAATTAGTCCAAGGGACTAGTAGACCATGTGATGCTCAGCCAATATGACTATGAGACCAGAAGAACTAGATGGTTTCTGGCTACCACTGTCAACTGTTTGGAGGGAGATCAGTGCATGAGATGCTGGATAGAGTGGAAGAACAATATGGAACAAAACCCAAAATCATTACAAAAAACAAAAACAAAAACAAAAAGACCAGGTTTTCTGGTATGATAGAGCCTGCTGAGACCCCTGAGACTATGACCCCCAGTTACCCTTCAGGTATGGAACTTTCAGCCAGACAACAGACAGACTATGGGGTGAACATTTACATCAGGTAGATATAATCTTTGGTGTGACCAATTGTGGGAGAACCGACGGGCAGTGTTTGCACAGGGTATTTAAATATAAGGAAAAAAAAATGATTCACAGCCTTGGAAACCCTATGGAGCAGTTCTACTCTGACCTAAAGGGTCGTTAAGAATTAGAATCAATTTGATGGCAGAGATTTTTTAGAAAGGGTCATTATAAGTTGCAATTGACTCCACAGTAATGGATATAGGTCAAATATAATTTTAAATTAATTTTCAGTTAATCCTAACAAAAACTTTATGAAGTAGATAGTATTACCTCCTCTATTTACAAATTTAGAGAAGGAGGAAGAGAGAGAATAAATAACATGGATAATAAATATCAAATATGGTATCATCCTAGGTAATTTGACTCCAGAACTCAGACTCTTTTCACCTTACTCTATGATCTATGTTCTAGTCCATCTGTCAAAGTGAAGGTTCTTTGTAACTCAAGAGTATAGAATATTCTTCTTGAAGGAGTTGGTCATGTTTCCACAATGTCACCTCTGACTTAACTCCTCAACCCACTGCAATATAGTTTTCACTGGATTTATGACATTGAAACAGCTCTTGCCAAGGTCAATAACTACCTTCAAAAGACACTCATTCTAATTCACTCATCTCCTCTTTGATATTATTGACTACATTCTCTTCCTTAAAGCACTCACTTTCTTCAAACTGGATGGCACAGTGCTCATCTACCTTTTCTCTCTCCTGTTAAGAAGCTATGCTTAGTCTTCATTTCAGGATCTGCCACCTCTTTCAATACCTACAAAGTTGGCATTTCCCAAGTCTCTATGATAGGCCTTTCTATTCTCAATCTACACACCTTTCTCTGAGGATCTTATTTGCTCTCTTGACTTTACCATCTATAAGCTAATATTTTAAAACTGACACCTCCCGGAACTCTCTTATGACCTTCAGACCAGTTAAAATGGTAAAAAATGATAATTTACTTTAAGAATACTTAGATATAGTATGATGTATGTATGGAGTCGGTTAGTATTTGAAGTATCCAAATAATGGCTCTCTCCTCTGGAGATGGAATTAACATGTGGAGTACCTAATCAGTGATCCATAATCCAGAGGTGGCTTCATAACTGCTTCATATTATGTTATGATGAAACATGAAGCCTCTTCCGAATAGTTTAACTATATAGCAATGTTAGAAATATTTTTTTCATGTGTGAAATGAGAGCTGCAGAAACTATGTTTGGATATATGAAGGATATATAAAGATCCAGCACCTGATGTCTTTGGAGCATGACATCCACAGGTATAGGGGTTAGGATTTACAACCCGTAATTTTGGTGGATACAATTCAATACATAACAGGATCACAATGGTCCAAAACACATCTAAACATGGGAATGACACAGGACTGGGCAGCATTTTTTTCAGTTCTGCATGAGTTAGGTGCTGACTCTAATGCAACTAACAACAACAATGATGACAATAACCTAGTTCCAAGCTTCATGCTTGCTATATCCTAAGATTCAAGAACTACAGCTCATTTGTTCCATTCCAGTAAGACTAGATTGTTCACAGTTTCTATTTTTTGCTTTTCCTTCAATGATCACCTGTACTTGTCTTAGTCATTAAACAAGTATTCACTTATTTCATCACCAGCTTGCAAAGCTTATTCAAAATTTATCTTCTATAAAAAATCTTTCTCAATGGGTATAAATGCAAAGAGCTTCCTTTGGATGAAATTTGACCAACACATACTATTCAGAGTTTCATATTCACAATTATATATTTAAAATCTCTCTCTCTCTCTCTCTCTCTCTCTCTCTCTCTCTCTATCATCTCTCTATCTACATCTGTATGGAAAGTCATAGCTAATGTCACTTAACCAAAACCAGCCCTGGTGATGCAACTTTTAAGTGCTTAGGTGCTAACCAAAAGGTTTGCAGTTCAGAACCACCCAGCAGCTCTGTGGGAGAAAGATCTGGCAATCTGCTCCCATACAGATTACATCCTAGAAAATCCTCTGTCACATGAAGTTGCTATTAGTCAAAAGTGACTTAACAAAACACAACAACAAACTTCTTAGCTGAATGAGTCCTACTCTCATTGTTCCACTTGTGCTTATAACAAGATCTGAAATTCCTGGGTACCGCAATTTGTTTTCTTACTTGGCTGCTATCTGAAAGATTAGAGTTTCAGTCCACCAAAAGTCACCTAGTAAGAAAGAGTTGGAGATCTACAACCAAAAAATCAACCACTGAAAATCCTATGGAGTATAGTTCTACTCTGACATATACGGGGTCACCATGAGTCAGAATCAACTTGATGGCAACTGGCTTATAACAATATCCACACTATTTATTCACAAAGGTTCCTGGAATCCTCAGTTGGCTTTTATTTAGCCTTTTTCCTTCAAAATTTCTCTCCATTAGATTACTTGCGAAAATTTGATCAGAGTTAGGTAGGAAAGCTGTAAATTATTTAAATCTCTTGATGAAATTTAATAGTTTTTTTAAAATTAGAACACTTCCTATGGGAACAATATCAAAATAGATGACCTAAAACTAAAATTGTTTTCCTGAGAATCTGCAGTTACTAAATAGTCTCCTGAGGCTATTAATATTTTTTCAGCTCCTTCAGAAGAGAAAAGTAAACAAATACAGTCTATTGTTTCCTCAGTAGCTCTCTGCTTCCCTATAAAAACTAATGCAATATTTCACAGTCTGTTTCTTAGAACACTAATCCTGTGAGATGCTCTAGAAAAAGATTACTTTGGGGAAATAACTTTGGGAAACTTTATGTACTGTTGCCCCAATTTGGAGATACACAATGAACACTAGCATGTTAAAGACACTATAATACTACAGTAAAAAGTCCAGTTTCACACTGTTAAACCCTTCATGTCACAAGAGTATTTGAGTACAGAACATGTTTTTAATCCCTACAATATCCTATCAAAATCATTCCATGCTACATGAAATTAGAAATGTTATATATTCCCCTCTATTGAACTCACACTTCCAGAGATTAGTGATTTGCGGCCCATGGCATTTATTTGGACTTAATTTAGTAATTCAAAGTAGCAAACATCTTTTTTTTAAGTATTTGTTGCGTTTGGTTGCAATAACTAAATACAAGAAGAACACTTCTTGTATACATCTAATTGGATTCCACCACCTATCTGACAGTTTATGGTACTGTAGTGGTTTGTGTGTTGCTTTGAAAGCTATGCCATCAGTATTTCAAATGCCAGCAGGGTCATTCATGGTATGTGAACAGGTTTCAGAGGAGCTTCTAGACTAAGACAGACTAGGAAGAAAGGCCTAGTGGTCTACTAAAAATTAGCCAATGAAAATCCCATGGAGCACAACAGAATACAGTTGGATATAGTGGTGAAAGATGAGTCCTCTAGGTTGGAGAACTTCAAATAGACAATGACTGCAACAATGGACTGGAGCAAATCAACAATCCTAAAGATGAGGCAGGACTGGGAAACATATCCTGTTTTACATGAGGTCACCGTTATTCAGCGTCAACTTATTGGAAATTAACAACAAAAATGTAAATTACTTCAATTTTTACCACTGAAGCAGTTATTTCTAGGAGACAAAAGAAGCAGAAATAAAAATAGACATTTTAAGGCATGGAAGCATTAAGCCATAGTAATGCTGCAACCTAAGCAGAAATTCCTTTACTGGGTTGATGGTGAAACACGAAGGGTTTGATTACCAAACAAAACCACTCAATATTCTCTTCTTAAAAAGGCCATTAAAAGCCTTGTTTTCAGTTTGGATTAGGGTACTACTAACTGCCATGAGAATGGCAGGATTCTACACAGAGATTCAAAGCAGAATTACAGTTTCTCTGCATGTGAATCCCAGGAGGTAGGTAATTTAGTCAATAGTCTCCAAAGCAGTTATTTTAAATACAAGACCTGTTCTCATAAAAGGTACAGGATTTATTTATTTGAGAGTCATTTGAAACATTCTGCTTTCATCTGCCTGTCTTTTATATTCAAACCCATCCTCTATTTTCAGAAGCTACCTAATAATGGGTAAAAATTGATAGGATTTCAGCATTAGTTTTTCACTGAGTTGCAGTAAAGCTGGTTAGTGTCATTGCAAGCTATTGAAAATATTCATATATATTTGAATTTATGTATGTGTGTGTGTACACTCAGATGTTGATCCATGATATCCTTTAGTATCCATAACTGTGTTTTATCTCTTATCACTCCAACTCAATTTAATGTTATTTTTCACTGGAACCAATTATTGTACCTCTTCCTATTTTCCAACATGGTACAATTCCTTACAATTATAATACTCATTCATTCATTCTTCCATCCTTTTAGAAATACTGAGTTTATACGTGCCAGACACTGCTCTGTATCAGTCAGTATCTGATTGTTTTTACCTGTACTGTAGAATCATGGTAGTGTAGTGCCTAAGGCACTTGACTGCTAACCAGAAGGCTGGCAGTTCAAACCCAGCAGCCACTCCTCCGAATGAAGGTTGGGCAATTTACTTCTGTAGTGATACCACCTTGGAAACTCAAGAAGGGGTCTCTATGAGTTGGATCTGACTCCATGGCAGTGAGTTTGGTTTGGTTTGGTAGCATCATGAATACCTGATCAAAACACTAAAGCAACTGGTACTTGAGGGAAATCAGATAAGGGAGAGGCTGTGCATTTTCTGGGTCAGTGATTTTCATAAAACACCGGTATCAGAATCACTTGAAACACCTATTTAAGGTGCAGATTCACAGGCCCAGATTAGAATATATGAGTGCTTCCACCCAGGAATCTGTATTTTCAATCAGTACTTCAGGTCTTCAACAGGAACACTTCCACCTTAACTCTTTCATTTATTGAGGTTCCTGTATGATGTCTTCAGAAAAAAATGGGTTCCAGTGCTACAGCTTCTTTGAAAATTTCTACTTTGAGTGTAACATCACTAGAAAGACATATATCACTCTTAACTTGTCATTGTATTCGAAACTTTGCATAATAGGGAAACCATGTATTTTGGAATCTGCTGGTTACAATGCCACCACTTATTAGCTGTATAAAGCTAACTGATCTCTGTGTGTCTTGTTTTTCTCATCTACAAAATAGAGACAAAAAGAAGGAATAATAAATAATAAGGTGATCTCTCAGGTTAAAAGCCTTAATTTTAGATAAAGCATTTATCAAAGAACTTGGCATAAATTGGGCATTCCACACTTTTAGTGCTCATCTCACATGAATTTTATTAGCTTTTCTAAATGAATTCAATTGAAAAGTAGCCATATAACACTATTTTGTGTGTTTCCTGAAATACTACTCTTGAAGACATTGTTGTTGTTGTTGTTATTGTTATGTGCCTTCCAGTCAGCCCTGACTCATAGCGACCCCTCCTTGGGTTTCCGAGGCAGTATCACTACGGAAGTAGGATTGCCCAACCTTCCTTCCGAGGAGTGGCTGGTGGGTTTGAACCGTTACCTTATGTTATAAGGTAAATGAAATGTTGAATTTCCTTTAGAATTGGGTGCCACAGTCAAGTTCATTTCTTCGTTGAAACATGATTCCATTTTATACCCATGAGGATTATTTAAACTACCATATTTCCTTTTAGTTTAACTTACCAGAAATTTTGGATACTAAATTAATGCTCAATAACAGAAAACAATTCACACTCTGTTTAGATTTTTCTACATATATTTTAAAAGATCACGTCATTTATTCCTTCATTTTGATAAACGGAAATCTAGGTGTTGTGCAGACCATTATTGCCAGACTTGCTAGATGTTACATGTGACTGAAGTGTTTGCCCCTTCACTCACTGTGGGAGGATAAGAAATAGAATCTCTAGACAAACTTGTTTGTGAAAGAGCTTCTGGGACCACTGACACTAATAATGATCTAATTTGTGCTGGAGTGAAAAGAAAAAATGGCTCCTACTAAGACTGAAATACAGACTTTGCATCATTTTCCATCACGAGGTTTATATTTTCCAAAGGGCTTAACTGTAAATTAGATGTGTGCAGTTGCCAGTTGTGTGTCCTTAAGCCTTAGTGTTATTTCCAGTGAAATGCCTCAATAGTTTGATGAAAGTGAAGGAATGATCTCTAGTTCTATGCCCTCTTTTCTATTTCTGTACTGCCTTTCTGGCAGTGTGTTGTGAGGTCATTGTGTATCTTTTACTCCCTGATAGACTGGAAGCACCTTAAGGATAATGACTGGGCCTGATTTCTTTCTGTGTTCTGTGATTTCAGCACATAGCACTGTGTTTGGCACTCAATAGGCATATATATATATATATATATATATATATATATATATATATGTATATATTTACTTATTTTTTAAGTGGGGAGAGTATAAGGACCACAATGAACTATATTTCCAGGGCTTTGAATACCTTTATATCTGTTTAGTGAACATTCATGAAAAACCACACACCTCCTGAGAAATCAGACCTTTTCTAACAACAAACTTTGCAAATAGGCTAATACAGAGATAATTATAGTCAGAACAGTAATATTTGGAGTTTCCTATAACTAGTTTCTAGGAGCTCTGGGGGCTTACTGCCTAAGGTATTTCACTGATAACCAGAAGGCAGAAAGTTCAAACTTACCAGCCACTCCTCATAAGGAAAGTTGGGCAATCTACTTCCGTAGAGATGCTGCCTCAGAAATCCAAGGAGGGGTCACTATGAGTCGAATCCAACTTGACGGCGTTTTGTTTTGTTTTTTTGTTATAACTAGTTTCTGGCCTAATGGTGAATGTCCATTGGTAATTGCGCCTATGGAAATGAGCTGGACAGACTAAAATTGATGGACTGAGTCCAAAAAGATGGAATCATATAAGTAAAACCCTGCACTTAAGTTTTAAAATAATGATAATAATAATAACAACAACAATATAGAATGGGGCAGACGTGACAGCAAGTCATGTAGGACAAAAAGCATTTTGTTGCTGTTGAGCACAAACTTTGCAGCAGCCAATAGTGGGATGAAGTTAAAAGAAGCTAACAGTCTTCAGATTTTTAATTCAGAAGGTAGATTAACATATTTATCAGATAAATAGATTTCACTCTTTGTAAATCTAATGATCATTTTTTTAAAGACTCATATTGTGTTAAATAACTAACAAAAGTCAAACAATACAGATTTCCTTCAGCTTTTCTCTTTATTTTGCTCTATGATAAGTAATAACCACCGTTAAAACATCCTGAGATTTACCGTAGGTCAGGCATGATGAGTTTATAGCACAGGTACTCCCTTATTTAATACTTACAACAATAACTACTAATACTTACAACTACTACCATCGGGGAAAGAGAAGTGCAATACAGTTAGGGGTCCAACGTTACAAAATTCTTAAATGGAAGAGTTGGGTTTTAACCAGGTAGTGTGGCTACAGACCTTGCATAATCAATCACTGGTGTATCACCTCTGCTCCATAAGGAATTGCAAAAGAAGGAGGAAAGCAGTATACCTTAAAGTACTGGTCCTGTTGCTATTGAGTCAGTTTTGACTCATAATGACCCTATAGAATAGAGAACTGCCCCTTGGGGTTTCCAAGGCTGCAGTCTTTATGGAAACAGATTGCCTCATCTTTCTCTTGTGGAGCAGTTGGTAGGTTCAAATTATGATCTTTCACTTAGGAGCCAAGTGCTTAATCAATGTGTGACCAAAACAACAAACAAATCCATTGTAATCAAGTAAATTCTGACTCATAGTGACTCCATAGGGTAGGGTAGAAATGCCCTATAGGGTTTCTAAGGCTGCAGTCTTTATGGAAACAGATTGCCTCATCTTTCTCTGTGGAGCAGTTGGTAGGTTCAAATTATGATCTTTCACTTAGGAGCCAAGTGCTTAATCAATGTGCAACCAAAACAACAAACAAATCCATTGTAATCAAGTAAATTCTGACTCATAGTGACTCCATAGGGTAGGGTAGAAATGTCCCATAGGGTTTCTAAGGCTAAAAACTTTAGAGAAGTAGTCTGCCACATCTTTTTTTCCATGGAGCTGCTAGGGTGTGTGAACCTCTGACCTTACAGTTAGGGGACAAGTGCTTAACCATTGTGCATTTACAGCTCCTTACTGTGCTACCAGGACTCCTTAAAGTATTGTCCTTTGTAGAAAAACATTTAAAAGCTAGAAAGCACATTAGGAGTAGGTATATTATTATATTTTTGAAAAAAGTATTGGTCAATATCATGTTCTTCACATTATCAGAGGTACATGAAGGTTTTCAAGCAAGTATGTATTTTTGCATAGGTAATTGCTTTCATTTCCCAATACTCCATTTCTTCCTGAGATGAAGTGCTGATCTATATCTAATTTAAAAGCATTACCATCTAGGAGTGGGTGTCTTGAAATACTGCCTGATACCCCAGAGATACTTCAATATCTCAGAACAATTTATATCCATAAAGACTAACATGAAAATTGGCTACTACAAATGGTAAGTGGAACACTTTACATTTTTATAAATCCTCATCATATAAATCAATAAAGAAAAAATAAAATATTACATTAATTATAATCCTAATAAAGTGAAGAAATGATATATTGTTATCAGATCTCTCTGGAAAGTGGGCAGCCTAGTAAAACAACTTTCCCACCATTCAATTTTTTATATATAGCTCTTTGTACTATTGAAATGACAAATTTTCCATGAGGTCATGGCTGAAAAGAACATTGGAGAATGTATGAAAATACAGGAGAAACATAGTTGTTTCTGAGACACCCCAAACATGTCCTGATCAAAGTGCTCTTGATACAGGATATCAGAATATGCCAGTGAAACAAGGTAAAAGGCAGAAGAAAAACATTCAAACAGAACCAGTAGATGAATTTACATATCATGAATACCTTATTTTGTATCGGGCACTTCATATATACATATTTGGTCATTTAAGACTTACAGCAACCACTGTTCTCACAGGTATGATTATCCTCATTTTACTGACGAGAAAATTAGGTACTTTGCCCAATGGCACACCCTAATTAGGCAGATGTCAAAGCAGGTAAGATGCCAAAGTCTCTACCTAAAATAATAAAAAGATAGTTTTCATTATCTCATTATCTGCAAGGAGATTTTTAGCACATTTTGCTCCATGCCCACAGGTAAGGAGAGCAGGTGGGACAAAACTAGAAGGGCAGACTAGAAAGACTATAAAGTCTGTAAAAGCGAGTAGAAGAAAGATTAACAGGGACAGCCGAGCTAACCATTTTGTGAACTATAAATTGATCAGTTGGTTGAGGATAATTTGCAATTCTATTCCAGACAGTTCAGCAATCCAAATAAAACTTTGGAATTCTCCACAGCTTGACAGTAATATAAAAGGCTTCAGCCAAGAAGTCATTAGAGTTGGCCAAACAAAATAAATTTACTTATGATTTATCATATTTTTATAAATGGTAAAACTAGAGGCTTTTTCATATTAGTCCAGGAATTGTTTTCTGGCTTCATTGAGAAGCTGCTTTTAAATACACCCTGAACCAAAGGTGACCTCACAAAATGCTTCACTAAGCTGAGAAAGTGTTTTCTACCCAGTCAGGAGTGCCATACTAAAATGTCCCTTCCAGGCCTTGATTAGAGTTGAGACAGGTCTGCAAGTGAGGAGGCCATACTCTTGGCAGAGTTTCCCTGCTGGGAAGTGGGCATAGGAGCAAATTTAGAGGAGGACACAATGGCACAATGTACCGGAAATGGGCATATTGAGATTAGGCATGCAATTAGGCAAGCCATTGCCCACAAACATAAGCACAGCTCAACAGAAAGCCTTATTTGGGTACTAGTCTTCAGTACGGAGCTCTTGTGGCATAGTACCTAAGGCATTGGACTGCTAACCAGAAGGGTGGTGGTTCAAATCCACTAGCCACTCCTTGGAAGGAAGGCTGGGCAATCTACTGCTGTAGTGATACCGCCTCGGAAACAGAAGGTGGGGTCGCTATGAATGGACCCAACTCTAAGGCAGTGAGTCTGGTTTTGCTTTGGTTTAGTCTTCAGTAGAATGTGGATGGTTACAGAAGAAAGTGAGAGAACCCCTCATATACATATAACTCAGAGGAGGGACTGATGGAATAAAAATGCCCAATATTGCTCAAAAAGTTTGTCAAGAGGATTCGGTTTCCATTAAAACCAAATGTGAAAATTCAATTTTTTAAAAAAGCTTGGTTGTCTTGCTTTTCCTGATTATTTACTAAGCATGTATTTTCTAGCTACTATGGGGACAGGTGGTATTTTCTAGAATAAGGTGGCATCCATGAATACTTTTATTTTTTCCCATCTGTTCTGGTTACCTAGTATCACTCTGACAGGAATATACCACAAATGGGATGGCCTTAGCACACAGGAGTTTATTCTTACAATTTGGAGGCTTTAAGTTCAAGTCCAAAGTGCCAGGCTCTAGGGGCTGGGTGAAAGCCCCTCAACCTTGGGGCTCAGCTCTGCCTCCTACTCCTGGCCCACTGGAGCTAGAGGCTTTTCTTCACTCAGACAGCTGCTGGCTGCTGAGGCTGCCAAACCCAAGGTTGACAAGTAAAATGGCACAGTCCTGATATTACCAAATCACATGGCAGGCCACCAATTCAAGTCCATTTTAAATCCTAAGGTCGGCAGAGCACATGGCAGGCTGCTAAACAATGTGACAGCTACATGCAGGGTTCAAGGTGTCATAAGCTAGAGACCATTTCCCAAGGCTTCTGCTTATATACAGGAATCAGACCACATTCCCTAAGGCAGCTACTCAGCTGTTCACAGTAGATTCCATCATGGAGTTGACTGTAAGTTTCATCATAGGGAATAACTACCACCAGTTGTCCAACCACTCAATCAGGCCTAGCCAAGCTGACATACAAACTGAACTACCACACCATCTCAGTAGGTATTTAACCTTAGTTTATAGCTAGGGTAACATGTTCTACAATTTAAATTTTTTCTCTTCTTTTCTAGATAGATGATTTACAACTGAACTAGATTCATGGTTAGGGAGAAATGTCACAAAAAGAAAAATCTGTGCAATCATCTATTGTAGCATTAATTTAGTAGACATTCTATGGTCTCTTTTAATAATTGATTCTGAACAGAAGGCTGGATTAGCCTAAGAATCAAGCATAACAATGTATAATTACTGAATTCCTCAATTTCTGTTTTGTGCTTTAGAGAACACATATAGGATTAGAGATAATTATAACTAAGTAAAAAATGTGTTAGGTAAGTGTTCCATATTTATTAGCAGAGTGATTTTGGTCAAGACACTTTCATTCCTTGATCTTCAGTGATTTTGTAGTAAAATGAGAATAAAATCAGCTCTTCTTACCACACAGGGAGCTCTGGTGGTGTAGTGCCTAAGGCATTTGCTAATCAGAAGGCTGGGCCATCTGCTTCCATATCGATGCCGCCTCAGAAACCCAAGGAAGGGTCGTTATGAGTCGGATCTGACTTGACGGCAGTGAGTTACCACACAAGGCTATTGAGGAGCTCAAATAAGATATTGTGTAAAATTTTCATTAACCTTTAGGGGATAAATTCATTTTAAGGCATAGTTTCACTAAAAATATTATACTAAAAATAAGTATGCATCAAAACACTCTATATTATTTAAATTTCTATGCATATCTTCAGTTTCCTTTTCTGGTTAAACTGATGAGAAAAATATGCAACTAACAATTAATCACCAAAGGTTAAGGCCAAAGGAAGATGGCAAAATGAGTGGACGCTCTCCTTTACTCCCCAGCAACTAACCCACTGAACAACAAATAAAAATAAGCATAGTCAGAGATCTCAGAACTCAAGATGTCAGCTGATGTACTGGAGAGTCAGGTGAGTCCAGAGTAGGATAGAGGAAGAGCTGGGACAGTACAGAAGATGGGAGAACCTACTCAATAACATTGGGAACACTCACTCATTGCAGCTATTTGGGCATGGAGAAGGGCAGCACTCCAAACAGGGAAGACAGAAATGAAGCTAATCTAAGGAATCTGAAGCCCAATTTTTTTAAGTAGTGCATATTGGCTGTCAGAGTGTGTGGTACCTGTAACTGGAGGGAGTAGGGTACGGCACTGCGAGAGCACTGTTGAATCTCACTGAGGTCCAAGATGGAGAGGAGTTAGGACTAGAAGGAACTACAAGGGCAGCAGAGCATAGCGAATACTTTGGACAGATAGACATCACAGGGGAAATGGCTGGCTCTCTCCTGAAAATGGGATACTGTGGGAAAGCCTACATAGGAGCACTTGTTATGGAAAGACATAGGGAGACCCCATCTTTCCTACAGGAAAGTCAAGCCCCATGCAGACATCAGTGTCTTCAAGCAGCTAAATTGCACCAGTGCATACTGAATTCCAGAGAACAAGCATTTAGAACTTTTGAATCAGTACTGAGAAAAAGGTAAGAATAAGAGCATTCTCCTGATAAGAAGAAGATACCAAGCCCACTGCCACTGGGTTGTTGTGATTCATAGTGACCCTGTAAGGTATGGTAGAGCTAATCTGTGGGGCTCCAAGAGTTATAAGTCTTTGTGGAGGTGAGCTACCAAATCTTTCTCCAGGAGAGTGACTGGAGGCTGTGGGCCCTGGCCATTCAGTTGCAGCTGGGCCCTTGGCTACTGCACCACCAGGGAGTCCAATCAGAAAACTTTCCCATGAAAACCAGAATGCAAAATTTTAAAAATAATAGTAATAACAAAATGGTCCAACTTCAACAAAAAATAGCAAAACGCAATTGAAAGCAAAGCATGGAGAAGAGGAAATTTCTCCTATGGAGGCCAGACTAATGCAAAGAATCGATAATTTTCAGACTATGGTGTTAAATAGGTTTAAAGAAAGCAAAAAGCACATGGAAAACAAATTAGCAGAGATCAGGACACAAATGGAGGAGCAAAACGAGTTACTCAATAAGCAAACTGAAACCATTAAAAAGAAAAAAGAGAGAGCGAACTGAATAATAAAGAAATTGAATTAGAAAAAGCAAGAGAAACACTCAACAAAAACATCAAACAGAAGATATACTAAATGATCTAGAGATAAATAACTGAACTTATCAAGACTCAGTTTGTGTGCAAGGAGGCAGGCCAAGGTGAGCCAGCCCCAGGACCAGTGGAAGGCAAGTGTTTGTGTGCATGGAGGCAGGCCATGGTAAGACAATCTGGGACCAGCAGAAGGCAGATGTTTGCAGGGGCAGGCTGGGTAAGCAAATGGGGCAGGGGTGGGGTTGGAATGGGGAAGACCAGAAATGAGCAGAGCAGTTTGGAACAACTAAGAGAAACAAACTTCTCTGTAAGTTTGTTGTACTGTGGTGGCGTGAGTGTTGCTGTGAGGTTTGAGGCTATCCCACCAGTGTTTTAAATGCCAGCAGGGTTACCCATGGTGGACAGTTTTCAGTAGAATTTCCAGACTAAGACAGACACAGAAGAAGAAGACGCCATCTACTTCTAACCAACTGGCCAGTGAAAACCTTACGAATAGCAGTGAAACACTGTCTGATATATTGCTGAAAAATTTTATGACTAGTCCTGAAACATTGTCTGATATAGTGCCGGAAGATGAGCCCCTCAAGTCAGAAGGCATGTAAAATACAACTTCAGAAGAGCTGCCTCCTAAGAATAGAGCTGACCTTAACGATGTGGGTAGAGGAAAGATTTTGGGATCTCCATTTGCTGATGTGGCTTGACTCAAAATGAGAAGAAACAGCTGCAAATATCCATTAATAATCAAAACATGGAATGTACAAAATATGAATCTAGGAAAATTGGAAGTTGTCAAAAATTAAATGGGGGTACTGGTAAGATGGCAGAATAAGAAGACAAACTACACAGATCCTCTTCAACAAAGAAAAAGGGAAACAAATAATACTGATACAGAAGATAATCCTGGAGCCCTGAGCTTTGAAAGGAACAATGTAGAAGTAGACTAAACTCCAACTAGTAGAAGAACCTGGATGAAAACACTGAAAAAGGAGACATATGAAGCTGCAGTCTCTCAGTGATCCTGATGGCATGGACAGCTTGGATATTGCCAAGTGGTGTTAGGACCTAACAACTTAAAAATTGGCGCTGCTAACCAGGGGCTGCATGGAGGACTGTACTGGTGGCAGGTGAATAAAAGGGAAAGCAGCAAAAAGGGAGACAGGCTGAGTTGTGGACTTTTGCCTGTCCAGAGGGCACAGCCATTTTGAATGTGTACAAGTGGTTTGACCATTTTGGATATTTAAAGCAACAGCATTATTTCACATTCCAGGGACTTAGGAATAGGCTTCCTTTGTTGGGAACTGTAAGAATGTTCTGGACACAAAGGACTGGAAAGGTGCGATGTTCCTCTTGTTACTCTTATACCCACACCCTCTTGGAGAACAGAGGTATGTTCAACCTCTGTTGAACCAACCCTCACATCCACCCACCTTCTGGGCTGGCAGGAATTCCATCCCAGTCTGTATATTCATTTTTTTAATTGTTTTTGTCCCTTTTAAAATTATTACTATTATTATAATTCTTCATTGTTCCCTTCCCAGATTCTAGCTTTCAGCTATTTCTTTCTTCCTTGTTCGTGGTTCCTTTTTTTTTTTTTTTTTTTTTTTTCCCATTTTTTGTTTTCCTTTTTGCATTTTTCCCAATTTTTTCTTCATTATTCTCCTACTCTAACTCTTTTCTCTTATTGCTTCCTCCCCAGATTTTTTTTGTTGTTATTGTTGTTTTTTTCTTTTTCTGGTGATTGTTCCTTTGTATATATGCGATGTATTTCTTGTCCACTTGATTTAACTTTTTTGAGGGTTTTTGATTGTTGTTTTTCTCTAACTGAGTGGGAGATAGCAACCATGTCCATATGATGCAACCACCTCCACAGCCTGTGAAGCTCCACTTACTGAGTGAGAGCCACCACTTCCTTGTCCACCAAGTGGCTAATGATAAATGACCACCGAGAAGAGCCTGACACACCCTAACTGCTCCTCACAAACAGTTAGCAGAGATCTAAATACAACATTGTCACAATATCTCAGAGATAATAGATCATCACTGTCCATACAAAGAAACAAGATACAGCTGAAGAAAGAAAGGAGCAGCAAACAGACCCAGAACACATCCTGGAAGAAGCAGCATTGGAACTCCCTGATAAGGAATTCAAAGAATTATATTTAGGTACCTTCAAAGGACTGAGAGACAGATCAAGGAAAACACTGACAAAATTAAGGAAAACATAGACAAAACCCTAGAACAATTTCAAAAGACAATACAAGAACAAAATGATAAAATAAATGAAAATTTAGAAATGATTCAAAATCTACAGATATAAATCTAGAAGATTAATACTAAATTTTCAGAAATAGATAACACATTGAAAGGGCAAAGGAGTAGAATTGAATCAATGGAAGACAATTAATGAGATTGAAGACAAATACTGAATACTTATCTGGAAAGGGATACCTAAATACTTATTTCGAAAGGGGTCAATCAAAAAAAAAAAAAAAAAAGGATTGAAACAAAATTAGAAAGTCTAAGGTTAATGTGCAATACCATCAAAAAGAATAACCTATGTGTAATCAGAAATTCAGAAAGGAAGAGAAAAAGAAAACCACTGAGAAAATTGTCCAAGATTTGTTGGAAGAGAACTTTCCTGATATGATGAAAGATGAGAATACATTCAGGAGGTCCAAAAAACCACAAATACGATAGATCCCAAAAGAAAATCAGCAAGCTATATGATCATTGTTCTGGTTACCTAGTGTTGCTCTAACAAGAAATATACGACAAATGGGATGGCCTTAACAAACAATTTATTCTTACAATTTGGAGGCTTTAAGTCCAAGTTCAAAGTGCCAGGCTCTAGGGGCTGGTAAAAGCCTTTTGTGATAGTTGGAGCTGTGTGTCAACTTGGCTGGACCCCAGTTCTGTGTGGTTGTTCCCATGATGGGATCAGATGACTGAGTTCTGAGTGGCCAGTCTGCCCAAGGGGAGTTTCCCTAGGGGTGTGGCCTGCTTGCAATGATATCCAAGGACAATCTGGAAGAACGGCATTCCTTAACGAATTGGAACCCTGGTGTGCGAACTACAGACTTCCTTGAGTGATCGGCCCACCGCTCGGCCTGGAAATCTCGGATTCATCTTTTGTTGGAATCAACAACCAGTATACTGCATGCCAGCCTGAATCTCTCGGCTCCCCTGTGCTTGCGGAAGCCAAGGCGGCCGCAAGCCCCATCTCCTCCAGAGACGGACTTTTCGGCTTGGACTTGTCAGCTTCTATACGCTTGTGAGCCATTTACCTAAGATAAATCTCTCTCTCTCTCTCTCTCTCTCTATATATATATATATACTTTGCTGGTTTTTTGTGTTTCTCTAGAGAACCCAATCTAAGACACCCTTCAACTCTGTCAGCTCTGCCTCCTGCTCCTGGCCCACTGGAGCTAGAAGCATCTGTTCACTCAGACAGTTGCTGGCTGCTGAGGCTGAAAAGCCCCAAGGTTGACAAGTAAAAAGGCACAGTCCAGATGTTACCAAACCGCATGGCAGGCCATTAACTTAAGTCCATTGTAAGTCCCAAGGTTGGCAGATCATAGCTGCTGAGCAATGACATGCCTACATGCAGGGTCCAAGCATGCTATAAGCTAGAGACCATTCCCAAGGAATCTCCTTATATACAGGAAGCAGACCACATGCCAAAGATGCTTGTGGTAGATCCCACCATGGAGCACACTGCCAGACTCATCATGGGGAATAACTACCATCAACTGCACACCCACTCAACCAAGTCCAGCTAAGTGAACACACAAACATAACTACCATAGTCATCAACTCATCAATACCAAAGCAAAGAAAGAATCCTGAAAGCAGCATGGGAAAATCTAACACTTACCTAAAAAGCACAAACAATAAGAAAAAGCTCTGGTTTCTCAGTAGAAACCATGCAAATGAGAAGGCAATGGGATGGTATATCTAAAACCCTGAAAGAGAAAAAATTCCAACCAAGAATGATATGTCAGGCAAAATTGTCCCTCAAATATGATGGTGAAATTAGGAGATTTCCAGATGAGCAGAAATTAAGGGAGTTTATCAAAATAATACTAACCTTACAAGAGATACTAAAGGGAGTCCTCTGAGCAGAAAACAAATAATAGCAAACAACAACCAAACATTAATACATACATGGCATAAACCAGAAACCAGCACAGCTCTGGATGCATCCAAAGTGAAATAAGCTTACAAGACCACAAACAGGGAACCAGAGACATCAACTGGCAAATGAGGACAACTACAAACCAAAAAGAGGGAAAATACCGCGTAGTTACAAAACTTCTAAACAGTGAGGAAATCAAGAGAGTTGCAAGATAGAAGGGACTGTTGTAATCTTGGAGAGAAAATTATAAATAACAGAGTAACCTCAAAAAAAATTGATAAACTTTAACATCACAATAACAAAGAGGACAAGCCAAAAATATTCAGCAAATACTAAAACAACAGCAACAAAGGAAATGATAATACAATTGATAGACATAATGACTCAGTAAAGAAAATAATATGGAACAAAGAAACCAGGGACACCATGAAAAAACACATAACAAAATAACAGCAACCAATTCATACTTGTCAATAATTTCACTGAATGTTAATGGATTAAATGCACCACTAAAGAGATGAGGAGTTGCAGATTGGATAAGAAAACAAAACCTATCAATATGCTGTCTACAAGAGACACACCTTAGAGACAAAAACAAAAACAGATGAAAAATCAAAGATTGGAGAAAGATATATCAAGCAAATGGCAACTGTAAAAGAGCAGAATTGGCAATATTAATTTCTGTTCAAATTGACTTTAAGACAAAAACCACCATATGAGACAAGGAAAGACGTTATATAATGATTAAAGGATAGATTGAACATGAAGATATAATCATAATAAATATTTATGGACCCAGTGAAAGCACCCCAAAATACATAAATCAGACTTTAAAAGAGTTGAAAAGGCAAAGAGATGACTCCACAGTCATAGTGGGAGAATTTAATACATCACTTTCAATGAAAGATAGAACTGGAAAGAAACTCAACAAATATGCAGAAGAGCTAATAAATACAATCCAACAACTTGACCTTATGGACATCTACAGAGAACTTCACCCAACAACAGCACAATACATTCTTTTCCAGTGCAGATGGGACATTTTTCATGATAGACCGTATGTTAGGTCATAAAGCAAGCCTTCATGAATTTAAAAACATTGAAATACTGAAAAGCATCTTCTCAGATCATAATGCTATGTAAACAGAAATCAACAATAGGAAGATCACAGGAAAAGGAGTAAACACATGGAAAAAGAACAACACCCTCCTTGAGAAAGACAGTATAAGAAAAGAAATCAAAATTGAAATTCAAAAATTCCTTGAATCAAATGATGATTAAAACACAACATACCAAAATCTTTGGGATACAGCAAATGCAGTGATCAGAGGCCAATTTATAGCAATAAATGCACACATCAAAAAAGAAGAAAGAGCCAAAATCAACACTTTAAACCAACATCTCCAACAATGAGAAAAAGAACAGAAAGAAAAGCCTACATTTATCAGTAGGAAGGAAATAATACAGATTTGAGCATAAATCAATGAAACAGAAAATAGAAGGGCAATAGAAAAAATCAACAGGACCAGAAGTTGGTTTTTTGAAAAGATTCATAAAATGGACAAACAACTGGCAAAGTGAAGAAAGGAAAAGATGGAGAGAACACAAATAACACATATAGGAAACGAAATGGGTGCCATCACAACAGAACCAACTGAAATCAAAAGGATAATATCAGGATACTATAAAGAACTGTACTTCAACAAATTTGAAAATCTGGAAGAAATGGACAGATTTCTAGAAACACACCACTTACCTAAACTAACACAGACCAATGTGGAAAAGTTGAACAGATCCATAATTAAAGAAGAAATTGAACAAGTCATAAAAAAAATTAACAACCAAAAAAAGTCCTGCTCTAGATGGTTTCACCAGAGAATTCTACCAAACATTCAGAGAAGAACTGACACCAACCCTACTCAAACTATTTCAAAACGTAGAAAAGGATGGAACCTCCCTAACTCACTGTATGAAGCAAGCATAACCTTGATACCAAAACCAGGCAAAGACATCACTCAAAAGGAAAACTACAAACCAATACCCCTCATGAATATAGATGCAAAAATCTTCAACAAAATCCTAGCTAATAGACTCCAACAACATATCAAGAAAATAATTTATTATGACCAAGTGGGGTTCATATCAGATATGCAGGGATGGTTCTACATTAGAAAAACAATCAATGTCATCCTCCACATAAATAAAACAAAGAACAGAACCACATGGTCATATCAATTGTTGCAGAAAAGGCATCTGATAAAATCCAACACCCATTCCTGATCAAAACTATCAGCAAAATATTAAAAGAAGGAACATTGCTCAACATAATAAACAGCATCTATGCAAAACCAACAGTCAACATTATTCTCAATGGAGAGAGACTGAAACCATTCCCCTTGTGAACAGGAACCAGACAAGTATGCCCTCTATCACCATTTCTATTCAACATTGTACTGGAAGTGCTAGCCAGGGCAATAAGGCAAGAAAGGGAAAGCAAAGGCATCCAAATTGATAAGGAAGAAGTCAAACTATCCCTATTTTCTGATGATATGATCTTATACCTAGAAAACCCAAGAGACTCAGTCAAAACTCTACTGGAACTAATAGAGAGATTTAGCATCACGGCAACATACATGATCAACATCCAAAAATCAGTTGGATTCCTCTACACCAGCAAAGGGATTCCTCTACACCAGCAAAGAGATTCCTGAAAAGAAATAAGGAAATCAATACCATTTACAATAGCTATATAAAAAAAAAAAATAATAAGATACTTGGGAATAAATCTTACCAGGGACACAAAAGACCTATACAAAGAAAACTACAAAAAAAACTACTTCAAGAAACCATAAGAGAGTGACATGAATGGAAGAATATACCATGCTTATGGATAGGAAGATTGAACATTGTGAAAATGTCAGTTCTACCCAAAGCAATCTACACATTCAATGCAATCGCAATCCAAATCCCATCAACCTTTTTTAAGGATATGGAAAAACCAATCACTAACTTTATATGGAAGGAAAGAAATTCGGATAAGCAAAGGACTATTGAAGAAGAAAAACAAAGTAGGAGGTCACACACTGCCGGATCTCAAAATATACGATACACCCACAGTAGTCAAACTGCCTGGTATTGGTACATTGACAGACACATAGACCAATGGAATAGAATTGAGAACCCAGAAATAGATCCATAGACTTATGGTCAGCTGATCTTTGACAAAGGGCCAAAATCTATTAAATGGGGGAAGAGAATGTTTGTTTAATAAATGCTCGCAAAACTGGATATCCATTTGCAGAAAAGTTAAACAAGATCTGTACCTCACACCATACACAAAAAATAACTCCAGATGGATCAAAGACTTAAATGTGAAACCTAAAACTATAACGTTCCTCAAGGAAGAAATAAGGGCAAATTTAGGGGCCCTAAT
>NW_006921683.1:8693940-8710575 GCF_000298275.1 Orycteropus afer afer
AAAAAAAAAAAAAAAAACGAAACAAACTAGGTGTCCATCAACTGAGGAATGAATGACCAAACTTTGGTACATACATGCAATGGAATACTATGCAACCCTAACAAATAATGTAGAATCTGCAAAACACTGCATAATGTGGATGAACTTGGAGGACATGATGGTGAGTGAAATAAGTCAATCACAGAAGGACAAATGGGAGGGAACTCTGTTAGATAGGTAGAGACAAGTATTGATTGGGTGAATGTACCAAATGTGAATGATCTACATGATGGCATTGGAGAAGAGGAAGATATAGAGAGGTACACGGGAGGTACAGACAACAAATATGAATGCATTTGCACATACAGTACTGCATTATCAGTGAAGGCAAACATGGGTATACAGGTGGATAGATGGGTGGACAGGCTGAACTAGTAGGTATGTCTGTGAAGTGCAGAGTGTACTCAGGACCATGTATAGGGTTGGCAGACAATGGTCCTATATGTGTATTTGTATGATCTGTAATAATTCCCAGGTGTATAGCACAGCTGACAAGGGGCAAGGTTGTAGTCACTTCTTGGTCACAGCCAGCAACCCAGAGGGAGCAAGTACTTGAACTGATGGGCTCAGGACCATAGTTGCAGGAGATGTCAAGCTGAATTGGCATAACATACTACATAAAACATTGTTAAACCTGCTACTTTGGTGAGTAGAGAATGGGATCTTAAAAGCTTGCAAGCAACCATCTAGATGCAATCATGGGTCTCTCCTTATCCAGAGGAAAGAAGAATGAAGAAGAACAAAGATTCAGGGAAACAATTATTCCTAGTGACTGGTATAGCACGTGATCCATAGCCTATATGACTGAGACCAGAAGAACTAGATAGCTACCAGTGTTAATCATTCAGAGGGCATCAATGTAGGAGATCCTCAATACAGAAGGAGAACAATTTTGAACAAAACGCAAAATTATTTGGGGGGGAAAAAAAGGGGTGACAAGGTTTGCTGGTCTGATAGAGCCTGGTGGAACCACTGGGACTATGGCCCCTAGCTGCCCTTCAGTTGTGGAGTGGAAAACACACCTGTGGCTTCCAGCCAAACAAAAGACAGACATATGAGTTGAACATTTACCTGAGGCAGATACACTCCTTGGAGAGAACAATCATGGGAGAAAGAAAGGCTGTTAATGCACAGGGAGACAGTTCAGGGGGCAGGCATGGATGGAGAGATGATGGACACAGGGAAGGTAACTATGGGGAGGAAGTGGGAGGGGAGCTGTTGCATTGGGGTAAATGTGTCAATGTCATGAGACAAAGTGGATGTGAACTGATGTATGGAGAGTGAATTTGCTCTGTAAATTTCACCCAAATCACAATTCTAAAAAAAAGAAAAAAAAGAAAGAAAGAAAAGGGCTGAAATCCATTGAGTGGGTAAGAGATTGTCTTTTTAAAAAATAGTGCTGGCAAAACTGGATATCCATTTGCAGAAAAAATAAACATGCTCTGTACCTCACACCACACACAAAAACTAATAACTCCAGATGGATAAAAAATCTGAATGTAACACCTAAAAGTATAACGTTCTTCAAGGAAAAATTAGGGGAAATTTAGGGGCCCTGATATGGGTTATGACTGATAGTCTATGCATTCCATATGTCCAAAACCAAGACTTCTCCAAAAGAGTCAAAAGAGAACCTACAGATTGGGAAAAAATATTCGGCACTGACATATCTGACAAAGGACTTACCTCTAGAATTTATAGAAAACTCCAACACCACCACAACAAAAAGACAAATAATCCAATTAAAAAATGGAAAGAAGGCATGAATAGAGGATATTTAGGTAGCCAACAAACATATGAAGAAATGCTCACAATAATTAGCCATTAGAGAGATGGAAATCAAAACAACAGTGAGATATCATCTTGTCCCAGCACTAGTAGCAAAGTTCAACAAGATCAAAAATAACAAATGCTGGCGAGGATGTGGAGAGATTGGGACTCTCATACACTGCTGGTGGGACTGTAAAATGATACAACCACTGTGGAAAGCAGTATGGTGATTACTTTAAAAGGCAGAATTAGAAATATCAAGTGATCTAACATTTTCATTACTAGGTATATATTCTAAAAAAGTGAGAGACAGGACAATATCAGATATATGCATACCCATGTTCATCACAGAACTATTTACAATAGGCAAAAGATGGAAACAGCCTAGTTGTTCGCATCAACAGAAGAAGGGATAACCAAACTGTGGTACATACACACAATGGAATATTATGCAACCCTAAAGAATAATGTAGAATTGGCAAAACACCCCATAACATGGATGAACTTAAAGGACATTATGCTGCTGATTGAAATAAGTAAATCACAGAAGGACAAATATTGCATTAGTCTGCTATTGTAAAAAGTCAAGGAAAGGTTTATATATGGAAATTTTCTGTGTTCTTTGTTCGTTACCAGGGGTGGGAGGGGAGGGTAAAGAATACCGTTAGATAGGTAGAGACATGTATTGTTTTGGATGAAGTGAAGGGTAATATATCAAATGTGAGTAATCAACACAGCAGCATTGTGGAAGATGATGAAAGGTGCATGGGAGGTTCATAGAGCAAAGATGAACTCTTTTGCACATATAGTACTGTGTTGTCAGTGAAGGCAAACATTGATATATGGGTGGTGAGATGGGTGAATAGGCTGAACTATTAGGTATGCCCATGCAGGGGGGAGTGTGCCCAGGACCATGTATAGGGTTGGCAGACAATGTTTCTACAAGTGTTTTGGTATGTTCTGTAAGAATTCTCAGGTATATAGTAGAGCTGACAAGAGGTAAGGATATAGTCACATCTTGGCCACAGCCAGTTACCCAGAGGGAGTGAGTAGTTGGACCTGTGGGACTGGGACCATAGTTGCAGCAGACATCAAGTTCAATTGGCATAACATACTACACAAAAACATTGTTCTACATCCTACCTTGGTGAATAGCTACTGGGATCTTAGAAGTTTGCAAGCAGCCATCTAGAGGAAACAATGGGTCTCTCCTCATCCAGAGCAAAGAAGAATGAAGAAAACCAAAGACACATGGAAACAATTAATCCAAGCAACTGGTACACCATGCAATCTTTGGCCCATATGACTACGAGACCAGAAGAATTATATGGTGCCCAGCTGCCACTGTCAACCATTCAGAGAGGGATCTATGTAGGAGATGCTGGATAGAGTGGAAGAATAATGCGGAACAAAATTAAAAATCATTTAAAAAAAAAAAAAAAAAAGGACTAGGTTTGTGGTCTGATAGAACCACTGAGACTATGGCCCCTCATTGCCCTTTAGGTCTGGCTTTGAACCCATTCCTGCGATTTCCAGCCAAACAAAAGACAGGCATATGAGCTGAACATTTACAATAGGTAGACACACTCCTTGGAGAGATCAATCATGGGAGAATAGAAGGGTTTTGTATCCACAGGGAGATAGCTCATGGGCCAGGAGTGAATGGGAGGAAAAGACATAGGGAAGAAGTAATTATGGGGCAGAAGTGGGAAGGGAGCTGTTACACTGTGGTAAATTGTAGTCACTGTTATGAGACAAAGTGTATGTGAGCTGCTGTATGGAACATGAATTTGCTGTGTAAACTTTTACCCAAATCTCAAGGAAAAAAAAAAAAAAGGTTTGATACATTGAACACTTTTGATTGAAAACCAGAGGAATTTGGGATGACATCAAGAACATCATCCATGAAGAAAGCAAGAGATCATTAAGAAGACAGGAAAGGAAGAAAAGACCAATATGGATGTCAGAAGAGACTCTAAAACTTGCCGTTAAACAGAGAGTACTAAAGCAAATGGAAGAATAGACAGGATAGAAGAGCTGAACAGATTTTAAAGAGCAGCTTGAGAAGACAAAGTCAATTATTATAATGAAATGTGCAAAGAGCTGGAGTTAGAAAACCAAAAGGGAAGAACATGTTCTCAAGCTGAAAGAACTGACGAAAAAAAATTTAAACCTCAAATTTGAATATTCAAAGATTCCATGGACAGTATGTTGAATGATGCAGGAAACATCAAAAGAAGACGGAAGGTATACACAGAGTCACTGTACCAAAAGAATTGTTTTATGTTCATCCATTTCAGGAGGTGGCATGTGATCCAGAAACAATGGTATTGACGGGAGTATTCTAAGCTACATTGAAAGAACTGGTGAAAAACAAGGCTCCAGGAATTGAAAGAATGCCCATTGAGATGTTTCAACAAACGGATGCCCTGTGGACACACTCACTCAGCTATGCCAAGAGATTTGGAAGACAGCCACCTGGCCAACTGACTGGAAGAGATCCATATTTTTACTCATTCCAAAGTTGATCTCACAGAATGTGGAATTATCCAACAATATCACTGATATCACATACAAGTAAAATCTTACTGAACATAACTCAAAAATGGTTGCAGCAGTATATTGACAAAGAATTTCCAGAAATACAAGCTGGATTCAGAAGGGGACATGGAGCGAGGGATATCATAGCTGATGTCAGATGGATCTTGGTTGAAAGCAAAGTATACCCGAAAGATGTTTACTTGTATTTTATTGACTATGCAAAGGCATTTGATTGTGTGGATCATAACAAATTATGGATAACATTGAGAAGAATGGGAATCCCAGCACACTTAATTGCACTCATGAGGAATCTGTACATAGGTCAGGAGGCTGTTGTTTATAAAGAACAAGGGAATACTGCATGGTTTAAAATAAAAAAGGAAGTGCGTCAAGGTTATATCCTTTCACCATACTTATTCAATCTGTATGCTGAGCATATAATCTGAGATGATGGATTATATGAAGAAGAATGTAGCATCAGGATTGAGGAAGGCTCATTAACAACCTAAGATATGCAGATGACACAACTTTGCTTGCTGAAAGTGAGGATGACTTGGAGCACTTACTGATGAAGATTGAAGAATACAGTCTGCAATATAGATTACACCTCAATACAAAGAAAACAAAAAATCCTCACAACTTGACCAATAAGCAGCATCACAATAGATGGAGAAAAGATTAAAGTTGTGAAGGACTTCACATTGCTTGGTTCTACAATCAATGCAAATGGAAGCCACAGTCAAGACATTAAAAGATGGATTGCATTGGATAAATCCATTACAAAAGACCTCTTTTGAGTGCTGAAGAGCAAAGATGTCTTCTTGAAGACTAAGATGCACCTAAGCCAAGCCGTGGTATTTTCAATCACCTCATATGCATTTGAGACCTGAACAATGAATAAGGAAAACAAAAGAAGAGTTGATGCTTTTGAAATGTGATGGTGGTGAAAAATGCTGAAAGTACTGTGGACTGCTAAAAGAACTAACAAATCTGTTCTGGAAGAAGTACAGCCAAAATAAACTTTGGAAGTAAGAATGGCCAGACTTTTTCTGACCTACTTTGTTTACATTGTGAGAAGGGACCACTCTCTGGAGAATGATGTCATGCTTCGTATAGTGGAGGGTCAACAAAAGGGGGCCAGACCCTCAACCAGATGGATTGATGCAGTGGCCGCAGCGATGGGCTCATGTATAGTAGGGATTGTGAGGCTGGCACCAGACTGGGCAGTGTTCCATTCTGTTGTACATAAGGTTGCTATGATTTGGAGATGACTCTACGGCACATAACAGCAGCATCAACAACAACATCAAGACTCAAGAGAAAAAAGGGAAAGAACAACAACAAAATAAATAAATACACTGAAAGACCAAAAAGAATATATGATTTTCAATTAAGAAATATGTTAGACGATGGGTCTCTCCTTGTTCAGAGCAAAGAACAATGAAGAAAACCAAAAAATCATGGAAACAATTAGTCCTAGCGACTGGTACACCATCCAATCTGCAGTTTATATGACTATGAGACCAGAAGAACTAGATGGTGCCTGGCTACCACTGTCATCCCCTTGGAAGGGGATCTATGTAGGAGATCCTTGATAGAGAAGGAGAACAATATGGAACAAAACTCAAAATCATTTGGAGGTAAAAAAAAAAAGGGGGGACCAGGTTTGCTAGTCTGATAGAGCCTGTTGGAACCACTGAGACTATGGCCTCTAACTGCCCTTCAGGTCTGGAATTGAACCCACACCTGTGATTTCCAGCCAAACAAAAGACAGTCATATGAGTTGAACATTTACCTCAAGTAGATACTCTTCTTGGAGAGAACAATCATGGGAGAAAGAATGGCTGCTTATGCTCAGAGGGCAGGAGTGCATGGAAAGATGGACACAGGGAAGAGGTAACTATGGGGAGGAAGTGGGAGGGGAGCTGTTGCATTGTGGTAAACTGTGGTCAATGTCATGAGACAAAGTATATGTGAACTGCTGTATGGAAAGTGAATTTCTCTGTAAACCTTCACCCAAATCACAATAAAAAAAAAATCTGTTAGATTTACTTCAGAAGGAAGACTGGGCAATCTACTTGTGTAGGGGTTGTTGTTGTTGTTGTTACTTGCCATCGAGTCGGCCCCGACTCATAGCAACCCCTCCTTGGGTTTCCAAGGCAGTATCACTATGGAAGTAGGAATGCCCAACCTTCCACACTGCAAACCCAAGGAATGGTCGCTATGAGTCGGGATCGACTCTACGGCAGTGAGTTTGGTTTTGTTTTTGGTTAGATTTATTTAGAATTATTGGATTCCAAGAAGGGGGTCACTCTCTAGAGAAGAATATCATTCTTGATAAAGTAGAGGGTCAGCGAAAAAGGGCAAGACCCTCAATGAGATGCACTGACACAGTGGGTGCAACAATGGGCTAAAACACAGTAATGATTATGAGGATGGCACAGGACTGGGAAGTGTTTTCTTATACTGCACATAAGGTCACCATAAGTCACAGCCAACTCGACTTAACAACAGCAACAGAGCACCATGACAAAAATAAAGGCATAGAAACAATTTTCCAAGAGAAAGAATTTTCTAACCTAGATAGAGAAAAAAGCTTGCAAATACAAGAGCTGCATGAACCACAATCAGAAGAGACACAAAAAGATTAAGTCTTCACCATATCATTATAAAATTTTCAAAAATCAAAGATAAGGAGAGGATTCTGAAAGTGGCAAGAGAAAAACACAATATGACATACCAAGGGTCTTACATGAAAATCAATGTGGATTTCTCCCCAGAAACTCTATTGTGCAGAAGACATCAGAGAAACATATATAAGATACTGAATGAAGACAATTGCCAGCTCAACAAGTTTGTCATTCAAAAACAAAGGGGAAATCAATTCATACTCAAACAAACAGAAGCTTAGAGAATTTGCCACTACCAGACCAGCTTTGCAAGCATCACTAAAGAAGATTCCAAGGGAAGACAAGAACATTAAATAAATACTTGTATTTATACACAGAAAACAATATATTAAAAAAATAAATAAATAAGAGAAAGAGATATCCCCTTCTCCCCCCAAAAATGTAACAACATGGGCATGCAACAAGTATACCATATTTTTTAAGAAATAAACTCAATAATTATATTCCACAAACAATATAACCTCAAATTTGTAAGAAATATGTACAAAGTAAATTTATCAGATATAAGTTAATTAACATTAATGGAGACACATCAAGAGAGATGGGGACAGCAACATGAGGAATAGATTTATTATATTACGGTTGTGTATCAACTGTTATGAATATGTTAAACACTGTTGCAATTGCAAATTGTGTAATGTAATATATGATGTGTACACAAAGAAATCACTAAGAAAAAGCATTCAGAAAAAAGGAAAGAAGGAAGAAAAAATGTATCTCAAGAAAGCAGCCAAATACAAACAAACAGAAAGGATACACTGTCTGATGTAATACTGGAAGTTGAACCCCTCAAGTTGGAAGGCCCTCAAAATACAACTGGGTAAGAGCTCCCTCCTCAAAGTACAGTCAATCATAATGAAGTGGATGGAATAAAGATTTTGGGATATTCATTGGCTGATGTGCCACAAATGAAAATGAGAATAAAAAGACACAAATATATATTAATAACTGGAATGTTGAACTATGAAGTATGAATCTGGGAAAATTGGAAGTCATCAAAAGTTAAATGGAACACATAAAGATCGTTATCCTAGGCATTAGTGAGCTGAAATGGATTGGTATTGGGCATTTTGAATATAATATAGTCTACTATGCCAGGAATGACAATGTGAAGAGGAATGGCATTACATTTATCACCAAAAAGAACATTTCAAGGTCAATCCTGAAGTACAATGCCGTCAGTGTTAAGATAAATTCATACTCGTACAAGTAAGGCCAGTTAATACAACTATTATTCAAGTTTAAGCACCAACCACTAAAGCCAAACATGAATAAATTGAATATTTTCTCCAACTTCTGCAATCCAAAATTGATCAGATATACAATCAAGATGAATTGATAATTACTAGTGTTTTGGATGTGAAAGTTAGAAACCAACAAGAAGCATGAGTAGTTGGAAAATATGCCCTTGGTGATAGAAATGATGTCAGAGATTGCATAATACAATTTGGCAAGACCAACCACTTACTGCAAATACCTTTTTTTGCACAATATAAATTGTGGTTATATACAGCAACTGGACTTCATGAGATGAAATACGATGTTTGTTTTTGTTATGTGCCGTCGAGTCAGACCTGACTCATAGCAACCTCTCCTTGGGTTTCTGAGGCAGTATCACTATGGAAGTAGATTGCCCAATCTTCCTTCCGAGGAGTGGCTAGTGGGTTTGAACTGCCAGCCTTCTGGTTAGCAGTCAAGTGCCTTAGGCACTATGCTACCAGAGCTCCCAGGAGATGGAATATACAGGAATCAAATCTATTAAATCTGTGGGAAAAGAAAATGGAGAAGCTCAATAGAATAAGACAGGCACCGGGTGTGGAAAAGACCATCAGTTGTTTATATGCAAGTTTAAGCTGGAACTGAAGAAATTTAAAACAAATCCATGAGTGCCAAAATATGACCTTGATTATATCCCACTTGAATTTAGAAACCATCTGAAGAACAGATTTGATGCAGTGAATGACCAAAGACCAGACAAGTTGTGGGAAGACATCAAGAACATCACACATAAAGAAAGCAAAGGCTTATTAAAAAGACAAGAAAGAAAGGAAAGACCAAAAGGTATTTTAGAAGTGACTCAGAAACTTGCTCCTGAATAGAGAGTAGCTAAAGGAAGGGGAAGAAGTAACTTAAAAAGCTGAACAGAAGATTTCAGGTATGGTTCTAGAAGACTAAGTATTAGAATGTGCAAAGACCTAGATTAGAAAAGCAAAAGGGAAGAACATTAACAGCATTTCTGAAGTTGAAAGAAGTAAAGAAAAATTTCAAGCCTTAAGTTACAATATTTAAAGTTTCTATGTGCAAAATACAGAATGACACCGAAAGCATCAAAAGAAGATAGAAAGAATACAGAGTTTCACGGTCCTAAGAACTGGTCAACATTCAAAAACTTCAGGAGGTAGTATACGATCATGAACCAATGATATTGAAGGAAGACATTCAAGCTGCACTGAAGACATTGGCAAAAAGCAAGGCCCAGGAATTGACGAAATACCCATTGAGATGTTTCAACAAACAGGTCCAATGTTAGAAGCACTCACACATTTGTGCCAAGAAATTTGGAAGAAAACTAGCTGGCCAACTGACAGGAAGATACCCATATTTATGCCCATTCCAAAGACAGGTGTTCCAATAGAATGCAGAATTTATCAAACAGCATGATTAATATCATACACAAGTAAAACTCTGAATATCATTCAAAAATGGTTGCAGCAATATATACACAGGGAATTGTCAGAAATTAAAGCCAGATTCAGAAGAGGATTTGGAATGAGGCATATCTTTGCTCATGTCAGAGGGATCTTGGCTGAAAGTAGAGAACACCAGTAAGATGTTTATTTGTGTTTTATTGCCTATGTAAAGGCATTCAACTGTGTGGATCATCAAAAATTATGGATAACCATGTGAATAATGGGTTATTCACTGTGCTCATGAGGAACCTATTCATAAATCAAGATGCAGTTGTTCAAACAGAACAAAGTGATACTGCATAGCTTAAAATTAGGAAAAGTGTGGGTCAAGGTTGTATCCTTTCACCATATTTACTCAATCTGTATGCTGAGCAAGGAATCCAAGAAACTGGATTACCTACATATACAAAGAAAAAGGCAGCATCAGGATTACAGGAAAACTTGTTAACAACCTGTGATGTCCTGATGATACAACCTTGCTTGCTGAAAGTGAAGATGACTTGAAGCACTTACTGATGAAGATCAAAGACTACAGCCTTTAGTATGGATTGCACATCAAGATAAAGAAAACAAAAATCTTCACAACTGGACAACTAAGCAACATTATAAACAGAGAAAAGATTTAAGCTGTTGAGGATTTCATTTTATTTGGATCTACAATCAACACCCATGGAAGCAACAGTCATCTAATAAAATGGCATACTGCATTGAGCAAATCTGCTGCAAAAGACCTCTTTAAAAAGTGTTCAAGCAAAGATACTACTTTGAGGACTACGGTGTGCCTGACTCAAGCCATAGAATTTTCATAGCTTCATACGCATGTGAAAGCTGGACAATGAATAAAGAAGACTGAAGAAGAATTAATGCATTTGAATTATGGCCTTGGCAAAGAATATTGAATATACCATGGATTACCAGAAGAACAAACAAATCTGACTTGGAAGAAGTCCAGCGAGACTTTGTCTCAAACATTTGGTCATATCATCAGGAGAGACCTGTCCCTGGACAAGGATGCCATGCTTGGTAAAGCAGAAAGCCAATCCAGTGAAAAAGAACCTCAATGAGATGGATTGATGGTACAGGACCTAGCAGTGTTTTGCTCTGTTGTACACAGGGTCACTATCTCACTCAATGTTGTTGTTGTTGTTAGATACCGCCGAGTCGTCTTCAACTCATAGTGACTCTAAGGACAGCAGAATGAAACACTGCCTGGTTATGTGCCAGCTCCATGATCCTTGCCATACCTGAGCCCATTGCCACTGCCACTGTGTCAATCCATCTCATTAAGGGCCTTTGTCTGTTCCGTCGACCCTCCACCTTACCAAGCATGACATCCTTCTCCAGTGAATGGTGCCTTCTAACAAAATGACCAAAATATGTGAGACAAAGTCTGGCCATTCTAATTTTCAAGGAGCATTCCAGCTGCACTTCTTCCAGGACACATTTGTTAGTTTCTTTAGCAGTCCATGCTACTTTCAGCATTCACAACTCAAAAGCATCCACTCTTCTTTGGTGTTCTTTATTCGTTGTCCAGGTCTCAAATGCGTATGAGGTGATTGAAAATGCCATGGCTTGGGTTAAGCGCATCTTAGTCTTCAGGAAGACATCTTTTCTCTTCAGCATTCAAAAGAGGTCTTTTGTAATGGATTTATCCAATGCAATCCATCTTTTAATGTCTTGACTGTGGCTTCCATTTGCATTGATTGTAGAACCAAGCAATGTGAAGTCCTTCAAAACTTTAATCTTTTCTCCATTTACTGTGATGCTGCTTATTGGTCCAGTTGTGAGGATTTTTGTTTTCTTTATATTGAGGTGTAATCCATATTGCAGACTGTATTCTTCAAATTTCATCAGTAAGTGCTTCAAGTCATCCTCACTTTCAGCAAGCAAAGATGTGTTGTCAGCATATCGCAGGTTGTTAACGATTCTTCCTCCAATCCTGATGACACATTCTTCTTCATATAGTACAGCTTCTCAGATTATTTGCTCAGCATATAGATTGTATAAATATGGTGAAAGGATACAACCCTGACACACTCCCTTCTGAGTTTAAACCATGCAGTGTTCCCTTTTCCTATTTGCATGACAGCCTCCTGGTCTATGTACAGGTTCTCCATGAGTACAATTAAATGTTCTGGAATTCCCATTCTTCTCAATGTTACCCATAATTTGTTATGATCCACACAATCAAATGTTTGGCATAGAAAATAAAACACAAGTAAATATCTTTATGATATTCTTCGTTTTGAGCCAAGATCCATCTGACATCAGCAATGATATCCCTCATTCTGCATCGTCTTCTGAATCCAGTTTATATTTCTGGAAGTTCTCTGTCAATATACTGCTGCAACCATTTTGAATTATCTTCAGTAAGATTTTACTTGCCTGTGATATTAATGATATTGTTGGATAATTTCCACATTCTATAGGATCACCTTTCTTTGTAATGGTACAAATATGGATCATTTCTAGTCTAGCTGTCTTCCAAATCTCATGGCATAGCTGAGTGAGTGCCTCCAGTGGGCCATCTATTTGTTGAAACATCTCAATTGGTATTCCTTCAATTCCTAGAGCCTTATTCTTCACCAATTCCTTCAGTGCAGCTTTGACTTCTTCCTCCAGTACCATTTGGTTCTTGAACATACGCCACCTCCTGAAATGGATAAAGATTGACCAGTTCTCTTTGGTACAAAGACTGTGTATTCCTTCCATCTCCTTTTGATGTTTCCTGCATCATTCAATATTTTGCCCATAGAATCTTTCAATATTGCAACTCGACGCTTAAATATGTTTCCTCAGTTCTCTCAGCTTGAGAAATCCCAAACCTGTTCTCCCTTTTGGTTTTCTAACTCCATGTCTTTGCATATTTCATTACAGTAATTGACTTTGTCTGCTCAAGCTCCTCTTTGAAATCTTCTGTTCAGCTCTTTTATCTTGCCATTTCTTCCATTTGCTTTAGCTTTTCTCCATTCAAGGGCAAGTTTCAGTCTTTTCTGACATTCATTTTTGTCTTTACTTTCTTTATCATATTTTTAATAAACTCTTGCTTTCTTCATGGATGACGTTCTTAATGTCATCCCACAGTTCTTCTAGTTTTCGGTCATTGGTGTTCAATGCATCAAATCTATTCTTTAGATGGTCTCTAAATTTAGGAGGAATGTATTCAAGGTCATATTTTGGCTCTCACAGCCTTGTTTTAATTGTCTTCAACTTCAACTTGAACTTGCATATGAGCAATTGATGGTCTGCTCCACAATTAGCTCCTGGCCTTGTTTTGGCTGAAGATATTGAGCTTTTCCATTGACTCTTGCCACAGATGTAGTCAATCTGATTCATGTGTACTCCATCTGGTGAGGTCCATGTGTATAGCTGCTGTTTGTGCTGTTGTAAAAAGGTATTTCCAATAAATAAGTTGTTAGTCTTGCAAAATTCTATCACGCGATCTCTAGCATTATTTCTGTCACCATGGCCAAATTTTCCAACTACCGGTGATTCTTCTTTGTTTCCAACTTTTGGATTCCAATCACCAGTGATAATTAACACATCTTTATTGTATGTTTGGTCAATTTCAGACTGCAGAAGTTGGTAAAAATCTTCAATTTCCTTATCTTTGGCTTTTGTGGTCAGTGTAAGGAAGGTTGGGCAATCCTACTTCCATAGTGATACTGCCTCGGAAACCCAAGGAGGGGTCGCTATGAGTCGGGGCCGACTTGACGGCACATAACAACAACAACAACAGTATTAACTGGTCTTCCTTGTAGGTCTATGGATATTATCCTATCATTGACAGCATTGTACTTCAGTACATATACTGAAACATACTTTGCAATGATGAATGCCACACCATTCATCTTCAAATTGTCATTCCCAGCTTAGTACATCACATGGTTGTCTGATACAAAATGGTCAAAACCAGTCCATTTCAGTTCACTAATGCCTAGCATATCAATCTTTAAGCATTTCGCTTCATTTTTGAGAACTTCCAATTTTCCTAGATTCATACTTTGTACATTCCATGTTCTGATTATTAATGGATGTTTGCAGCTATTTCTCCTCAATTTGAGTCATGTCATGTCAGAAATGGAAGTCCTGAAAGCTTTACTTTATCCATATCATTAAGGTTGGTTCTACTCTGATGAGGCAGCTCTTTTTCAGTCATATTTTGAGTGCCTTCCAACCTAAAGGGCTGATCTTCCTGTACTGTATTGGTCAATGTTTCCAGGCTATTCATAAGATGCCCAGTAACATACCAGACAGTGTTTCTCTGCTATTCATAAGGTTTGCCCTGGCCAATTCTTCGAGAAGTGGAGGGCCTCTTCCCTCTTCCTAATCTGTCTCCGTCTGTAAGCTGCGTTGTAACCTGTGCTCCATGTGCAACTCTGCTGGCATTTGAAACACTACTGGCACAGCCACCTTAGTATGACAAATTGACAGACAAGTTCATCTCCCTTAGCTCTTGGAAACCTTTCCACCCTCCCCTTACTGGATTCCTACCTGGATCTTGCAACTTTGTCATCCCCGGCATTCCCTCCTTTTCCTGCCTCTGGATGTGGGTCCTGTCTCCTGCCCCTTACCTGGATCCTGCTGCTTTTGCCTTCCCTGGAGTTCCTTCTCTTTCCTGCCTCTGGGGGTGGGTCCTGTCTCCTGCCTTTTACCTGGATCCTGCCGCTTTTGTCATCCCCGGTGTTCCCTTCCATTTCTCTAGTCCCACAGGACAACACAAAAACAAAGGGGCCAGATGACAGATGATAGACACCATAGCTGGTGGGTCTCTCTGTATTTGAGCAGTCAATTCTACACTGCAGCTAACTGGTTTTGTATACTGCAGCTATCCCCAAAGAAGAGTAAGGTGGAAAATTCCCTGCTTCACTAGAACCACTGAACTGCATAAATACAAAAGAGACTTCTGGTAGCCTTTCTCAAGATAGGGAACCTCCCACAGGATAGGTAGGTCTACAAGACATTTCAATCAATAGCACCTAACAAGAACAAGAACAAAACCATTTTGACAGAAATCTAGTAAATACACAGCACATCTGATGAGTTAGGCTAGAAAGAGATAAAAACTAAATGTTTCATAAAAATATCTCAACATTAGAAATTCATGGAAAGCAATGAAGTGATAAATGGGAGGGATGGTTCTGCCTTAGTGCCTTGGTGGATCTTTCATGTCTCCCTCCACACAGCCCATGAAGCAAGGCTCAAATGCAGTTTGAACCTCATGTTCCTCCCTGGTGCATGGCAGAATGGGCAATCTTGAGAAGAGCTGACACAGAGAAATGTCTTATTGACCTACCTATCCTCTGGGAGGTTCCCCATCTTGAGGAAGGCTACCAGGAATCTATTTCCTATTCATTCAGTTTAGGGGTTCTAGTAAAGCAGGGAATTTTCTATCTTACTCTTCTTTGGGGACAGTTGCAGTATACAAAACCAGTTAGCTGCAGTGTAGAACTGACTGCTCAAGTAGAGAGAGGCCCACCAGCTATGCTGTCTGTCATCTGGCTCCTCTATTTTTGTGTTTCCCTGTGGGACTACAGACATGGGAAACAGACGCTATGCTGATCTTGTTTTTATTGTCTTTGTAAGTGAAAATGCTCTGAATATTTCTGGACTTGTTGTCTCCTTCCAAGTCAAATCCATGGAAGTGGGGCCAGCCAAGCTAAGATTTACACTGCTCTTCTATTTAGGCATTGCTTGGCAGTTCGATAATAAATAAAAGCTATATATAAATACCCTGGGGAGCTCTGGTAGCATAATGCCTAAGGCACTTGACTGCTAACCAGAAGGCTGGCAGTTCAAATCCACCAGCCACTCCTTGGAAGGAAGATGGGGCAATCTATTTCCATAGTGATACTGCCTCAGAAACCTAAGGAGGGGTCACTATGAGTCGGGTCCAAATTGATGGCACATGACAACAACATATAAATACCCTAAGCATATACTCAAAGAATTAGAACCAGAAACATAAACTTGTATTCCAATATTCATTGCAGCCCACCCTATTCACAGTATACCAAAGGTGGGAGCAGTCTAAATGTTGATCAATAGAAGAACAGTGGTGGTTCATACACACAGTAGAATACTATTTAGTCATAAAGAGAAATGAAGTTTTGATATATGATACAACATGGACAAATCTTGGAAACATTATGCTGAGTGAAATAAGTCACATACAAAAAAACAGATGTTGTGTGATCCTACTTACATGAAGTATCTATTATAGGTAAATACATACAGATCAAAGTTTATTAATGCTACCAAGGACAGGAGGGAAGGGGAAGGGGGCATTACTTCTTCAGAAGCACTGAATTCCTGGTAAGGATGATAAAAAAAGTTTGGAAAAAAACAGTGGTGATAATTGCACAGCTTGATGAACTTAATTAATGTCACTCAATTGTACATATAAAAAATGTTGAAATGTCAATACTCTGTTATATTTTTACTACAAAAGAAGAAAAATAATAACAAGTATTTATTTAGGATTTTTTGGTGTATTAGAATGTAGAAAAAAGAGAGATTCGAAGTAAAGTGAAAAATACTGTTTATAATATGTAATATTTATATCTAATACTAATTATAACATGTTGTTGTTAGTATCTAACAAGACAATTCTGTCTAATGGTAACCTCATATGTGCAGAGTAGAACTGTGTCCATAAGATTTTCATGGATGTGACCTTTCAGAAACAGACCACCAGGCTGGTCTTCTGAGGTATTTCTGTTGTTGTTGTTGTTATTATTTGCCGTCGAGTTGGCCCCGACTCATAGCGACCCCTCCTTGGGTTTCCAAGGCAGTATCACTACGGGAGTAGGATTGCCCAACCTTCCTTCCAAGGAGTGGCTGGTGGGTTTGAACCGCCAGCCTTCTGGTTAGCAGTCAAGTGCCTTAAGCACTATGCTACCAGA
>NW_006921683.1:8714340-8719189 GCF_000298275.1 Orycteropus afer afer
CTGGTTAGCAGTCAACTGCCTGAGGTACTATACCACCAGGGCTCCATATATATAATAAACTAAAAAAAATAAATTAAAATAGGTAATAATAATTTATTGGCTTAGTAGGTGAAATGCTTCAGGCAGCGCTGGACACAGGTGCTCAAAGACTACTGTGAAACTGATTTTCGCTGTCCTCTGTAGCTCTGATCTCTTCTCCTGGCTTTCCTTTCAGGCAGGTTTCACCCTTAGGTTTATACCTGCTAGCTTAGTGGCCCCTGAAAAAAGATTCTCTTTCTCCAGTGGCTCTAGAAAAAGTACCAGCCATGACTCTTTTATTTGTCAAGCCTTAGTCACATCCCCTCCTTTCTTTTTGATCTACAGGTTGGGGTATTCCAATATACTACATAGACTGAGGGTGGGATAAGGTGGTTCACCAAACAAGTCCAAGGATAAAGTGCCTATAAGGAGGGAGAGGGGTGCTTACTTACCTTGTCAGAAACAACAGCTATGGATGGGAAGTGGTGGTGTAAGATAATATTGGCCTTGGAGTTTTGGCTGCATTACCATTTTCAAAATACCTTTAAATTCTGAAACAAATCAAAATGCTTAGCACTGAGGAGTAATTTTGAGTATAGCTGTTTTTGAAGTATTTACTGATCTTCTACTGCATTTGCCTCTAGCAACCATTACCATCCTCCTCTTGCTAAAAGGCCACCTGACCAGAAAGGTTAAGAGAAAGATGAAATAACCTCTACAGAAAGGATACAAAGCTTATTTTTAGGTTTCTTTTATTTGATCATAAATGCCTTCAACCTGGAAACACTTCCATGAGATTTGTACATCTGAAAGCTGTCCAAAAGAGAAGGGCGGAAAAGTCAAATACTATAGAAAGCCTCCTCACTTTCATCCAAAAGAGGAAGGTTCTTTAAATTTTTAACAAAAATGTTACCCTATTTTTAGCTGTTTTTCTATGTTTTCTAAGGCTTAGGCTATGATAGCAAAGTGCTCTAATAGCCAAAAGATTTACTTGTAAATCATTAACTCTTTTTTAACAAGTCTTTTATAATGGGGAAAGGACAGAGAGAAGAGGGCCTCCAAGTGAATGCAGCTCTCAGTAATCTCTTATCTTCCACATATAGCCCCTAGACTATTTCTAAAGTATAATTTGCTCTAAGGGAGAAAAGTCATTTAAAAATGAGGCAATAGCACCTTAAAAGATTATGTAGGAATCTCAAGGAACAGTGAGTTTATGTGGATGGGAACATCTCAGGAAAAGAGGGTGAGAATGGTTGCACAACTTAAAGAAAGTAATCAAATATCACTGAATTGTATGTGGAGAAATAGTTGAATCAGTTATATTTTGCTGTGTATATTCTCAACAACAAAAAAATTTAAAAAGTAAAACACACACACACATTTCATGAAGATGTGTGGGCCAGGAAAATTCTTCTAGAGTCCTTAATACCAACTACAGGGTGAAAATAAGCAGATGTGTAGTGATAGTTTGCATCAGATTTCCATCAAACTTTGCTTTCTAAATATTCAAAATTATCAATCCTATATCTTTTGAAAATGGATGTCAAAAGAGACTCTGAGACTTGCCCTTGAACAAAAGTAGCAAAAGTGAATGTAAGTGATGAAGTAACAGAAGATGCATTTGAGTTATTGTTGTTGTTGTTATGTGCCGTCGAGTCAAACCCGACTCATAGCGACCCCTCCTTGGGTTTCCGAGGCAGTATCACTACGGAAGTAGGATTGCCCAACCTTCCTTCCGAGGAGTGGTATTGGCAAAGAAATCTTGAAGAGAGCTATCTGGTCAACTGATTGGAAGAGATCAGTATTTGTGCCCATTCCACAGAAAGGTGATCCAACAGAATGTGGAAATTATAGAACAATATCATTAATATCACATGCAAGTAAAATTTTGCTGAAGAGAATTCAAAATTGTTGCAGCAGTATTTTGACAGGGAACTTCAAGAAACGCTAGCTGGATTCAGAAAAGGATGTGGATTGAGAAATATCATTGCAGATGTCAGATGGATCTTACCTGAAAGCAAAGAATACCAGAAAGGTGTTTACCTGTATTTTATTGTTTATGCAAAGGCATTTGACTCTATGGATCATGAGAAATTATGTATAATATTAAGAATAATGGAAATTCCAGAACACTTAACTGTGCTCATGAGGAACCTATATGTGGACCAAGATGCTGTCGTTTGAACAAAACAAGGGGATATGGGATGGTTTAAAATCAGGAAAGATGTGTATCAGGGTTGTATCCTTTCACCATACTTATTCAGAATGTATGCTAAGCAAAATAATCTGAGAAGCTGGACTATATGAAAAAGAATACCACATCAGGATTGGTGGAAGTTTCATTAATGACCTAAGATATGCAGATGACACAATTTTGCTTGCTGAACATGAAGAGGACTTAAAGCACTTGCTGATGAAAATGAAAGACTAAAGTTTTCAAAATAGATTACACCTCAACATAGAGAAAATGAAATCCTTACAACTGGACCAAGAAGCAACATCACAATAAATGGAGGAAAGACTGAAATTCTCAGGGATTTCATTTTACTTATACCTACAATCAACAACCATGAAAGCAGCAGTCAGGAAATAAGATGTCATATTGTACTGGGAAAATCTGCTGCAGAATACCTCCTTAAAGTGTTAAGAAGCAAAGATGTCACTTTGAAGACTCAGGGGTATGTGACCAGATCCATGATATGTCCAATCGCTTCATATGTATGTGAAAATGGGACAAAGAATAAGGAAGACAAAAGAAGAGTTGATGTCTTTGAATTGTGCTGGCACAGAATACAGAAAATACCATAGATTATCAGAATTATGAACAAATCTGTACTGAAAGAAGTACAGCTGGAATGCTTGGAAGCAAGAATACCAGACTTCGTCCCAAGTACTTTGGTCACATTGTCAGAAGGCACCATTCCCTGGAGAAGGATATCATGCTTGGTAAGTAGAGTGTCAGGGAAAAAGGAGAAGACCCTCCGCAAGACTGACTGACACAGTGGCTACAATGATGAGCTCAAGGATAACAAGGACTGTGAAGATGGTGCACAACCAAGCAGTGTTTCATTCTGTTTTACATAGAGTCACAGCCAACTCAATGGCAACTAACAATAGTAAGAATTAGCAAAGAATATTGAATATATCATGGACTACCAGAAGAATGAACAAATCCATCCTGAACAAAGACAAACATTCTTGTTCATTCTTGAACTATTCTTGAATAGTCAGAATGCTCTTTAGAAGTGAGGATGGTGAGAGTTCATCTCATTTACTTTGGACACGTTATCAGGCGATACCAGTCCCTAGAAAAGGTTATATCATACTTGGTGAAGTAGAGGGTGAATAAAAAAGAGGAGGATTATCAATGAGACAGACTGACACAGTGACTGCCAACAATAGGCTCAAGCATAGCAACAATTGTAGGGATGGCACAGGACTGGGATGGGAAGGGTTTTGTTCTATTGTACATAGTCTCTATAAGTTGGAACCAACTTGATGGCACCTAACAACAAAACAAACTGTGTTTTCAATATGTCTGCTAGATTGACTTTTTTTAAAATTATTTTTCAGCCATTTCTACCTGTATTAAGTTGACTCTTGGTATGACACAATCAACAAAAGACTCTGCTCCAGATTTATCTTAAGTTGACTAGTTTCATTTTTCAATGTGCAATCACTTAACACTCAAGGCAATATCAATAAAACCAAACTCACTGCCGTTGAGTCAGTTTCAACTCGTAGCTACCCCTCCTCGAGTTTCCAAGGTGTTATCTCTATGGAAATAGATTTCCCAGTCTTCCATCCAAGGAGTGGCTGGTGGGTTTGAACCTCCAGCCTTCTGGTTAGCAATCAAATGCCTTAGGTACTACAATGCAGAGCTGCCTAGACAGCAGGACACGGAGTTGTTTCAGAGAAGCAGTTTATTAGCACTCCCGGGCGAGGTTCTTGTGCCCTAGCATCAAGGCCAGAGAAGTCGCACCCCCAGGCAGGGGGCATAGATTTTTATAGACACAGAGAGGACATAATTGGGGACACCAAGGAAATGACAGGGTCCTCTAAGGAAATGGCAGGGTCCAATTAGCTGTAAGCATGGGTCTGCACTTAATTAGCAGGAGGGGGCTTCACAGGAGGAAGTTTTTCATTGCATGGGACTTTCCAGCCTGGGCGGGTTCTGTCACTTTGGTTGTCTTATCAGGCTGTCTCATCAGGGCCTGACACCTGGAGGAAGCTGCCAACTGACATATTGGGGCTTGGGTTTACTTCGGCCTAACAGGTACTACACCACCAGAGCTCCTGCTCAAGGCTATAGTGCGGTTATACTGAATTTAGGGCAGCCCACCTGGAGGATTCCACCATGAGGCTATGAAGTACTACTGACAGAGACCTATATCTGTTATGTACGGAGAATGGAACTCTGCACTGTCCAACATAGTCATGTCTCTGACCACACAGCATGAGATGTTTGTATTCTTGCCTTCATTTCTTCTGTTTATATAAATAGGATTTCTGGGTTATATAAAACAACAACAACAACAACAAAACTCACTGCCATTGATTCGGATCTAACTCATAGAGAACACTCCTTGGGTTTCCGAGTTGGTATCTCTATGGAAGCACATTGCCCAATCTTCTTTTTGAGGAGTGGCAGATTGATACTCAACTTTTTGAGGAATCCCAAACTGTTTTTGTGCAATGGTTGTACTATTATATTCCCACCAGCAATGGATGAGTGTTACACTTTCTCTATAACAATGCCAACACCTGTTTTTTTTTTTTTTTTTGTTTTTTTTTTTTTTAAGCATTGCTATTCCATTGGTGGTGATATGCT
>NW_006921683.1:8719289-8721015 GCF_000298275.1 Orycteropus afer afer
CATTGCCCAATCTTCTTTTTGAGGAGTGGCAGATTGATACTCAACTTTTTGAGGAATCCCAAACTGTTTTTGTGCAATGGTTGTACTATTATATTTCTACATGCAGCGGAAGAGTGTGACACTTCCTCTTTAACACTGCCATCTCCCTTTTTTTTTTTTTTTTTGGCTTTTTTTTTGTTTAAGCATTGCTATTCCATTGGTGGTGATATGCTATCTCACTGTGGTTTTGATTTGCAAATGGTTAATGACATTGAGCATCTTTTCATGTGCTTATTGTCCATTTGAATATTCTCTTTGGTGAAAAGTATGTTCAAGTCCTTTGTCCATTTTTTTTTTAAATTTTATTATTGGACTGTGTGTCTTTTTCTGGTAAAGCTGTAGAAGTATTTTATACAGTTTAGACTTTAGACATTTATTGGATATATGGTTCTTGAATATTTTCTCCCGATCTGTACTTTGTCTTTTTACTTTGTTGATAGGATTTTAATATGTAATATTGTTTAAGTTCCAAATCTAGTCTGTGGAATTTTTTCAAGTTGGAAATAGAATTTTGATATTTATTTCAAATGCTACTAACCTTATCCTATGCAGGCCTACTCCTCCTTGATTTACAAACATTTATTATTTTATTAGTTTCGGGTTTTGTTTCTCAGGTTAAACCTCTTCTAGAGTGTCCTTCAGTTGGCTCCAAATTTCTCTTTTGTTATTGATGAGTCTTTCCCTGACAATCCCAGCCCTCTTTGATCTCTTCCCTCTACTCTGAACTCCCACTGACATCAACAAGTCAACATTTAACAATATATTGCCTTAGATTACTCCCTAATTATTTCAAATATGAAATTCACAATTGGAATTTTAACAAAATACTTATTGGTTTGATATTTCACACTGAAAAATCTCTTGGCAGATAATCTTAAATTAGCTATACAGGCATTCTCACTACATATTTGGCTGTTTTTTGTTGTTATGTGGTGTCACATCAGACCCAACTCATAGCGACCCCTCCTTGGATTTCTGAGGCAGTATCACTATGGAAGTAGATAGCCCAACCTTCCTTCCAAGGAGTGGCTGGTCGGTTTGAACCACCAGAATAGGATAATTATTAATGTTCAAATTCTCAGTAGCATCCATGAAAAAGGTGGGAATTTACTACTTCTCCAAATAAATATTACTTCTCCTAAAATACCACTGAAGTGATCCTCGGGCTTAATTTAGTGACTATTCTTTTAGATTCAGCCAGAGTGTAAAGTTTCCATTTGAACAGAGTACTCTATCTTTAATCTCTGCTGCCACTAATGATTGTTTGTGTTCTGTTTACATCCCAACAATTCTTTCCATATTAGGCTTTTTCATATAAAAATTAGTAACTCAGAAATCAACACAGGGGAATATTTTGCTCAATTATTAACTCCAGTACCTCAAAAGAAAGAGTATAGGTTTCAAAACTGTCATTTATTTTGATGGCTGGGGCTATGTGTCAACTTGCCTGGACTACAATTCTGTGTGGCTTAAGCAATTGTGATGTGGTTTATTCCCATGATGGGATTGGATATGTATGTTCAGAGCAGCCAATCCATTGAAAGGGAGTTTCCCTAGTGGTGTGGCCTGCTTCCAATATATTGATGGACATCCTGGGAAAAGAAACACTCTTCTGTGGATCGGGATCCTGTTGTGCTGCCTACAACTGTCCATAAGCAAACAATCCACCATTCAGCCTGGAGATCTT
>NW_006921683.1:8721635-8745106 GCF_000298275.1 Orycteropus afer afer
AAGTACTTTTGAGAAGTGAGGCTCTGGGTGATTGCATATTTGATACTTTTCTGCAATTTTGTCAGCATGAGGAGTATAAGGAAGCTGATTGGTTGGCCCTACTTATGGTAGACAAAGTAGTGAAAGAGCGAGATGAGTTTAGGGCTGCTGAGTCACAGCTCAAGAACTGTATGAAAGACCTTAATGTTTCCAGTTGTGCTCTGAAAGAAAGCCTTATTTCTTCTAGTAACAGAGCTGGTATTGCTGAAAACCAAACCCAGAGTCTTATTGTAAAAGTGGTTGAATTATAACACCAATTAAATTGCTAAACCAAATGGTGTCTGATGTTAAAGTGAGGACACTGATTGTGAAAAAATGGTATCCTGAAACCTAGAATGGGGACATATGGGCAATTAGTCAGGAAGATGAGGATATGGATCCTGTAAATTCTGCTGCATCCCTCCCATCTGGAGGGATTACTATAAAACCATTATCCCTTCCACCTCAATTTGATGGAATTAACCCAACTGTTCCTGCTGGGTTATTGCCTGAGGTAGAGATTATGGAAGACACTGTTGAATGTTCTCAGGAACTTCCCCAATCACCAATTTGTTGTTGCTAGAACTATAACTAAAGTTAAATTCAAGCAAGCTCCAAAAGGTGAAATACAAAGTGTGACTGAGGAGAGAGTATGCTACACCCAAAAAGACCTTGATTTTCCTAATATGTACAGACAGAAACCTGGAGAATATGTATCAGGAAAGGTACTGAGGGTTTGGGATAATACTGCAAGGAATGTAACATTGGATCAGTCTGAGTTTATTGATTTAGGCCGACCTAGTATGGATTCTTCATTCAATGTTTCAGCTTGAGAGGTTAGGAAAGGAGCTAATTGTTTATTTGATTGGCTCACTGAAGAATGGATTATGCAGTGGCCTACATTAAGTAAAGCTGAAGAACCAGACCTGCCTTGGTATAATGAAGAAGAAGGTATCCAGAGGCTTAGGGAAACTGGCATGTTAGAATGGATTTATTAGATTAGACCAATAGAGCCAGAAATGGAGAGTTCAGAGGACATGCCTTTCGCTGGTATGGAGAGGAACAAATTTTTGAAGGGAGCCCCAGTATCCTTGAAGACTGCTGTGATTAGTATTTCATGTAAGCTGGATTTGGCAGTGGGAACCACCCTAATTGAACTAAAACACTCAACTACAATGGGCTGATTGGACCCCGTGGGAGTAGGGGCCAAGTGGCAGCAGTTAATTGACAAAGGCAAGGTGGATGTGGTAACCATGATGGAGAGCAGAGTCAGGACAGTAATCACAATACTCTGACTTGTGTGGAATTATGGCATTGGCTACTTAGGCATGGTGTTCCTAGTAGTGAAATACATGAAACCCACTAAATATTTACTTGATCTGTATAGACAGAAGAATTCTAGGTCATGTGAACAGCAGCCAAGATTGAATGCCCAGAATACAAAGTCATGGCCTCTCAATCAATTCCTAGACTTGAGTGAGTTCACAGACCCACAGCCCCATGAATGAAGGGGAGACTGGGTCCCTTTGAGGAAGGACCCTACTACATTGCCAAAAATTTATAATGTCAATCTTTCTCCCAGCCTTCCCCAAAGGGATCTGAGGCCTTTTACAAGAGTGACTGTTCATTGGGGAAAAAGAAATAATCAAATTTTGGGGGATTACTGGACACTGGCTCTGCATTGACACTAATTCCAGGAGACCCAAAGTGTCATTGTGACTCAGCAGTCAGAGTGGGGACATATGGAGGTCGTTATTGATGGAATCTTAGCTCAGGTGCATCTCACACTGGGTCCAGTGGGTCCCTGAACCCATCCTGTAGTGATTTCCCCAGTTCCAGAATGCATAATTGGAATAGGTATACTTAACACAGAATTCCCATATTAGGTCCCTGACATGTGGACTAAGGGCTATTATGGTAGGAAAAGCTAAGTGGAAGCCATCAGAACTGCCTCTACCTACAAAAATAGTAAACCAAAAGCAATTCCACATCCCTGGAAGGGTCACAAAGATTACTACCACCAAGGACATGAAGGATGCAGGGGTAGAGATTCCCACCATATCCCCATTTAATTCTCCTATTTGGCCTGTGCAAAAAACAGTTGGATCTTGAAGGATGACAGTAGATTATTGTAAACTTAATCAGGTGGACTCCAGTTTCAGCTATTGTCGCTGATGTGGTTTCATTGCTTGAGCAAATTAGTACATCTCCTGGTACTTGGTATGCAGCTATTGATCTGACCAATGCCTTTTTCTCAATACCAATTTCAAAGGACCATCAGAAGCAGTTTGTCTTCACCTGACAAGGCCAATAATATACTTTCACAGTGCTTCCTCAGGGGAATTATCAACTCCCCAGCACTATGTCATAATTTAGTCTGTAGGGATCTTGATCACCTTTCCCTTCCACAAGACATCACACTGGTCCATTATACTAATGCAATTAATGCCGACTGGGAGCTCTGGCTGCGAAGTGCCTAAGGCACTTGACTGCTAGCCAGAAGGACGGTGGTTCAAACTCACCAGCCACTCCTCAGAAGAAAAGTTGGGTAACATACTTCCGTAGTGATACCACCTCAGAAACCCAAGGAGGGGTCACTATCAGTTGGTTTGAATTGTTAGCACATAACAACAACAACAACATGCCTATTGGACCTACTAGTAAGGAAGAAGTATCGATGACTCTAGACTTATTGGTGAGATATCTGCATGCTAGAGGGTGGGAAATTAATCCAAAAAAAAATTCAGGCACCTTCCATCTCAGTGAAATTTCTAGGGGTCCAATGGTATAGGGCATGGTCAGATATTCCTATTAAAGTGAAAGATAAGTTACTGTATCTGGCTTCCCCCACAACTAAAAAGGAAGCACAACAAATGGTGGGCCTTTTTGGATTTTGGAGGCAACATATCCCTCATTTGGGTGTGTTGCTGCAGCCTATTTATCAAGTGACTTGGAAAGCTGCTAGTTTTGAGTGGGGCCAAGAACAATAGAAGGCTCTGCAAAAGGTTCAAGCTGCCATGCAGGCTGTTCTGCCACTTAGGTCATATGATCTGGCTGATCCAACAGTCCTTGAAGTGTCTGTAGCAGATAGGGATGCTGCGTGGAGTCTTTGGCAGGTCCCTATTGGTGACTCACAACGCAGACCCTTAGATTTGGGGACAAAGTCCTGCCATCCTCTGCAGATAACTACTCTCCGTTTGAGAAACAGCTTTTAGCTTGTTACTGGGCTTTAGTAGGGATTGAATGCCTAACCATGAGCCACCAAGTGACCATGAGGCCTGAGCTTCTCATCATGAATGGGGTGTTGCCTGACCCACAGAGTCATAAAGTTGGACATGGACAGCAGCACTCTATCATTAAATGAAAGTGGTATATCAGAGATTGGACTCGAGCAGGACTTAAACGCACAAGTAAGTTGCATGAGGAAGTGGCTGAAATGCCTATTATCTCCACTGCAGTTACATTACCTTTCCTCTCCTAGTTTCCACCTATGGCCTCATGGGGTGTTCTTTATGATCAGTTGACTGAGGAAGAGAAAACTCATGTCTGGTTTACAGATGGTTCTGTGCAATACACAGGCACCGCTCGAAAGTGGACAGCAGCAGCACTGCAGCCCCTTTCTGGGACTTCCTTGAAGGACAGTGGTGAAGGGAAATCCTCCCAATGGGCAGAACTTTGAGCCATTCATATAGCTGTTCAATTTGCACGGAACAAGAAATGGCCATATGTGCAACTGTATACGGATTCATGGGCTGTGGCTAATGGCTTGGCTGGATGGTCTGGGACTTGGAAGGAGCATGATTGGAAAATCAGTGATAAGGATGTATGGGGAAGAGGTATGTGGATAGATCTCTCTGAATGGGCCAAAGGAGTAGAGATATTGTGTCTCATGTGAATGCCCACCAAAAGGTGACCTCGGCAGGGGAGGACTTTAACAACCCAGTGGATAGGATGACATGTTCAGTGGAAACCAGACATCTTTTTTCCCCAGCTACTCCTGTCATTGCTCAATGGGCTCGTGAACAAAGTGGCCATGGTGGCAGGGATGGAGGTTATGCATGGTATCAGTAACATGGACTTCCACTTACCCAGGCTGATTTGGCTACCACCACTGCTGAGTGCCCAATCTTCCAGCAGCAGAGACCAACACTGAGTCTGTGATATGGAACTGTTCCTCAGGGTGATCAGCCAGCAACCTGGTGTAAGGTTGCTTACATCTGGCCATTTCATGGAAAGGACAGCTTTTTGTTCTTATTGTAATAGATACTTATCCTGGATATGGATTTGCCTTCCCTGCACATAATGCTTCCACCAAAACTACTATCCATGGACTTACAGAAAGCCTTATCCACCATCATGGTATCCCACACAGCATTGCTTCAGATCAAGGGACTCACTTCATAGCAAATGAAGTGTGGCAATGGACCTATGCTCATGGAATTCACTGGTCTTACCACATTCTCCTGGCAGTTCAAACCCACCAGCCACTTCTTGGAAGGAAGATGGGGCAATCTACTTCTGTAGTGATACTGCCTCGGAAACCCAAGAGGGGTCGCTATGAGTCGGATCTGACTCGACGGCACATAACAACAAAAACAACCACATTCTCCATCATCCAGAAGCTGCTGGCTTGATAGAATTATGGAATGGCCTACTGAAAACACAATTATGGTACCAGCTAGGTGATGATACCTTGAAGGGATGGGGCTCCAGGAGCATGGGTATGCTCTAAAGCAGTGTCCAATAAATGGTGTTGTTTCTCCAATAGCTAGGATTCACGGGTCCAGGAACCAAGAAGTGGAAACAGGAGTGGTACCACTCATTATTACCCCTAGTGACTCACTCAAAAAATTTTGCTTCCTGTCCCTGCTACCTTATGCTCTGTGGGTCTGGAGATCTTAGTCCCAAAGGGAGGAGCACTCCCACCTGGAGACACAATACTGATTGCATTTAACTGGAAGTTAAGAATGCCACCCAGCCATTTTGGCTTCCTCATGCCTCTGGTTCAACAGAAAAAGAAGGGCATTAGTGTACTATCTGGTGTGATAGATCCTGATTACCAAGCGGAAATTGGATTGAGATTACACAATGGAGGTAAAGAAGAATATTTCTGGAATACAAGAGATTCTTTAGGACGACTCTTAGTATTACATGCCCTGTGATTAAAGTCAATGGGAAATTACAGCAACCCAATTCTCATATAACTACTAATGGCCCAGACTCTTCAGGAATGAAGATGTGGGTCACCCCATGAAGTAAAGAACCGCGACCAGCCTAGGTGCTTGCCGAGGACAAGGGAAATACAGAATGGGTGGTGGAAGAAGGTAGTTCTGAATATCAGCTATGAGCACATGACCAGTTGCAGAAACGAGGACTGTGATTGTTATAGTTCTTCATTGTATCTTGTGCATCAAATATTTTTGTTTCCTTCTGTTATAAATTGTGAAATGTAAGTAAGGTTAATGTGTTTCGGTTGTATGCATGTTAACGTGTCATGTTAGGCACACATATGACTTTATAATTGTCCTTATTTAGAGATTATATATGGTTAAGAGGATGTGTACAACTGCGAAGTTGACAAGGGGTGAACTGTGATAGTTGGTGCTCTGTGTCAACTCTGCTGGACCATGATTCTGTGTGTTTTAAGCAATTGTTATGTGGGGTATTCCCACAATGGGATTGGATGTATATGTTTTGAGCAGCCAATCCACTGGAAGGGAGTTTCACTAGGGGTGTGGCCTGCTTCCAATATATTTATGGGCATCCTGGGAAAAGAGACACTCTTCTGTGGATCAGGATCCTGTTGTGCTGCCTACAACTGTCCGTGAGCAAACAAACCACCATTCAGCCTGATATACAGTATAGAGTATACAGCCTGCCAACCTTGAGCTTGTCAGCCCCTACATGTGAGTGTATCGGGAAAAGCCTCCAACTTGACATTTGATCCAAGAACTTGGGACTTGCCAGGTTCTATAAGTGTGTGAGCCATTTTCCTAAGATAAATTTCTCTTTCTCTCTAGATATATATAAGCTGTATTGGTTTTGCTTCTCTAGACAACCCAGTCTAACACATTTATGTTCACATGGTAGAACCTGACTTTATATCAATATAAATAATTCTCCAAATCTCATACTTGAAGTTCACTCCATATGACAGGTCAGAGAAAAAACTAGAAACAAACTTGATAAAATTCCTTCTCTGAATCTCCCTGGTCAAAACAAACCCTCTTAAATCAACTGTTCACCTTTCTCAGTAGAGTCCTGCACACAGAGAAAAAATTGGATTACCTCAGAATAATAATTTTGCACATGATTCCATAAGGAATGTTTCAAGAGAAGAAATTTAGGAATAAAAGCTACCTAAAATATTCTTTCATAACAAAATGTAATAAAGATAAGTTAGGATAAAATCTTATACTTAGAAAGTTCAACTGTTGCCCTGGAAACAAGCTTAGATTTCTGCCTTGAATAAATCTGACCCAAAGAATAACGAATAAATGAAAGAGACAGAAATGCTTAATTGGGTCAAAAATATGTATGTGAAAATCAATAGTAAGAATATCTCACATTGTGCTTTTTAGAAAAGAAATGAAGGATCTGTGATTGTTGAAGTCTGGGTATGTAAGAAATCTGGCCAGGCTTTAGAAGACATTTGGTCCTTCATTCATATCTCTGTACCTCAAGGTCATTAGAAGAGAAGAGGAGGAGGAAGAGAAGAGAAAGGAAAGATGAAAATGGTTCAGTATGTTTTGGCCTGGTGGTGGGTCCTTTCTAAGCTACAACTGACCACACAAGTTTACAGAAGCACTGTTCATTCTTTAGCCCTCTAGTCACTGTTCTGTTTGCATATTTTCTGTATTTTAGGAGCTACATTTATTCCTTCCACTAACCACATTGTTCTCCTTCAGCATAACTCTGTACCTTCTTCAACAACTGTTCAGATCTCCTAAAGACACATGTCATTTCCTTACTGGTTAAGATGCCAATTCATTAAGTGAATCAACTGGTGTTTGTAAAGTAATCAAGACTCAAAAAAATATTTTAAATAAATAAATGCAACTGAGATTAGTACCTATGTCACTGTACTCTTGGAAGCCTCTTATTAGACTGGTTTATCTGTAAAGAAAAGGGCATTTTCTCTGAGCTAAGTACTAAAAGAAATAAGGAAGGATAAAGAATTTAGATTATTTTATGACATCAGATTATGCTATTTTTCAGAATGGAAAGAATCAGAATTGAAGATCACAGAAATATGTGTGTGTGTGTGTGTGTGTACCCACTGTCATTGAATCTATTCTGACTTGTGGCAACCCTATGTGTGTTGGGGTAGAACTGTGCTCCCTGTTCTCCCTGTGCTCCTCTCAATATCTGTAAACTTAAAGAAGTAGGTAGATTGCCAGGCCTTTCTTCCATGGCACTGATGGGTGGATTTGAATTGCCAACCTTTTTGTTAATAACAGAGCACAAACCATCTGCACCACCCAGGAACAAATATATGTCTATATCTATGTATATTTCTAAATGGGCATTAAATTAAATTAGATTCAAAAGTTAGCTTCATTTTTTACTAACAGTGTCACCTGGGGCAAGTTATTTAACTCCTGTCATTTTTCATTTTCTTATATTTAAAATAAGGGCACTAATATATTCCTTTCAGAATTAAATAAATAATATTTCTAAAGAGTTAGTACTTACCAATTGCCTAGTACATTGGGAGCACTCAATAAATGCCAATTGTTAACAATTGCTGTTATGACCAAAATACATGCTTATTCATATATGCATCAAAGCAAAAGCATCATTTAAAACAGAAAGTTCTGGTTTACAACTTGAGAATCAGAACTAACATGCAAGTGTCTTTACCACCAGTAGATACTCTTCCACTATTCCAGATTGGCTTTGAAGGACACTTATATTTGAATACAGGATAGCCCAGTGTTCTGAAAATTAACTTTAAATAATAAAACTTAAATTAAGAAATTTTGGGGCTCTGTAGTAATTTGGAAAACGTGTGCAATTTCCTAAGTCACCATCCCAAAACCCATCTAAGCCAGTGACAGCCAGCCAAGCAGAGCTGCCATCTTTCTAGTGCTTCCTGCTGAGACAAAAGCATTGTGCAGAGTGAGATGCTGATGGAGCAAATAATTAGGCTGAGTGTTACTCCCACAAGGAGTTATGGTGGCACATTTCTAAGGCATTTGACTGCTAACCAAGTTGATGGTTCAAATCCACCAGTCACTCCACAGAAGGAAGATGAGACAATCTACTTCTGTAAAGATTTACTGCTTTGAAAACCCAATGGTGGTAGCTATAAGTTGGAATTGACTCGATGGCAGTGGGCTTTTTTCTTTTTTCTTTTTTTGGTTATTTCCACTAGCGATGAATGGGGAAGTGAAATTTGTCATGAATTCATCTGAATGCCTCGGATGGCCAGTCATCAAATGAGAAGTCATTCACATTAGTTGAGTGTCTATGGTGTGCAAAACACTGAGCACTACTGACAAAAAAACAAACTCACTGCTACTGAGTTGGATCCAACTCACAGGGACCCCTCCTTGGGTTTCTGAGGTGGTATCACTATGGAAGTAGATTGTCCAACCTTCCTTCCAAGGAGTGGCTAGTGGGTTTGAACTGCCCACCTTCTGGTTAGCAGTCAAATGCCTTAGGAACTACTACAGAGGATGTAAAGAGAAATAAGAGATTTTCCTTGTTATCCAAGTGCTCATAACCTCTAGTAAAAACCATGTCATATGTCCATTCAGGACAAAATGTCAGGTGAAATAAATTTCATGAAGAAGAATGAAGTGCTAGAAAAATCCAAAGAAATGATTAATGCAGGGTGGGAGGGAGTGGTATAGAAGAAGCCTAAGGGATGGGGCAATTCTTACTCCTAGAATCACTGGGAGGCTAAGATTTGGAGCCTTCTTACATATGTTCAAAAAGAAAAGACTATGAAGAGAAAACCAGGTGGTATCATCAATATAAAAAGGCAATGCAAGATGATAGGTTATAGCAACTTGAACGTGCTGTACATTTACAAGTTATTTTACAAAAACATCCAGACTAGCAATTCAGTCATCAACCTTTATTCACTCTTCAGGATAATGAAGACTTTAGTGTCATCCTAACTAAATGACTAAATCTAGAGTTAGTTTCTTCTCTAAAGAAAGCAATGTTAATGTATTAGTTCAAAGAAGGAAAGTCCCCCTTTAACAGGTTTTTCTTTAGCAACCTGTAATTTCTAAGGTTTTAAAAAATAATTCACCAGTGAAGAAATTAAGCCTTTCAGATCTGTTGCTTTAAAAGTCAATATTTGTCAGAGATATTTTCCACAGAAGATTACTACAAAATTAAACTTTAATATGCCTGTATCTGTTAAATCTCCTAAAATAAACTTGCAAGACTTCTGACTTCCACTATGTTATTCTTTAAGGAACAGTTCAGAAGCACAATCCACTGAGTACTGACATCACAATAATAAAGGAATTACTTCAAAAAGTCAAAATGTTATTTATTTAAGAAAAAAAAAATCAATATCAATATGGATAAAGTATTTAAAAGAAATTAAATAGCCTTTTATCTCCTTAGTAGATTTCAATTTGATAAGTATTGTGAGGAATAAAAGATAGGATACATTAAAGAATGTTAGAAGCTATTAGGCACCTTGAGAATGTGGAGAATGATTATTATTTGATGAAAGTAACACTTAAGGATTCCACAAATACTTTCTGAGTACCTATTAAGTAAACTATTGAACCAAATGCTACAGAGACTCCAGCATAAATAATTGCTGGCCTTGCCACAGATTAACTTTCTAGTAAGAAAGAAAATGTACAAATCTGGGCCTAATTCAGGACTCAGGAGGTGGTAATAAAAGTGATTATAATAATGGTAATAACTATAATCATGTTTCCATCTATTGCTCAATTTTGATGTGCCAGACACACTAAGAAATACTCATTTGCTCAGTGACATCAACATCAAAAAATAAGGATAAAGCCCAAATATTATTTTCTTGTTCATCATTTATAACTGTATCATCAATTATTTAAACTCTTTTAGAAAAATTTTATATTTAATACATGCCAAGTAACAAGTTCTATCTTTTAATTACTTATTAATTGCCACAAGTCAGCCTCCAACTCAGAGTGACCCCTACAAAATGGAACAAAACACTATCCAATCCTATGCCATCCCCATGGTTGGCTATGGTTAACACTGTTATAATCCATATGGCTCTCATTGGATGATTTCTTAGACTGGATTACAAGGCCTTTGTTCCTAGTCTGTCTTAGTTTGGAAGATCTACTGAAACTTGTTCAGCATCATAGCAATACAGAAGCCTCCACTGACAGAGTGCTGGCTGTGCATGAAGTACACCAGCTGAGAATCAAACCCAGTCTCCTTCATGGACAGTGAAAATTCTACCTTTGAACCAGCAGTGCCCCTGTATGACTTTTTCACGTGCAAAACCTGCCTTTTCAATGGATATCTCTTTACTAAACCCTTTCAAGCTCTATTAGATCTGCTCTGAGGTTTAACAAAACATGGCATGAAACAGTCCGAATTGTGAGGTGTCACGCATGGTTTTAAATATGAGTTGGCAAGTTTTCAAGAGTGTTCCAAGGTGATGCAAGCATTAGGTGCTCAACTACCAGCTAAAAGGTTGTCAGTTCAAACTCACCAAGAGACATCTCAGAAGGCAGTGCTGGTCATCTGCTTCTGAAAAGTCACAGCCTTGAAAACCCTATTGAGCAGTTTTACTCTATGTACATGGGGTGGCCATGAGTCAGAAATGATGAAATAGCAATAACAACACATAAAGGACACTTTTCTATCTCTGTCCAGTTCCTTCCCAAACTAGACTATACACCTTACTTGAGACCTTATATGACCTTGCTGATCAAAGGAACACACTAAGCAGGGACTTTAGGGGCTACTGGTAACCCACTGGTCTCTTTCAAAGATATTCACTATTAGTGCTAACTAAACCTGTCATCTCTAAAACTCAACTTTGCATTATTTCTCATAAATCTATTTCAGTAAAACTTGAAAAAGCCAGAACTTGTGTAAGGCAGAAATCTGTCAAAGAAGGAAAACTCAAATATTTTCCACTAAAATAAGCAATAGACTGCACCTTGTGAAAGGTGGAAAATTTGTAATACCTGGAAAAGAAAAAAAGGCAGTCCACTTGAGTTCTGGCACTCACAGGTATCACTGTACTTTCTACATAGTGAAATAGAGTCTTTCTTGATATTTTTCTGAATCTTAACACAACCTGACATTCTCTTTTTTGAGTTTTTTTCCTTTCTTGGCTTGAATTTTCATTTTTTTTTTTAATTTAAGATTCGACATCCTCTGTAAATCTCAGGATTCCAGATGCCCATAAAGATAAATTTTAAATGCTAACCAAGATAAAATCCAGCACCAGCTGAGATTTCCCAGACTCCCAGAGTTGTTTGCTTATGCCTTCCATTAAGTTTTCTGACTTTTACACTGTTCCAAAATAGTCTCAGCACTTCCATGTATAGTTTTTTTTTTGTAAAATAAATATCAATGGATTTTGGAAGTTCTAACTAGACTACATTAATTTGTCTTTCCCCAAAAGTTAAAAAGGAAGATAAAATATTACTGAGATTAAATATTTCTTCATAGAATCTTGCCTACGTGTTTGTACCTACTCCCTGTATTTAAGTATGGATCACATCAAATTTGTAGGGAGGGCTGATATAAATAGAACTTTATCCATGTTTCTTAGAATCTTTTCCAGAGTTCCTTATGGACAGAAATCTAGTATTCTGAAGGTACAGTGATATTTGTCACAGGAAATTATGTGTTTTGGCCCACTACTAATGATTTATTCTTGAGTTGTGTTCATAATCTTACCTACACCAATCCATTTCCAAAGAATTATTGATAGCTTGTCATTTACACAGCAATGACTTAGCTGTGTATGAATGACTCTCTTCTCTAGTAAGAACATCATAGGTAGAAGCCATGATGCTGTGAGTAAGAGACAATGTTGATGGAACTATTTCAGAAAATCAACCAGGTAACAGACAGAAGTCTTATTTGTAGCCTTTGATAGGAATATTTATATATTTGGACAGAATTTTCCCTGTCTGGAACAGAACTACTTGTAGGACAAAGAGTCCAGCTGAGTTTGGAAATAAATCTGTTTGCCTGAATTACTTCCACAAATAGAACTTAAGGACATTACTGTAAGTCACATAAAAATTCAATGGAGGCCTCAGAAGAGTCTCATATATCTATTTTCCAAATTCATCTCGAATAATAAAACATTCATTTAAAACATCAAATAGCAAATTCAGATGTTCAGAAAACACTACTGCCTACAATTAACCTGAAAAAGAAAACAGCCCCAGAGTCTAGTATGTATGGCTACAAAGGAAGCTATAGCTAAAATCAGTGCATTTGGCTCTTTCCAAATTTGAACTGTTTTATGAACATTTTGTTGAAAATAAGATAACTAAGAGCTGGTTTCTTGTATTTTTCATATCAAATTGATCCCTCTAAGTTTTGAAATAAATAATATATCTATAAATAATACAGTTCAATAAATAGCTAACCTTGTCCCAGTAGCAAATTAGCTATTGGGAAGAGAATTATCTAGAGCATATAGCAGAGTCCAAGCAGTTGGGATCAGAAATCTTTACCACTTTTAACCACTTCATGGTACCATTTTCTGATAAGGAAAGAATCACAATTAGAAGAGGGTGTAGAATCTTTCAAACAAAAGAAATTTTAAAGATCTACTTAAGTGACATCTGAGCTTCTTCTTCCAATCCCCAGCTCGATCAATTGACTGCATATATACTACTTTTCAGTTGCAAGGGACTGGATGTTGTGTCACTCAGCTTTGTTAGTGAGGGTGTATCAAGAAAACAACAACAACAAAAAATAGGACCAGCTTTTTTCAAATGTTCATGTAACTTTCAAGTCTAGTTAATACCTCTTGTTTTTCAGAAGAATTTGTTTGCTCACAATTGAACTTTAAGAACTGTCAATATTTTTAGTATGCTTTTTTTTTCTTTCTTATTTATGGCTCATAAATTTCCTCATTGCATCTTTGATTTTTCTTTGAGATATTTTAAAAGCAAAATATTACAAGTATAATTTCTGAAAAAGTGCTTGGAATTGTTTTCAAAACCAATTATTTCTTTCTGAATTTCTGTAACAGCTGTGGCAGTCATTTCTATGACAGCTGAAAAATATAGTAATATGCCATTTACAGAAAGGAGCATCTTAGAATTTTAGAAGCATCTTTGAATTACCTAGATCATTTTATAAACCAAAAGTGAAACCCACTGCCATCAAATTGATTCCAACTCATGCCAAACCTATAGTACCGAGTAGAACTGCCCCATAGGGTTTCCAAGACTGTAATCTTTATGAAAGAAGACTGCCACATCTTTCTCCCATGGAGCATCTGGTGAGTTTGAACTGCCAACCTTACAGTTAGCAGCTGAGAACTTAATCACTGTTCCACTAGTGTTCCCAGCTAACCTTATAAACCAAAAAACAAACTAGTTCCTGTTTTCAATTCTTACTCATGACCGGCACAGAGCAGAACTGTGCCATAACCTTCCAAGGCTGTAGGACTTCCAGTAAGATGGAGGACTAAGCAGACAAGGGACAATAAAGAAAAGAAAAAACAAGGGACAGGGATCTGAAGGTAATCCTAGAGCCCTGAACTTTGAAAGGAACCATACCAAAGAGAATTAGGCACTAACTAGTGGAAAAACCTGAATGAAAATAGTAAGTACAGAGATGATCAGAGGTGCGGACTGTCAGCTACTCTGATGGGACCAATAGCCAGAATATTTCCAATAGTGTTGGGACCTGAGAATTGACCTGAAGATCAGCCCTGGTTACCAATGGCTGCAAGGACTACTGCTCTGGTGGCCTATGACTAGGAAGGGAAACAGCAAGGAGGGAGACAATCTGAGCTGTGGACTTTCAGCTGTCTGGAGGGTGTAGCCATTTTGATTGTTTACATGCAGCAGCCATTTTGAATATTTAAAGTGACCAAGGGTGCAGCCATTTTGAATGTTTACATGTGGTGGCCATTTTGGATATTTAAAGTGACTGAGGGCACAGCCATGTTGAATGTTTTCAAGCAGTGGCCATTTTGGATGTTTAAAGTGACTGAGGGCACAGCAATTTTGAATTTTTATAAGTGGCAAACATATTGGATTTTAAAGTGATAGCATTCTCATTTGGGTTCCAGGGACCTAAGAATAGGCTCTGTTTCCCAAGGTCGGCAGGAACATATGAGAGGCTGACAACAGGAAAGGAAACAGGTGGTGAGTGTATAAGTGCTGTCAACTAGCGAATAGAGGAGCACACTACCCTGCTTGTATAGGTAACATACAAAGAAAACAAAAACAGTGGGCAAATCACTCCAACATACAATCACCAATTAAATATAAACACAAAAATGTCACAATGCCTCGGAGACAACAGAGCATCACAGTCCACACAAAGAAGCAACATAAAGCAGGAGAAACAAGGGACCAGGATACAAACCCAAAACACATCCCTGAGGAAGATGCAGCATTGGAACTCCCTGATAAGGACCAAAACAATTATATTTAGGTATCTTCAACAAATTGAGAGGCAGATCAAAGAAAACACAGAGAAAACCCCAGAACAATTTCAAAAGACAATACAAGAACAAAATGACAAAATAAATGAAAAATTAGAAATGATACAAAATCACACAGAAATCCAGAAGATTAATACTAAATTTTCAGAAATAGATAAGACATTGAATGGGCAAAGGAGGAGAATTGAATCAATGGAAGACAGAATTAGGGAGATTGAAGGCATATACCTGAACACTTCTTTGGAAAGAGATAAATGAGAAAAAGATCAAAACAAAATGAAGAAAGCCTAAGGTTCATGTGGGATACCATCAAAAGGAATAACCTCTGTGTAATCGGAATTCCAGAAGAGGAAGAAACAAATAAAACCACAGAGAAAACTGTCAAAGATTTCTTGGAAGAGAGTTTTCCTGGTATGATGAAAGATGAGAATATATCCATTCAGGAAGTCCAATGAACCCCAAACAAGATAGACCCCAAAAGAAAATCACCAAGACATATCATCATCAAACTCACCAAAACCAAAGACAAAGAAAGAATCATGAGAGCAGCACAGGAAAAACAAAAAATTACCTACAAGGGGTAGCCAATAAGATTAAGCATGGATTTCATGACAGAAACCATGCAGAAGAGGAGACAATGGGCTGGTATATATAAAACCCTGAAAGAGAAAAATCTCCAACCAAGAATTATGTACCCAGCAAAATTGTCCCTCAAATATGATGACGGAATTAGGAAATTTGTTAAGGGAAATTAAGGGAATTTGTGAAAACCAGACCAACCTTACAAGAGATGCTAAAGGGAGCCCTTTGGTCAGAGAAGCAATAATAGCCAACAACAACTGACCATTAACACACATGATGATATAACCCAGAAACCAACCCAGCTATGGAAGTATCCAAAGTAATGAAACCTACAAGATTATATACAGGGAACCAGAGACATCAATTGACAAATGATGACAACTACAAACCAAAAAGAGGGAAAAAACTCAGTTGTTACAGAACTTCTAGATGGTAGGGAAGTCAAGACAATTACAAGATAGAACGGACTGTTCTAAATTGGGGAAGAAAACTATAAATCACAGGTTAACCTCAAAGAACAATGTTAAACCTTCACATCAAAAAAGAGGACCAGCATAAATATTCAGCAAATACTAAAACAATAGCAATGAAGGAAGTGATAACACGATTTATAAGCAAAATGAGTTCAGCATAGAAAATTATATGGAACAAAGAAATTGACACACAAAAAAGCACATAACAAAAATGACAGCAACAAATTCATATTAGCTGATAATTACATATCTGGCAAGGGACTTACCTCTAAGAGTTATAGTGGAAGAGTGGATGACCAAATTATGGTACATACACATAATAGAATACTATGCAGCACTAAAGAAAGATGTAGAGTCTGTAAAACACTGCATAATATGGATTAACTTGGAGGACATTATACTGAGTGAAATAAATCAATCACAGAACAAATATAGTATTAGTTTGTTGTTGTGGAGGGTCAGGAAAGGTTTATATATGGAGGGAAATTTTCTTTGTTGGTTGCCAGGGGTGGGAGGGGAGAGGAGGGAACACTGAAAAAGAAATGCATTGACCCATGTCACTTCAGTTTTGTGTATTTCACTGAACATAAATTATATTTCAATAAAATGCATTAAAATAAATAAATAATAAAAGATTTCCAAGGCTGTAATCTTTATGGAAACAGACTGCCACATCTTTCTATTGTGGAGTGGCTAATGGATTCAAACCATCAGCTTTAGATTAGAAGCCAAGGGCTTAACCACCCCATTTGCCACTAGGATTCCCTAGATAATCTCAAAGGCATCACAAAAAAAAATTCCACATTACTTGCCACCCTCAAATTTATTCCAAATATGATCATATAAGGCAGCTTGGAAGCTGTTTTCAAAAACATTTAGATGGATAATATGCACTTAATAAATTTTATATGTGTCTACACATTTAAATTTATGAAACTTTCTCCTTTCTTCTTTACTCATTATTCACTTATTTCAAATAACAGAATTATTGCATGTCATTAGTGTCACGATTTGATAAGTCAAAGCTTATATCTATTAACTCTCTATTACATCTAGAAATATTCATGAAACTGTTAGAGGAATAATTTATAAAACAGGCATATTCAAATTCCTTAGGAATTACATTTAAAGGTAACTTGATATTTTAAGCCATCATGTGGAAATGTACACATTTGGGAAAACCAAAATAATAAATTATGGATAATTATCTCATATTCAGTAATATGAAATGTAAGTATACCTATTTCTATGCAATTGGAGTAAGACTATATATGACAAATGAGGACTTTGTTGTTACCAAACTTGCTAGAGGAGTAATAGAAAGGCAGTGAAAAAAATTCTAAGGAATTAAAGACGTTCTTTTGAACTCTAAGAATTGTGGACAGTTTCACCCACTGAACATATGGACTATTAGACAAGTCTTCTGACCACACGTTTTGCTCTTGCTAATTAGTGGCAAGTCATTTCTATGACTGCATTATTAAAAGTGGCTAATTCATCTCTTTCATATCATCATGAACATGACTATTCAGATTAAAAAAAAAAAAGAGTTTCTGGTTTTAAACTTTGAGACTTTAAACAATATTATTTTAGTGTTACTATTGATGAGGAATGAAATTAAGTTCCAAAAGAAGAGTGGCAGAGTCAATTCCTTAATTATCAACATGCCTATGAAGGAGAACTTTCTCAAACTGATAAAAGATAAAAGACTGAAAAATAGAAGCACATGAATGGCTGGCTAGAACTCCTTACTAAATTCTGATGATTTTCTCCATCTTACAGTGCTTGGTAATCTGGAAAAGGCACCCACCTTTTGGTTTCTTGAGAATTAATTCAGTACATTCAATCTTCAAACACGTTAAATGATTTGGTTTAATGGGGACTTTTTATTTGATAGGTGCCAACAAGCAGTCCTACAGACTTTTATTATCTCAGTGGGCTATTTTATATACATGGCCAAATTCAAGTTAGATGAAAACCTACACCATTTACAAAGAACTGGGAAGAGAGTTCTAGCTTACTTCCTGATATGGCTTACATTCCAAAACCAAACTCAGTGCCATCAGTTCAAACCTGACTCACAGTGTGACCTGTCCTTGGGTTTTCAAGGTAGTATCACTACAGAAGTAGATTCCCCAACCTTCAGAGACATAGTTAATGGCTGGATTAATCTACTGGAGGAAATAGAATTCATCCAACATATGAAGCTTTGTTTTTACCATTATTTAGAATAATAGTGTTATTGCATGTCCAGAATTAGAGAATATTCAGATACCCTGAAGAATCATGGAGTGTTGAAACAGTACATTTTCAGCTAGGTTAATTTGGAGGGGTTGGGGTAGTGGTAGTAGATATTTCTGGAGATACAAGGTTTGGCCAAGTACTAGTTTTAAGCTTAAACATCATAATAAATTCTCCCTTCCACTCTTACAGAGTGCACAGGACATCCTATTTTAAAGAGAAGAATGGGACTTCATGTACTGATTAGATTGCTCTCTTTGTTAAGACTCAAATAAAACAACTAAAGTCCTTATCCACTGATATCTAGATCTCAAAACACAGCAAAATGTGATTCCCAACCACCTATTCAAAGTCTTTATGATTCACTAGAACATCTCTCCTATAATCTGCCTTGTTTGCTGTTCCAAATGAAATGTGTCAGTAACACTGATGAACAGGACCCAAGAACAAGCATGTGTGAACCTGTGATGCTGCATACTTTAAGTGTTTCTATTCTATATTTGGTTCTATTATTTTCTTATATATCTTACTTTTTTCTTAAATGGCATGTCCCTATCTTGGCCTTCATGTATGTCTAAACTGTTGCCACAACCTCCGTTCATGTCTCCAATCTGTATAACTTGATATGTATTCTCTACATTTTATTTTTCCCCAGAGAAATATCTGTTTGAAAGAATTGATAATGGCATTTCCCACCTTAGAATCTGTCAAATTTTCACATCTATTTTCAAGATAAAATGCTAACTACTCAACATGTAATCTGTTTTCCACCTTACCCTCTAGAGTCATTTCCCCAAACTCATCAAACACTTCACTCTTATGCCAAGGTCATTTTTTAAATTTTTCTGAGCACAACATGTTCTTTTACACATTTAATTTTTTGCACAAGGGCATTGTTTTTGTCTGGGTAATTTTGATTCACTCTTTACAACTAAGCTCAGACTTCACCTTCTCAAAGAAAATCATCGTGGAGCCTGGGTTAGATTCCACACACTCAGGGTTTACTTCTATCTTAAGAGTATCTCATTTTGGGAGAACAATGTGGTACAAAACTCAAAATCATTTGGAGGCAAAAAAAAAAAAAAAGAAGGTGGGGACCAGGTTTGCTGGTCCAATAGAGCCTGGTGTAACCACTGAGACTATGGCCCCTAGCTGCCCTTCAGGTCTGGAATTGAACCCACAACTGTGGTTTCCAGCCAAACAAAGTACAGGCATGTGAGTTAAACATTTACCTCAAGTAGACACACGCCCTGGAGAGAACAATCATGGGAGAAGGAAGGACTGCTTATGCACAGGGAGACAGCTCAGGGTGCAGAAGAGTATGAAGGGATGGACACTGGGAGGAAGTAACTATGGGGAGGAAGTGGGAGGGGAGCTGCTGCATTGTAAATTTTGGTCAATGACATGAGACAAAGTATATGTGAACTGCTGTATGAAAAGTGAATTTACTCTGTAAATCTTCACCCAAATCCTAATAAAAAAAAAAAGAAAATAAAAAAAAGAGTATCTCATTTAATTTATTGGTGTATTTCCTCAATGGCAGAAACCATGACTTATTTCTTTGATATCCATGCTTGGCAAAATGTTCTGAGTATGGTAGGCACTCAGGGCATATTCAATGTATTACTAACAAAATAGGATTCTTCAGGGCTGAAGGTAGGGTCAGCTCCAGATACTCAGCTCAAAGAAAGAGAAAAAATCGATGTCTATGTTCTTGTAATATGCTTTACATGATGAATAAAAATGATTTAATAAATTCCAGATACATTTTTTTATTGACTTATACATTACTTGAAGGCAACAACAACAAAAAGAATTCACAAGAACTATTTAAAAGTTCCAAAGTTATGAATACTTCTTAACCATAACCAAATATCTTGAGGGATGAGTCACAGAACCTGAGGGCTCAGGATCATAGTCATGGGGGACATTCAGGTTAACTGGCATAACATAGTCCATAAAGACAATCTCCTACATACTACTTTGGTGAGTAGTGACTGGGGTCTTAAAAGCTTGTGAGCAGCCATCTAAGGTACAACTATAGATCTCTTCCCATCCAAAGCAAAGCAGAGAGAAGATAATTAAAGACACATGGAAATGATTAGTCCAAAGTATAATGTATCACAGGAAACCCAGACTCAGTGACCCTTAGACCAGAACTAGATGGTGCCTGTGTACCACTGCTGACAGCTCTGAAAGGGATCACAATAGGAGGTTCTGGATAGAGTGGGAGAAAAATAACACAAAATAGTAATTAAATAAATAAATAACCTTAAAATAATAATAATACAAGACTATGTTTACTGGTCTGATAGATACTGATGAAACCCCTGAGAATATTGCTCTTAGACACCTTTCAGGCCTAGAACTCAGTTCACCCCTAAGGCTCACCTTTCAGCCAAACAACAGACAGGCTTCTAAGGTGAACAATAACACCAGGGAAGTACACACTCCTTAGAACAATCAACCACATGAGATCAAGAGAGCAGCATTTGCCCAAGGATAAACTCAGAAGGCAAGAACTATCCATTCATAGAAGGACGAATGGAAACTGTAAACACATAGAGGAAGTAGGAAGAATGTTATTACATTGTGGGGATTAGAATCAATGTCACAAAACAAAATGTCTATGAATTGTTAACCAGTAAACCAATTTGCTCTGTACACTTTCACCCAAATCATCATAAAAAGTTAAATAAAAAATTCTTTAAAAGTTTAAGTAATTTACAGATGTGACAAAACATACACTGTCATTAATGTAATTGCTTTCCTAATCTATATGACTGTAATTGTTTCCCCAAAAAGTTGCAATTATTATTCACTCATCTGGCAAACATTTAATGAGCAACTTCTACGTTAGACCTTGTTTTTGGAGCTGGGGCTACAAAAGTTCACATATGAAACCTTCTTGTAGCTTACATTATAGTCTGGAAGACAGACATTAATCAAATACTATCTCTAATGGGGTCATAATTACAAAATAGAATAATAAATTCTGAAAGGAAAGAATATAGTTTACAGAAGTATGTAAGAAAAAGAAACAGGCCTAAATTTAAGGTAAGTGAGTCTAAACCAGGCAAAGGAAACATGGGGAAAAGCATTCCAGACAGAAAAACATGGGCAAAAAAGTCCCTATGGTTGTTAGATGTTGTTGAGTTGTTCCTCGACTCACAGTGACCTCATGCACAATGGGTTCGGACTGTTGTGTTCCATAGGGGTTTTTCATTGGCTGATGTTTGGAGCTCTGGTGGTGTAGCGCCTAAGGCATTTGACTGCTAACCAGAAGTCTGGAAGTTCTAACCCACCTGCTACTTCTCAGAAGGAAGAGTGGGCAATTTACTTTCGTACAGATACTGCCTCTGAACCCCTAGTGAGGATGCTTGAAGTAGATTAAAAGGCCCTTCTTCCTTGTCCATCTTAGTGGGAAGCTCTGTTGAAACTTTTTCAGCATCACAGCAACACACATCTCCTCTGACAGATGGGTGGCAGCTGCTCGTGAGGTTCATTAGCTGGGAATCAAACTAAGGTCTCGTGCATGGAAGGTGAGAATTCTACCACTGAACCATCAATGTCTCAAGTCACAGTAAATTACAGGACATGAAAATAGGCCACCAAAGCTAGACCAAGAGAAGAAGAGGAAGGGTACTATGAGATGAGGTCTGAAAGGCAACCAAGGACTGAAGCATGTGTTTGCTTAGAGGTCTTAGTAAGGATCTTGATCATAATCCTAAATGAAAGAAGATTTTAATGGGTCAAAGTTGCAATATGAAAATACCACTGTGGTTGATCCATGGAGAAAGAGAGGATGAGGTCCGGAGTGCATGACAATTCAATAGTTAAAGCGAGAGAAGATAACGGTTTGGATTAGAGTAATTCAAGAACCAAGAATAAAATATAAATGGATTTTGTTGGCTACTTAGATAAAAATTTGACAAAATGATGGAATGCACAAGAGAAGAGGAGGCTACAAAAACGGAGATCAAGGTGACTCCAGTATTTCTGGCATGTGCAATTGTTACTGAGAGAGAAAGAACATAGAAAGTGATAAAAAAAAAAAAAAAAAAAAAAGACTAAAATCAAACCAAAACCAAACTCACTGCAGTCATGTTGCATCCAGCTCATAGCAACCACTCCTTGGGTTTCTGAGGTGGTATCACTATGGAAGTAGATTCCCCAACCTTCCTTCTGAGGAGTGGCTGGTGGGTTTAAGCCACCAGCCTTCTGGTTAGCAGTCACATATCTTTGGCACTACACCACCAGAGCTCCTAAGAAAAAGAATATGAGTTGCATTTTAGACACACTGAGCTTGAGATACTTTGGGGACATCCAGGTGGAAATATTATAGGAAGCTGAATATCTTGGAGCTCAGAGAAAAAGTCTGGCCTAGAGATACACTTTAGGAGGGTGCCTAAAGTTTATAATTGAAACCATGAGTATGGATAGCATTCCCCAGGGAAAGAAAAGAGAGTGAGATTTTCATTAACATTTTATCACCTAGTCACTTGTGAATCACAAAGTCTATCATGGTATCTTCTTCTATTAACAAATTATCCTCCACATTTTCCCCTTCATTGGGTTCTGTGAAGTGAAGAATGTATGTAAAAAGGAAACTTGGAGACCAGTGACCCCAATCCGAAATTCTTAAAATTGAAGATGAAGTAGTGTGCTCAAGGTCATGCAGCAATTTAGAGGTAAAATTAAGGCAAAAGCTCACATGTTTTCAACAGGTACTCCAAGGAGTTTCCTACTAGAGAGAACATGTAGGGAGAGAAATATATGAATCCCAGTACCCAGAATCCCACAAATTCTGAAATGTATCCATTTACCATGATGAAACAACACAGACGCAGCAAAGGACAGAACACATGGCAGCAACACATAATACTGGAGAGAAAGGGGATGAGTTTTGTATTGGATTGATCTTGTTTTGAATATTAGTAAGCTGTACAATATTTGGGAGCTCTGGTGGCATACTGCCTAAGGCATTTGACTGTTACCCAGAAGGCTGACGGTTCAAACTTACCAACCACTCCTAGGAATGAAGACTGTGCAAACTACTTTCATAGAGATACCACTTCAGAAACACAGGGAGGAGTCTCTATGAGTCAAACTGACTTGATGACAACGAATTTAGTGTTTTTTTGGTACAAAATTTGGCCAAAGACTTGAACTCTTTGTTCATTTCCTTCCCTGTGAAATGAAGATAAATAATAACTAGTTGAAGCATAGTAATGAATACAATTAATGTGTTTAGAGCCACCAATCACATAGTTGCTTCTCTAAGCTACTAAAAAAAAAAATGTTGTTGTTGTTGTTGTTAAGTGCCGTCGAGATCATTTCCAAATCATAGCGACCCCATGCACAGAAAAACGAAACACTGCCCGATCCCACACCAGCCCCACAATCCCTGCTACACTTGAGCCCATCATTGCAGCCACCAGTCAATCCATCTTGTTGAAGGCCTCCCCCTCTTTCGTCAACCCTCCACCCTACCAAGCATGACATCCTTCTCCAGGGAATGGTCCCTG
>NW_006921683.1:8758187-8762095 GCF_000298275.1 Orycteropus afer afer
AATTTATAGAAAACTCCAACACCTCAATAACAAAAAGACAAATAATCCAATTAAAAAATGGGCAGAAGACATGAATAGACACTTCATCAAAGAGGATATTCAGGCAGCCAACAAACATATGAAGAAATGTTCACAATCATTAGCTATTAGAGAGATGCAAATCAAAACAACAATGAGATACCATCTTGCCACAGCATTAGTAGCAAAGTTCAACAAGACAGAAAACAACAAATGCTGGCAAGGATGCAGAGAGTTTGGGACTCTCATACACTGCTGGTGGGGCTGTAAAATGGTACAACCCCTGTGGAAAGTAGTATGGCAATTCCTTAAAAAGTTAGAATTAGAAATACCATTTGACCCAGCCATTCCATTACTAGGTATATATCCTAAAAGCCATGACAACAACAGATATATGCACATCCATGTTCATCATAGCACTATTTACAATAGCCAAAAGATGGAAACAACCTAGGTGTCCATCAACTGAGGAATGGATAACCAAACTCTGGTATATACACACAATAGAATATTATGCACCCCTAAAGAATAACCTAGAATCTGCAAAGCACCACATAACATGGATGAACTTGGAGTACATTATGCTGAGTGAAATATGTAAATCATAAAAGGACAAATATTGTATTAGTCCATTATTGTACAAGTCAAGGGAAGGTTTATCTATGGAAGGAAATTTTCTTTGTTGGTTACCAACGTTGGGAGGGTAGGGTAGGGAACACTGTTTGACAGGTAGAGATAAGTATTGATTTGGGTGAAGAGAAGGGCACTGTACCAAATGTTAGTGATCAAACTGGTGGCATTGAGGAAGATGAAGACATAGAGAGGTACATGGGAGGTACCGACAACAAAGATGAACCCTTCTGCACCTACTGTACTGCATTGTCAGTGAAGGCAAACATGGGTATACAGGTGGATAGATGGGTGGACAGGCTGAACTATTAGGTATGTCTATGAAGCGGGGAGTGTACCCAAGACCATGTATAGGGTTGGCAGACAATGGTCCTAAAAGTGTATTTGTATGATTGGTATTCCCAGGTGTATAGTAGAGCTGACAAGGGACAAGGTTGTAGTCACTTCTTAGTCACAGCCAGCTACCCAGAGGGACCGAGTAGTTGAACCTGTGCCTTGGGACCATAGTCACAGGGGACATCAAGGTCAATTAGCATAATGTACTATACAAAACATTGTTCCACCTCCTACTTTGGTGAGCAGCAACTGGGATCATAAAAGCTTGCAAGCAGCCATCTAGATGCAACAATGGGTCTCCTCGTCCAGAGCAAAGAAGAATGAAGAAAACCAAAGTTTCATGGATAGTATTAATCCTAGTGACTGTTATACTATGCTATCCGCAGCCTATATGTCTATGAGACCAGAAGAACTACACGGTGCCTGGCTACCACTGTCAACCACTAGGAGGGGGATCTATGTAGGAGATCCTGGATGGAGAGGGATAACAATGTGGAACAAAACTTAAAATCATTTGGGAAATTAAAAAAAAAGGGAGGACCAAGTTTGCTGGTCTGATAGAGCCTGGTGGAACCACTGAGACTATGGCCCCTAGCTGCCTTTTAGGTCTGGAATGGAAACTACACCTGTGGCTTCCAGCGAAACAAAAGACAGGTATATGAGTAGAACATTTACCTGAGATAGATACACCCTTTGGAGAGAACAATCACGGGAGAAAGAAGAGCTGTTTATGCACACGGAAACTGCTCAGTGGGTTGGGATACATGGAGGGATGGACATAGGGAAGAGGTAACTATCGGGAGGAAGTGGGAGGGGAGTTGTTGTATTGTGGTAAATTGTAGTCAATGTACTGAGACAGAGTGTATGTGAACTACTGTATGGAAAATGAATTTACTTTGTAAATTTTCACCCAAATCACAATTAAAAAAAAAAAAAAAGTAAAGGAAAAAAAAATAGATAGATAGATAGTCAGGAAAATAGCAAACCCTTATTATAAGGAAAATTAAATGGTCCCACACACACACACACACACACACACAAAACCCAAGGTCTAATTCAAACTCTTTTGAAACATTAAAATATTAAAGAATCCATTTATTTTTTGTTATAATGCACTTAAACTCTCTAAAGCACCTATGACTGTGCATCAACAAAAAAAAAAATCTGTCAAAATAGTGTTCAATATTATTATAATGTAACATATTTCCTAGAACTAAAGCAACAGAAAACCTATTTTAACATCTTGTTCAACAATTTAAAACCTACCTTTTCATTTTTAATTCTTTCAAATTGTGTGACCAAGTCAAAAGGTAGAGGTGTAAAATACTATCAAAGATGGACCCAATACCCCGAAAAATGTATAATTAATCATTTCTTTTACTCACATACTTTTGTGTTCCATGTGGATTTGGATCTTTATTCTGCTTACATTCAGAGTTCAAATACAAAGGATTTCCAGCTGATATGAGTGTCTTACTTTCCTTTACCAAAGATTTTCAGATGGAAGGATGAATATACATTGTAAGTTATAGGATACAATTCTAGGATAATAGCTATTCATGCAGGAAGAAGACTTATGGGATTCCTTCAGAGAAGATATCAACAAAACCTGAAAATATACTTTTTGCTTCATAGTTATTTTTTTCCAATTTGTAGATACAATGTGTAAAAGCTGAACATATACTTTTAGCTTCTTAGTTATTTTTTTTCCAATTTACTTTTAGCTTCATAGTTTTTTTTTTTCCAATTTGTAGATAGAATTGTTTAAAAGCTGCATGAGCATTTTTATGAAATTAACATGCAGCGATATTTGAACTTCATCTTTCATTTTATATTGTAATAGAGCACTTCAGTCCAGAGCCAAAATGTAGTCCCACTGAATGGTGAGAATCCTGGGCAAAAGGAGTACTTGGCAATACAACAGACATTTCTCAGATACCTCTTGAGAAATTACTCCTTCTCTGCCTCTAAAATATAACTGGAAGCAATTTACAACATTAAAATTCTCTGTTTCTCTTTTCACACATGTGCACACACACACAGAATTAAAACAATATTAAAAGATAGGAAAAATCCAATTAGAAAAAAAAGGAAAGTAGAAATACCAGCAATAAAGCAGGCAAGAATGAAAAAATACAAATTATATTAAATTTAGCAATAAGATTCCTGGTAATTGAATACAAAGGAAAAGAAAAATAAAGGTTAGACATTTCTTACTGTTTTAAAAAAAAGCAAATTTCTCTTTAGATACAACAATTTCTTAGCATTTTATTGTAGATACACTTATTTCATGGATCCTCTCATAAAGAATTTAGAAAGCATGAATTGAACATATTTGATTATAACTTTGCAAAAGTTACACAAGAGTATGCAAATCATCATGTATCAGACTACTCTAAAGGCTTTCATGCCATTATAACAAATCTTAGTAAAGGTATTTCTTTGGGGAATGAAGTATACATAATTGATGTTGTTTGGTGGTGATAACATTTACAAAGTTCTGCTCCCACAGTTGATTTTTTTTTTTTTTTTTTTTTTTAACTATACTAACTGAACTCAAAGAGCCCTGGTGGTACAGTGGTTAAGTACTGAGCTGCTGACCAGAAGGTCAGTGTTTCGAACCCACTCACCACATGCTCTATGGGAGAAAACACCTGGCAATGTACTCTGGTAAAGATTACAGCTTTGGAAGCCCAAAAAAAGATTACAGCTTTTTGGAAGCTGTCTCCTCTGTCTTTTAAGGTCAGTATCAGTCATAATTGACCTGATGGCAATGGATTTGGGATTTTTGGTTTAACAGAACTCACCTTAGTCTACCATACCAATTGAATATTTGTTGTTGTTGTTGTTATGTGCCGTCGAGTCGGCCCCGACTCATAGCGACCCCTCCTTGGGTTTCCGAGGCAGTATCACTACGGAAGTAG
>NW_006921683.1:8762490-8786397 GCF_000298275.1 Orycteropus afer afer
TTGTTAGGTTCCATAGAATCAGCTCCAACTCACAGCAACTCTATTTATAACAGAATGAAACATAGACTGGTCCTGCACCACCCTTACAATATTTGTTGTGCTTGAGCCCATCATCACTGCCACTGTAGAAAACAAGCAGAAGCCAATTCTACAATTTCTATCAACTTAAAAATATACTGGTTCCATTACAGTCTTTTTTTCCTTTTGTGTTTATCTTTTTTCCTTGATCAATTTTTTCTTATAACGCTTTATTGTGGTTTGGGTGAAAGTTTACAAAGCAAATTGGTTTCCATTCAACAATTCATATATATTTTCTTTTGTGACATGGAATGCAATCCTCACACTATAAGAGCACTCTCCTCAATTCGTCCCTGTGCTTACTACTTCTTTTTGTTCTTCTTTCCTGTCCCTTGCTACCTTCTGAATAAGCCTGGTATTTTTTTATTATTTTGAGTTTTATTCCACATTCATTTATTTTTTAATAGAGGCTTTGGTATGTTGTGTCTTCATTTTCGTTTGATTCTGAGAGTTTTTTTTCTATTTCATTTTTTATTTTGTTTTTATTATGATTCTGACTCACAGACACCCCCTTTGGATTTCCTAGGTGGTAAATCTTTACAGAAGTAGATTGCCCCATTTTCCTTCCCTGGAGCAGCCAGCAGGTTTGAACTACTACCTCTGGTTAGCAGCCAAATGCCTTAGGCACCATACCACCAGAGCTCCTTATGATCCAATAGTTTTTAAGTAAGGTGATATTAAGCCAGCTGTCATGTATTTAAATTTTTCCTTGTTCTTTCAGTTATTGAGTTCTGCTTTTATATCATTATGGTCTGAGAATATGCTTCATATTATGTCAATGTTATGGAAATTACTGAGGTTTGCCTTGTGGTCTAGGATTATGGTTTATTCTGGAGAATGATCTCTATGCCCTGAAGAAGAATGTGTAAAATGCTGCTATTTCTGTGGTGTATTTTGTATGTCTATGAGTTCAAGTTGTTTAGTTGGGTTTAGCTATTCTGTACCTTTACTGAGTTTCTTTCTAATTTTCCTGTCTCTTCATGGAAAATGGTGTGTTAAAGTCTCCTACTATTGTATAACTTTTTTTTTTTTTTCAATTCTATTAAGAGTTTGTCTCTGTATTTTGGAACTCTGTCACCAGGTGCGTAAATATTTATTATTATTATATTTTCTTTGTGGATTGACCCTATAATCATTATATACTGCCCTTATTTGTCTCTGATAATGGATTTGGATTAAAGTCCATTTTATCCAAAATTATTTTTGCTTTCCTATTCTATTTTGGATACTGTTAGTTTGACATATTTTTTTCCCATCCTTTGATTTGTAATATGTTTATGTCTTTGTATGTAAGGTATGTCTCTTATAGGCAACATATGGATGGGTCATGCTGTTTTATCCATTCTCCCACTTGCCATCTCTTAACTGATGGATTTAATCAACTTACATTCAGTTGATGAATGATAGGTATGGACTCATTGCTATCATTTTCTTATACTATTATTTGTGGTACTAAGTTTCATTGTTGCTCTTAATTTTCTGTGCTCAATTCTTTGTATATATGGATTTTATTTTCCTATCAATTATGTTGTTCTTTTTTGTTTACAGGACCTTTTTGGTTTTCTTCTTTATTTTGGTGAGTTGATTTATCACTTTTCTTTGTGATTACCCTGAAGTTTACATTAATTCCTTAAAATTAAAATAATCTATTATATCTTGAAATCACTTTGACTTCAACCCCATAAAGATGTTCTGTAATGACATTTTTCATTCCACCCATTTTTTTTTTTGGAATGTGTTGTTGTTTATAAGTTAACTCTTCTGGTTCCACGTAGTCAGGTTTTATAGCTTTATTTTGCTTTTGTGAAGTCTTTATCTGAGTTAGTAATTGGGTGAAGTTCTCATGTGTCCTTATCTCAGGTTGCGGTCTGATGATACTGGTTTTCTATCTGAAGGACTCCCTTGAATATTTTTTGTAAGATGGCTTGGTTTTTATAAATTACCTTAGTTTCCTCTTATCTAGGAAAGTCTTATTTTCACTATTATATTTGAAAGATAAATTTCCTGGAACATATGATTCTTGTTTGGCAATTCATTCCCTTCAGGATTTTATGTATGTCATCCTATTGGTTTCTTACCTCCAAAGTTTCTAATGAGATCTCTCCACTTAGTCTTATTGGTGCCTCATGTAAAGCGCCACAAGCTGCTTCAGAACTTTTTGCCTTTTATTTTGTGTAAAATTCACATTTATTCAACATAATTTCATTGACTATCTCTTTCAATAAACACATTAGATGAAAGAATAGCAAATAACAGCTTTCACCATAAAGGCATTTATAATCTAAAGGGAATGATAAATATGACAGCTTTGGGTTTGGTTCTTTTGGTGCTTTTTTTGTTGTTGCTGTTTTTTGGTATGCTGTATGGCATTCATTGAGCTTCTTGGATGGTAACCATCTCATCTTTTATGATATTTGGGAAATTTTTAGCCACTATACCTTCAAAACTTCTCTCTGTATTTCTTTGTCTCCTCTTCTGGAATTCTTCTTATACAAAAATTATTCCTCTTCTTGTTGTACCACATAATTAGGCTTTCTTCATTTTTTTTTTTTTTTTTTCTGATTGTACTTCAAACAAATTAGTACCAACAGATTTGTCCTCTATTTAATCAATTCCATTGATTCAATTCTACTTCGGCATCCTTCTATTGAGTTATTCATTTATGATATTTTACTGTTAATCTTCTGAATTTCTAGCTGTTGTTTTCTATGGTTTCTAATTGTCTGTCTAGTCTGTCATTTAGCTCATGTATTATGTTCCTGAATTTTTCTGGAGTTTTTTTCTGTGTTTTCCTTGATATCTTTGAGGATCCCAAATATAAGATTTTGAATTCACTTTCAGGTAGTTCTATTATTGCTTCTTCCTCTGAAAGGTTTTCTTTCCTTTTATTTTGCTCATATGTTTGAGCTATTTTATCCTGTTTAGTCATATGATTTGTTTTGTCTATTGTCCTTGATGCATTAGGTATTATTTCATTTATTTGTGTACGTATTTATTAATTGCATGTTTGTTATTTTGTTATTTTGTTATAATGTTTTGTTTTATTTTGATATATCAGAGTGAGTGGGGCAGGCATGTTCCACCTATCACTCATCTGGCAGCACGATGACTACATGTCATCACATGAGTAGGGCACTGAAGGACAGGGTGAGTGCATGTTCCTTTTCACTGTGTGATCAGGGAAACTGAAGGCATGGACCAATGTGTATCATCTGTGCAGCAGTGCAAGAGCATGCAACTGCACTCACCACATGGGCAGAGCAATGGCTGGGGTGGGGGTAGTGTGAGGTGGGTGTGGCTAGTGACCAGAGGCAGGAAGGCACTGCTGCTTTCCTGGTGGGCTGGGAAGTGGGTGTGTGATGGGCAACTGGCTGGGTGGGTGCCTCACTTGGAGTAGGTGGGTGGATAAGGTGGTAAGGCAATGGGAGTATGAAAGGTGACTGGGGTCACAGGAGTGCCCTCTGCAGCTTGCTCTGGGTGGGTGGAGTGGTGAGTGGAGGTGCGGAGGGTGACCAAGGGCACCCCTGCCGCTCATCAGATGATCAGGGTTGTGGGGGAGGGGGCTGATAGGGCTGGGTGGAGAGGGAAGAGGTGTTTGTACCACAGTCTTAGAGTAGGCAGACTGATAGGAGTGGAAGGGGTTTATTCTTCTAATCACCAGGTGTGAAAGAGAAGGGGGAGTGTCCTCCCTTGGTCACAAAGCATGCCTGAGCACTTCTCTTTGGATATAGCCAGCAATTTGGACCTGGCCCCAACCAAGTGTGAGGGAGGTGGGGAGGCCCATAGTCTGATCAGGTGAGGAATCCCCTGCTGACACTTTATGGATCTATCACTGGATGTGTGCCGCCCACCCTAATGGTCAGGGTCTGCTGCTGGTGAGTAGTCCTATCTCTGGATACTGGCTCCCTCCCAGCTCTGTGGATGCCAGGATCCCTGGAACTCTTGCTCTCCTTCCTGTATTTTTCCTCTTTACATCCAGTTCATGTCCTGTACACCTCTCTTCAGTCTGGCTATGTCTAGATACTTTCTCCATCTCATATTGGGAAGTCTGTGAAGCTGCCTTCCTTTGCTCCTCACTCAAGACTGCTGCTGGCTTTGTCTCAAGATGGCCATGCTGTGTCAGGCCAGCTGGCAGAATACCTCCACTGCATACCTCTCCTTGATCACTATTTTCAGTCAGTTTTTTCTTCCAACTGGTGTTCTATATAATTCTTTATCCTTACATTTGATTATCCAAGTTCTAGGACTGTTATCTGTATCTGTTTTGCTAGGTTTCCAGGTCTTTGCTGTGGAGGGACAGCATGGTGTGCCTGACTAGACTGCCATCTTGGGCTGTCTTTCAATATTATCTTTATTAAATTGTTACCACTGTTGTTTTATGTTAGTGAACATTTAAACAATTATTAGGGATTTCAGGGCTCATTCTAAATCTATATGTCCAACCTTACTTTCAGTTAAGACTTTACTATTTTCAATCAAGTTTTCTCCCAGCAGTAGATTGCTATTAAAGAACTGCTATCTAAAGAATTCAATAAAAAAGTTTCAGACTCCACTACTGCAGGTGATTCAAACTTACAACTCTGCTTAATCTGATGTTTTGCTTGGTCTGTATACTGTCATAAAAATTCCTAAATTAGAAAGCCTTTAAGTAGGCTATGCACTGTTGGATTAATCACAGTTCTCAGTTGAGATTAGCTCCTCCAGGCATTTTATCTGCCTGGAATCTGAAAGCATTTTGTTTGCAAACCATGTAATCAAGTATTTTAAAGAGATAAGTTCATCCACTTTTTATCTCTTCAAAATAACAGTAATATTTGGGTTTAGATGTAAAGTTAATTCTCAAGAGTAGAATTACAGGTAACTTAATATTTATGAGAGGACATAGAACATACTTGAAGACAATTATAAGACTAATGGAGCATGAATAGAACTATGAATAAAGAGACCCAAATCAAGTTTTTTGGAGGACAATGTTTTCTTTTCAAAAGAGACCCCTAACCTGAATATGGAAAAACAGATCAAATTTAACAGTCAGAAAAGATATGGAAATGTGAAGGTGAGGACAGAAGTTCTATCTAGAAAGAAGAGATGGAGTAGAGTCACAGATGTGGGAAAACACAGGGCATTATCAAAGAAGAACAAGAAGGTAGTAACAGAAAAAAAGAAGTCAAATAAGGTAAGAGCCAAATATTATTCTATTGTAGCCCTCACCTATTCCAAGCTCTCTCTCTCTTCTACTTGAGAGTAAGACAGCTCCCAAACCCCAACACCTGAGCCAGCTTATCTGCTTATCTGCTACTCTGGTCTTACCAAGACCCAAAGCCTCCTGATCTAGTGATTGTGTCCCTTCATCTTTGTTAATAAGGAAGCATCACAAAAGTCTTATAAATGACTCCTGTCAAGCACCCTCTCTTCTGCTTGCTCCAGCAATCCAATCCCCTTATTTTCATTGTTCCCTGACATGGCTTAGGTCTGTCTGGTCACAACTCTGCCCTTACCTGTACCTAGGCAATTCCCCAGCATACCCCGAGGCCCATAACTGGGTCCTTCACAGAGAAAGAGCATCAGTTTCTAACTTATTGCTATTAATTTCCTCTAGTTTCTCTAGCTACCTCCAATTAAATCAGTGGGTTTCCTATTTCAGATAATGATTCCTTTACGTCTCAGTCAGCCCATTCAAACAAAACAGACAATCAACAACAACAACCCTCAGGGTTGCATTCTCATTTATCCTCTATACTCCATATTCACCAATATTCATGCTTTCTCCTCTCTACTCCTTCAGCCCCTGGATACCAGAACTGTGGCACCCAAATGATTACTGCAAGATTCTTATAACTACCACCAAGATTATAACCATTACCAGTTACCATCAAGTGGATTCCAACTCACACCATAAAGGACAGAGCACAACTAGTCCAGTATTTCCAAGGCTACAATCTTTATGGAAGCAGAGTGCCACTTCTTTATCCCACAGAGCACCTGGTAGGTTCCCACTATGCCACCAGGACTCCTACCATGATGACAGCCTTTCCTCAATGTCAATTTATCCTGAATAGTTAGATCAAAACATTCTCCACAAAAATTTTAAATGTCTCCATATTTCCCCATATATGAAATTTAAATATTTTTGGTGGCTTTCAAAGACCCTCATGATCTGATTCATTTCCATCTATTTCATCTTATTTCCTTCAACATCATGTTTACCCACCCAGTTATCCGCAGTTTGTTACTTCCCAGCTCTACATGCTCAGCAGGGTGTGGCAGGGGTCTCTGGCTGATATAACTCCTCCTGGTCTTTCACACTCATATTATTTCTTCAGGAACAATTTCCTTACTTCTTATTGATTTCTTCAGCCTCCTAACTCCCATATATATTCTTTATCACATAAGCTCATACATCTTTAATTTATTTCAGTTTTGATTGCTGTTATTTCACATTTGTTCATTATGTTTTGGCAAATAAGTGTATGCACTCTAAGAGTCTTAGAGTCAGGATTCTATCTGTTTTGTTTTATGATTATTTCAAGTGTTTAACATGATGATCAACATAATATAGACATTTAATAAGCAGCTACTGATTCATGCCTGAGTTAAACAAAGACTTTCAATAGTGAATGGCTGAAATAGATTTTGAAGAACTAAATATATGATGCAGGAGAAAACAGAGATACACTAAAAGCAAACTTACCAGAGAAGACACTAGGTATCTTGGAAAGGAAGCTTTTGACTGTACGAATAGGAATCCCATTTTTTTCATCTTGCATGCGTGCTATGACGTCTTCCATCTAGACAACAATAAAATTAAAATCCCTTAAAAGCTGAATTAATATTTGTGATAAATAAATTTTATATGCTAGTTTTACCCAAGTAAGAAAAATAACATATTTTTGCCTTGGTAGGAATTGTCACATTAATATTTTTAATTTTGTTAACAGAAGACAGAGAAAACAAGAAAAATAGGCATTTAAGGGTCTATTAAGCTACTAATAGGAAATACATGCTTGAATATTCCCTCTATCCTGCTTCCATATTCTTTGTTATACAGATTGAGATTAAAGAGTGTTCACTTTTGAGGTCATCAGAAACCACTGTCATAACAAAATACACACTCCATTAACGTTCTCTTGACTAAATCCAGTGAAAAAGAATATAGAAGCCTTAAAAGCATCTGAATGGAATTCCTTTTGAAGCAAAACAGTTTTTATGGCTTGGTTTAAGGATAAATTTCTAAAATCTTTCTGGAAGTATAGGAGTGATTGCTAGCAACTGCTGCTTCTCCTGCTCAGGCACTTGACTCAGGTGGGATATGAAACACACACCCACACTCTTAACATAATTAATGTGACACACAACCTTCTATCCATTTAGTGGATTCACTGTGTCTTTCTTTCTATCTTGGCAGCACACTCTCACTTTTGAAAAAGATCCACAGTATTAAAGGACAGAGATTCACAAAGTCTAATGTGATTTAAGGAGCTCTGGCATAGTAGTGGGTAGCCATTTGGCTGCTAACCAGAAGGTTGACGGTTCAAACCCACCAGCTATTCTGTGGGAGATGATGAAGCAATGTACTTCCGTAAGGATTTATAGCCTTGGAAATCCAACGGAGATCACTGTAAGAATCGACTCAATGGCAGTGGGTTAATGTGGAATTCAGTTATGAATGCCATTCATTCGAACTATATCTTATACTTTTCACACATGCTTCTAAACTATACTTACACACAGACACCCACACATTCATATACTCACACACCACAAACACACATACACCCACACACATACTCAAAATGTATTAATTCATTTATGCATTTTACAATCATTTACTGATCTGGTAGTGTAGTGCCTAAGGCACTTGACTGCTAACCAGAAGGCTGGCGATTCAAACCCACCAGCCACTCCTCGGAAGGAAGGCTGGACAATCTACTTCCATAGTGATACCACCTCGGAGACCCAAGGAGGGGTCGCTATGAGTCAGGTCCGACTCGATGCCACATAACAACAACAACAGATTTACCACTAGAAATTATGGATATGAAAATGAACATAACATCACTCCTGCCCTCAAAAAATTCAGTCAATAGTGAAAACAATGGCAAAATTTGAATAATAAATGTAGTTTAGTTCATAGTGGTATATCAATGTCACTGTCTTATTTTTGATAATTAAGAGAGCTGGTGGCATAGTGGGTAAAACAGTTGGCTGCTAATCAAAAGTTCAGCAGTTCAAACCCACCAATAGCTCCGTGGGAGGACAATGAGACATTATTATGTAAGTAGTTAGCATTAGAGAAAGCTGAATTAAAGGCATTTGGGTATTTTCTGTACTATTTCTGCAACTTTTCTGTAAGTGTAAAATTATTTCAAAATAAAGATTCAAAGGGTAAATTTCATATCAATGACTTATCAAATTTTCAACAACACAGTTTAAAAATGGTTTTCAGTTATGATATTTACTTGGATGGGTAAAACCAGATTTATTAATTTGAGAAAAGAAACTGGAGATGTGGAAAGAATGGGTCTACACTTGATGCTCAGCTCTTCTAGTTACCATCCATGTTACAATGAGCAAGTTAGGTAACCTCTCTAAGGCTCAGTTTCCTCATCTGTAGTATGGTGATACAACAGGCTGGAGGGAAAGATAAAATGATATACATATTATTTAACAATATGCAAATACAAAGCTGTTGTTAGTTGCTGACAAATAGACTTTATGGTGACTCCATGTACAGTGGAGGAGCTCTGGTAGCATAGTGGCTAAGACACTTGACCGCTAACCAGAAGGCTGGCGGTTCAAACCCACCAGCCACTCCTCGGAAGGAAGATGGGGCAATCTACCTCCATAGTGATACTGCCTCGGAAACCCAAGGAGGGGTCGCTATGAGCTGTGTCCGACTCCACAGCACATAACAACAACAACAACATGTACAATGGAAAAAATGTTTTGCACTCCTGCACTATCTTCACAATCATTGATATGCTTGACTCCATTGTTGGGGCTATTTGAAGTGCCTTCTAATCTTGAGAGTTCATCTTCCAGCACTACATTAGACAATATTTTGTTGTGGTCCATAGGGCTTTCATTGGCTGGTTTTTAGAAGTAGATCTCCAGGCCTTTCTTCCTAGTCTGCTTTAGTCTGGAAGCTCTGCTGAAACCTATCTACCATGGAAGAGTCTGCTGGTATTTGAAGTACCAGTGGCACAGCTTCCAGCATTATAGCAACACAGAAGCCACTATACTACAATAAACTGAGAGATAAGTGGTGGGTTATATAAAGTACCATATCAGAAATACTGGATTCAAGTGCCAGCACACAATCCTCAAAGTTTTATGTGGAGGGAGCACTATTAGCCTAATTTTCCTGGTCTCTTTCTGCCTTTTATCTCACTCTACTCCAGGAGACTTGGGCTGACTTATCTAACAGAAGAGTTGGGAATGAGAATTGGCCTGCAGGACTTATCTCCTTTCTTCTGACAGGGAATAAGGCAGTTCAGAATTGGGTTTCAGCTATTTTTTTGTGCATTCATCAATAATAGTTCAATCACCAATCCTCCCCTTCCGCTTTCTCATTTAGTTGTGTTTTTCTATTCGTTCATATTTAGATAGCAAAGAACATTGCTTTGTACTGGGTCCCCAAAAGGTTCTGACAATATCCACTTATCTCACTTCTTTTCATTTAATAAAGGTATTCATCTAAGTATAGAAACACAAACATAGACACTTTCTCATGATTTTTTTATTTGGTTACTGTTTGCCTTTCACTCACCTAAAACAATGTTCAGAAAACGAGGAATAAACTGCTTTGCCCTGCCTACTGTCAGCCTCTAAATCCATGTATTATCTACTTAAAGGTTTAAGCCAGGCTGCATTTGACAGACACAGGAAACTCTTTAACTCACAGTTTAAACAGCTCAGCACCCAGGGACAAGGCATCAGTTGCCTCTGGGTAGGAGGTGAATTAAAGCACCTAATTGTGGTTTTTCCCTGCAAAGTCACATCAGATCATAGTTCACTGGATCACAATGAACACAATCAGTACTCAGAAACCAGAAAAAAGAATTTATAAGATGACTTCTGTTGTTACATTTTTAAAGTCATTAATTGTTTGCAGCCATCATCTCCATAATAGAAAAACATTTTAAAATCACGTACAAATACGAGTATATTCTAGAAAATAATAGTTACATGAAAATATGAATAGGCAAATGTGTTTAACTGCTTTGATCTTTCCTAAGATGTGGTTACCCATGAACCTACAACCAGAAAAGTAAGTAAGTAGAAATATATAAAATAAAGTCTAATATATCTTCCCTACCATTATCAAAAAACCCTGGTGTCTAAAAAGCTAAATTAGTCACTACCACATATAAAGTTTATGCATCTTATTCACTAAAGTTCCCTCAAACATTCTCTCACAGTCTACTTCTTTTTACATTATACAAATTTTGACATATTTATTATCTGTTTCCCAATATTGGAAGAAAAAAAAAAAAAGGTTGCAGTCAAGTGTATTCCTATTCATGGTAACCCCCATGTAAGTCGCAGTAGAACTGTGCTCCATAGGGGTTTTCAATTGGTGTAGCTGTAAGGAGAAAAGATAAATCTTATGGAAGGAGTTGCTGGGTGGTGCAAACATTGAGTGCTCACCTACTAGCTGAAAGTTTGGTGTTCTAAACCCATCCAGAGTCACCTCAGAAGACAAGCCTGGTGATCTGCTTCTGAAAGGTCACAGTGTTGAAAACCAATATAGTGCAGTTTTACTCTGCACACATGGGATCACTATGAGTAGGAATCACACTAGACAACAATTAACCACAACAATCTTACAGAAGTAGGTCACCAAGCCTCTTTCTTGTCACTAATGGGTGAATTCAAACTGCTGACATTCCAGTTAATAACCAACCTCATCATATGCACCACCAGCCCAGGGGAGGTTGTTACGTGTCAGAATTGACTCAATGGCTGTGAATTTGTTTTTTTTGGTTTTGGTTAGGAACCTTTTAGCAATAATAAATTGGATGAGAAAGGAAATGCTAGGAGCTCTGGTAGTGTAGTGCCTAAGGCACTTGACTGCTAACCAGAAGGCTGGCAGTTGAAACCCACCAGCCACTCCTCAGAAGGAAGGTTGGGGAACCTACTTCCATAGTGATAGTGCCTTGGAAACCCAAGGAGGGGTCACCATGAGTCAGGTATGATTTGACAGCACATAACAACAACAACAACAATAGTTGGCAAACTAATAGAGTAAGCTGGATAGCAAGAGGGATGAGAAGAACAATAAAAAATAAAAGTAATAAATATTAAAACTTTCTGGAATATTTCAGTTTAAGACTACCTTCAGTTTAGATAACTCAAGCATCAGAAAAGCAGATATATAGAGAGATACATATAACCCATTGCTGTCAAGTCAACTCCAACTTATAGCAACCCTACAGGACAGAGCAGAATTGGCTGTAATCTTTACAGACACAGACAGCCACATCTTTCTCCTACAGAGCAGCTGGTGTGTTTGAACCACCAACCTTTTGGTTAGCAGCCTAGTGCTTTAAACATGACACCACCAGGGCTCCTATATATATAGATAGATAGATACACATATATATAGTGAATACATATATATAACAAATTTTTACTAAATAGTAAAACAAATAAATCCTAAAACACTAATATTAAAACTCTTTAGGACATTTCAATTTAAGACCACCTTCAGTTTAATTATCTCAAGCATCTCAAAAGCATACACGTGTGTGTGTATGAACATATGAGTGTGTATACACACACACACACACACTCACTGCCGTTGAGTCAGATCTGACTCATAGCAATCCCTGCTAAAGATACCCCAGGGGGGTATCTTTAGAGAAGTAGATTGCTCAGTCTTCCTTCTGAGGAGTGGATGATGAGTTTGAATCTCTAGCCTTCTGATTAGCAGTCAAATGTCTTAGGCACTAGGCCACCAGAGGTCCCATTAACATACATAAAACCCACACACACACACACACACACACACACACACACATATATATACACACATACATACATACATATATACACACATATACATATGGTGGCAGAGTGGGTAAGGCATTTGGCCGCTAACCAGAAGATTGGCAATTCTAAACCCACCAACTGCTCCATGGGAGGAAGATGAGGCAATCTACTTCTGTAATGATTTACAGCTTGGAAACCGGTCACTATGAGTTGGAATCAACTTGATGACAGTAGGTTTGATATATATATATACAGTGAATATGTGTGTGTATATATATATATATATATATATATATATATATATATATATATATACACTAAATATATCTAATAACTATATAATGAATATATATATTTATTTGGAAGCCATTGAGTTATGAAGGTTAGATTGCATTTTCACTCTCCCTTGCCTATCTAGGTGAGGGGGGGTGCGAGGAAGATGTTCATGGGATAATAAAACACTAGACTATGGACAGGAGAATTGTACATGCCTTGAGACAGTGATGCTTTCTCTAAAATTCTCTAAAGTTACTTCAACTTTAAAAGAAGAAGCAAGTAATCTATAATACTTGCCCTAGCTACAAAAGTATTGAAATACTTGGCAATAATCATCAATATTCAACTGGGTAAGCTTTACTCGCTTATGGCAAAGAGCCAATTCTTTGCAAAAGGCAAATAGATGAACCTGCTAAATTGAATACCACTCTCTACAAATATATTTGTTTTCAACTGTCAGCATATTTTCTTTTCAATGAAAATAGCAGCATAATTAAAAGAATGTATGTGGACCAATTAGAGCTGAGTTTGAATCCTGGCTATCCCACTTACTGACTGAATAAAAAATGAAGTTACTTTATCAATCTAAGACTTAATTTTTTCATCTGTAAAATTAAGATAATAATAACACACATGTAATGAGAGCTGACATGTAATGAGAGTTGAGGATTAAAGAAACAATGTAAATTAAATGCTTACAATATTATCATTATCATCAACAATGTAATTTAGTTCCTTCATCACCGTATTAGGAAGCCATGTGCCCTTTCTTTGGGTGTTTACAATTCAGTTGACAAAGACAGCACTGGTCAGTTGCCATTAGAATATTTACAAGAAGCAATAATTGGTTAATCGTGGAGTAGATATATATCCTATGGATAAGCTCTAAGGCTTATTTTAGAAGACTGGACTGTGTTGCCCCTTGAAGATTCCATTTTTTGCAAAATGCCAGTAAGAATATTTATGAATATAAGCAAAAATTATGAAAATTATCTGAGAAGTTGGAATATATGAAAAAGAACACACCATCAAGATTGGAGGAAGATGAATTTATAATCTGCAATATGCAGATGGCACAACCTTGCTTGCTGAAGTGAAGACTACTCGAAGCATTATTGATGAAGATCAAAGACTACAGCCTTCAGTATGGATTACATGTCAACATAAAGAAAACAAAAATCCTCACAACTGGACCAATAAGTAGCATCAAAATAAACAGAGAAAATATTGACGGTGTCAATAGCTTCATTTAACTTGGATCCACAACCAATGTCCATGGAAGCCATAGTCAAGAAATCAAATGTCATATTTCATTGAGAAAATCTGCTGAAAAAACCTCTGTAAAGTGTTAAAAACCAAAGATGTCATGCTGAGGGATAAGGTGCACTCTATCGAAGCCATGGTATTTTTTTATCACATCATATGCATGTAGAAGCTGGACAATGAATAAAAAAGACTGAAAAAGAATTGGTGCATTTGAATTACAGTGTTGATGAAGAATACTGAATACATCATGGATTACCAGAACATACAGACCTGTCTTGGAAGAAGTACAACTACCAGATGCACCTTAGAAGCAAGGATGGTGAGATTTTGTCTTACTTACTTTGGACATGTTATTAGGAGAGACCAGTCCCTGGAGAAGAACATCATGCTTGGTAAAGTAGAGGGTCAGAGAAAAAGAGTAAGATCTTCAACAAGATGCACTGACACTGTGGCTACAAAAATGGGCTTAAATATAACAATACTTGTGATGATGGCACAGGACCATCTGCATTTCATTCTATTGTATGTAGTATCACTATGAGTTGGAACTAACTTGATGGCACCAGATAAAAACAACAACATAAATTGTGTAAACTATGAAAAAAAATAAGAGTAGTCTTCAACTTACAATGTATTCAAGTTACAACAAACCACACTTACAGCCGTGTGTTTTTTAATTGTCATATGTACTACATACAATGTTGCAGTGCATAATTTGCTGATGCTGTCATTCTCATGCCAACTCCAAATACAAATAAAGATCAGATTCATAAAGATACTCATAATGAAAAACAATAATAATAAAAACTGAAAAAATTAGGTATTTGACTTACATCAGAACCAACTTATAATCATGTGACTGAGCTCAGTTATAAGCCAAGAATACATATATTTAGAAGAAAGGAAGAAAAGAGAAAGCATGTATTTTTGAGAAAATGGGAATGTCTTTTTTCTCATCTTATCTTCATGAATTTGCTTATTGAACTTCTTTAGGGGAAAGAATAATTGAATTGCACACTCTGAGAAACTACTATTTTTCTATGCAAATTAATTCACTATGAATGATAAGAGGAAAACAGTTGTCTTTTGCAAAGCAGTTTTGCACAATTCTATGACTCAACTCATTCAAAACTTTTTTATACTTCTATCGCAGAACCATTCACACTTTCATTACCAGCTCAATTATCTGCTTCCCCATATGTGAATGTCTTAAAGAAGAAGCCTTACAGTATAAGCTTGTATTCCAAATATATAAATTGCCTGGCACATAATGGAGCCTTTAAATCAAATTTTAAAAAAGACTTCTGAATTTTTGTTAAAGCACATTCTTGGTTTTTCTGAGCAATCCAAAACAAAAATAAAAATCAAATTAATTTACAATTTTTCTTGAGGTGCTTGAAATGCTCCTTTGGTTTTCCATTTATTTAACATTTAGCAAAAAGATAGAGTGTCAGAGCAGAAATAGTGGGACAAAGGAGTTCAGCAAACTGTAGTTTAAAACTTTTTTTTCTTTCTTTTCCACTAAATCAAAGATTTCTTCAGTTTGTTTATCAGAGGAATTTCTTCCCTGATAGCATGTAGGTAAATCTGTGGATGTTTCTGAGGATATCTTCCTGCTTGTCCATGAGCCACTCAAATTCACTGTTAGGTGGAAGCTCTCAAGATGAAAGGCTCACGATTGAACTTCAACACAGTGTTCTTTTTCCAGGAATTCATAATTAGCCTTTCCTTTGAAATAGTTAAGATGTCATTTGAATACCTGTGATGGATTTCAGATCCTGCTCAGGCTCCACAGTTTCTGCTCCCATACTTTGCAAAGTGATGGAGGTACATCTTCTAGAAGAAAGTTACTAATTATTCAAGAAGGGGCCTCCCTGTCAGACAGGAGACTCCCCCATCAAGATGAAACAAAATCACTGCCTCCAACCTTTCTAGTTCCCTAATGTTCTAAACAACAATGGGAGTGTAATTAAATTTACTACTAGCTATATTTGCTGGAACTTTATCAAAATATCATTACCACTGATTTCATTAAGCCAATAACTTTACAGAGACACCCTTATTGTAGGTGAAATATTTATACAAGGTAAAGCAAAAACATTTTGTACTCCATAGCTCTGAAAGAGAAATGAATCAATCAAAATTTTAAAAGCTGTTTTCCAACTTCACATTGTAACCTACCATTAAGCACAGGCATTTGGAGATATAAATGAGAGACTAAATGGACATATTGAGTGGGTTTTTCCTATGTGCACATACTCTCAAATTATTGTGTGTAGCATCATTTTAAGTGCCAGATACGAAAATGAGGGTAAATGACCACTAAAGTGCTCCCTGGATTTCACAAGGCAATTAGGTAGTGTTAGGTATTACATAATTTAAATTTGCCTATAATTCTTCGACCTTCAAGAAGTCTTTCCAAAAAATAAAATGATTTTCACTTCCTAATTAATTAGGAAAAGCACTGATGACAAAGCACAACTGATGTCTAATGAAAACAATAATGAGATTAAAATTTGCACCTGAAACCATTTTCTGCTGCAATAATTCAATTTAAGCTGCTTCTGATTGATATCATTAAGGAGCTCTGGTAGCACTGTGGTTAAGCATTTGGCTGCTAACCAAAAGGTTGGTGGTTTGAACCTACCAGCCCACTATGCAAGAGAAAGATGAGGCAGTCTGCTTCCATAAAGATTTATAGCCTTGGAAAACCTATGGGGCACTTCCATCCTGTCCTATAGGGTCACTATGAGTCAGAATCGACTCCATAAGAGTGGGTTTAATTGATGATTCCTGTTTTACAGTTGATGGCAATTAGTATCTTAACTTCCTAAAAAGAAGGCAAGGTGGGCTTAGGAAAAAGGAGTCAAGGAGAAGTGCAGTGAAATCTGGGAGAGCCAGAACTCAACAGGACTGCCTCTTTTTCTGCTCTTGCAAGTTTTTCATCTCTAACAGGGTGTATGCAATCTTAACACTTTCCTATCACTTGTTTTAATGGAAAATATTTGAGTTTTCCTTCAGACTTGTTTTACACCTGCAAAACTTCAAGCTTTCACAGGTCTTACTGTATTATTCCTTTCATATGGAATACCAGAAAACCAAACTAACTGCTATAAAGTTGATTCGGACTCATAGGAGTTGGGTTTCTGAGGCCATAAATCTTTACAAAAGTAGATTGCCCAGTCTGCCTTCTCTGGAATGGCTGGTAGGTTTGAAACACCAACTTTCTGGTTAGTGGTCAAATGCCTTATGCACTACATTACCAGAGCTCCTTAATAGCTGCCATTTTCAATAATAATTATGACTAAAAAATACAAACAAGTAAAGTCTAGTTACTGTAAATCTTTCTCAATTCATCTTGAATGTCTTTTAAAAAACAATAACTAACTGTAAACATTAAGAGATTTTATCTTTCCATGCAACCCTAAAGAATAATGTAGAATCAGCGAAACACTGCATGACATGGATGAACTTGGAAGACATTATCCTGGGTGTAATAAGTCAATCACAGAAGGACAATACTTCCTTATTGTAAAAAGTCAAGGAAAGGTTTATATATGGAAAGGAATTTTCTTTGTTGGTTACCATGGGTGGGAGGGGGGGAGAGGGAACACTGTCAGATAGGTAGAGACAAATATTGATTTGGGTGAAGAGAAGTAGAGCAATGTACCAAATGTGAGTGATCAACACGGTGGCATTGAGGAAAAGGAAGACATAAAGAGGTGCATGGGAGGTAGAGACAACAAAGATGAACCCTTTTGCACATATTCACTGCATTGTCAGTGAAGGCACACATGGATATGTGGGTGGATAGATGGGTGCACAGGCTGAACTATTAGATATATCTATCCAGGGGGAAGCATGCCCAAGACCATGTATAGGGTTGGCAATGTTTCTACAAGTGTATTGGTATGTTCTATAAGAATTCCCAGATATATGGTAGAGCTGAAAAGGGACATGGTTGTAGTCACTTCTTGGCCACAGCCAGCTACACAGAGGGAGTGAGTAGTTGGACCTGTGGGCTCAGGACCATAGTTGCAGGGGACATCAAGTTCAATTGGCATAACATACTGAACAAAACATTGCTCCACATCTTACTTTGGTGAGTAGTGACTGGGATCTTAAAAGCTTATAAGCAGCCAACTAGATGCAATGATGGGTTGCGCCTCGTCCAGAGCAAAGAAGAATGAAGAAAATCAAAGATGCATGGAAACAATTAGTCCAAGTGACTGGTACCATGCGATCCTCAGCCTATATGACTATGAGACCAGAAGAACTAGATGGTGCTTGTCTACCACCATCAACCACTTGGAGGGGGATCTCTACAGGAGATCCTTAGATAGAGTGGGAGAACAATGTGGAACAAAACTCAAAGCCATTAAAAAAAAAAAAAAAAAGGACGAGGTTTGCTGGTCTGATAGAGCCTGATGGAACCACTGAGACTATGGACCCTACCTGCCCTTCAGGTCTGGAATTGAACCCACTCCTGTGGCTTCCAGCCAAACAAAAGACAGGCATACGAGCTGAACATTTCCATGACAGATGAATCCTGGGAAAATAGAAAGGCTGTGTATATACAAGGAGACAACATGGGGGGCAGGAGTGCATGGGAAGGAAGGACACAGGGAAGAGGTAACTATGGAGAGGAAGTGGGAAGGGAACTGTTGCACTGTGGGGAACTGTAGTCAATGTCATGAGGCAAAGTGTATGTGAGCTGCAGTATGGAAAGTGAATTTGCTCTGTAAACTTTCACCTAAATTACAATAAAAATTGAAAAAAAAAAAAAAAAAGAGAGGGAGAGATTTTATATTTTTGTGATTTATGGAAATGGAGGAAGGGTCCCCCTCCCCAAAAATTTATGGATGTCATTTAAAAAAAAAACAAAAAAAAAAAAACTATTTTTCTCATTCATCTCAAAGAATACAAGGAGCTCTGGTGGCACAGGGGGTAAGACATTTGGCTGTTAACCAGAAAGTCAGTGGTTCAATCCTACCAGCTATGCCACAGGAAGAAGATAAGGCAATCTATTTCTGTAAAGATTACAGCCTTCAAAATCCAATGGGGGTCACTATTAGTTGGGCTCAACTCAACGGCAATGGTTATGATCAAGGAAAACACTAACAAAATTGAGGAAAACACAGAGAAAATCCTAGAGCAATTTCAAAAGACAATACCAGAACAAAATGCCAAACGAAAAATTAGAAATGATACAAAATCTATAGATAGAAATCCAGAAGATTAATATTAAACTTTCAGAAATAGATAACACATTGCAAGGGTAAACGAGTAGAATTGAAACAATGGAAGACAAAATTAGTGAGACTGAAGACAAATACCTCAATAATTCTTTGGAAAGGGATTGGTGAGAAAAATGGTCAAAAAAAAAAAAAAAATGAAGAAAGCCTAAGGTTCATGTGTGATAGCATCAAAAGGAATAACCAATGTGTAATCAGAATTCCAGAAGAGGAGGAGAAAAAGAAAACCAGTGAGAATTTTTTTCAAGATTTGTTGCAAGAGAACTTCCTTGAGATGATAAAAGATGATGAGAATATAGCCATTCAGGAAGGTCAATGAACCCCAAACAGGATAGATACCAAAAGAAAATCACCAAGACATATCATCAAACTCATTAAAACCAAAGACAAAGGAAGAATCCTGAAGGCAGCACAGGAAAAATGAAAAGTTACCTACAAAGGACAGCTGAGAAAAGTAAGCTCAGATTTCTTGGCAGAAATCATAGAGGTGAGAAGACAATGGGATGGTATACATAAAACCCTGAAAGAAAAAAAAAAAAAATTGCCAACCAAGAATTATATATCCAGCAAAACTGTCCCTCAAATATGTTGGTGAAATTAGGACACTTCCAGATAAGCAGAAATTACGGGAATTTGTTAAAAGCAGATCAACCTTATAGGAGATGCTAAAAGGAGTCCTTTAGACACAGAAAAGACAAAAGCAAACAATAACCGACCATAAACACAAATAATGACATAATCCATAAACCAATCCAGTTATGGAAGCATCAAAAGTAAATAAGCCTAGAAGATTGTATACAGGGAACTAGAGACATCAATTGATAGAAGAAGACAACTAGAAACCAAAAAGAGAGAAAAAATTGTGTAGTTACAGAAGTTCTAAATGGTAGGGTAGTCAAGACAACTGCAAGAAACAACAGACTGTTCTAAATTTGAGAAGAAAATTATAAATCACAGGGTAACCTCAAAGATAAATGATACACCTTCACATCACAATAAAAAAAGAGGATCAGCTCAATATTTAGCAAATACTAAAACAACAGCAATGAAGGAAGTGATAACACAATTCATAAACAAAATGAGCTCAGCACATAAAATAATATGGAACAAAGAAATGAGCAATACCATGAAAAAACCCATAACAACATGACAGCAACAAATTCATTCTTTTCGATGACACTGACTGGCAATGGATTAAATGCACCACCCAAGAGATGGAGACTTAAAGACTGTACAGGAAAACATAACCCATCAATATGCTGTCTACAAGAGACACACCTTCGAGACAAAGAGAAAAATAGACTAAAAATCAAAGGTTGTAAAAAGATATACCAAGCAAATGGCAACCATAAAAGAGCAGGAGTGGAAATATTAAATTCTGATAAAGTAGACTTTCAGACAAAAGCCACCATAAGAGACAAGGAAGGATATTATATAATGATTAAAGGATTGATCGAACAATAGGACATAACAATAATAAATGTCTATGCATGCAATGAAAGAGCCCCAAAATACATAAACCAGACTCTAACACAAATGTAAAGACAAATAGATGCCTCCACAGTCATAGTAGGAGACTTTAATACATCACTTTCAATCACAGATAGAAAAACTGGAAAAAAAACTCAAAAAAGACTCAGAACTAAATAATACAATCTACCAACTTGACCTTATAGACATCTTCAGAGCACTTCACCCAGCAACAACACAATATATTCCAATGCACATGGAACATTTCTCCATGATAGACCATATGTTAGGCCACAAAGCAAGCCTCAATAAATTTAACAATACTGAAATACTGTAAGGCATCTTCTCGGATCATAATGCTATCAAATTGGAAATCAACAATAGGAACATGAACAGAAAAAGAGCAAACATACGGAAACTGAATAACACCCTCCTTAAAAATGACTGGGTAATAGAAAAAAATGAAAAATGAAATTAAGAAATTCCTAGAATGAAAACACAACATACCAAAATCACTGGGACACAGCAAAAGCAGATATCAGAGTCCAATTTATAGCAATAATAAACACATTGAAAAAGAAGAAAGAGCCAAAATCAACACCTTAACCCACCATCTCCAACAACTAGAAAGACACCAGCAAAAAATGCCTATAATCACCAGAAGAAAAGAAATAATAAACATTCAAGCAGAAATAAATGAAACAGAAAATAGACAATAGAAAAAAATCAATAAGATTAGAAGTTGGTTCTTTGAAAAGATTAATAAAATTGGCAAATCACTGGCAAATTTAACAAAGGAAAAGAGGGAGAGAAGCAAATAACATGAATAAGAAAGGAAATGGGTGACACCACAACAGAACCAACAGAACTTAAAAGGATAGTATCAGGATGCTATGAAGAACTATACACAAACAAATTTGAAAATCTAGAAGAAATGGACAGATTGCTAGAAACATATTACTTACCTAAACTAACAGAGACTGAGATAGAAAATTTAAACAGACTCATAAGAAAAGAAAATATTGAAGTGATCATGAAAAAAATTACCAACAAAACAAAAAGCCCTGATCCAGATGGTTTCACTGGCAAATTCTACTGAACGTTCAGAGAAGAACTGACACAAATCCTACTCAAACTATTCCAGAACACAGAAAAGGCTGGAATCCTCCCAAATTCATTTTATGAAGCAAGCATAACCTTGATACCAAAACCATGCAAAGATATCACTCAAAAGGAAAACTACATACCAATATCCCTCATGAATATGATGCAAAAATCTTCAACAAAATACTAGCCAATATACTCCAACAACATAACAAAAAACAAACAAACAAACAAACAAACAAAAAAAAACATTATGACCAAGTGGGGTTCATATTAGGTATGCAAAGATGGTTCAACATTAGAAAAACAATCAACATCATGCATCACATAAATAAAACAAAGGAAAAGGACTGCATGATCATAATAACCAATGCAGAAATAGCATTTGATAAAATCCAACACCCTTTCCTGATCAAAACTCTCAGAAAAATCAGAATAGAAGGGAAATTCCTCAACATAATAATGGGCATATATACAAAATCAACAGCCAACATTATTCTCAATGGAGAGAGACTGAAACCATTCCCTTTGCGAACAGAAACCAGACAAGGATGCCCTCTATCACCACTTATTTTCAATATTGTATTGGAAGTCCTAGCCAGGGCAATAAGGCAAGAAAGAGAAATCAAAGGCATACAAATTGGTAAGGAAGAAGTCAAACTATCCCTCTTTGCTGATGATACGATCTTATACCTAGAAAACCCAAGAGACTCAGCAAAAAAACTACTGGAACTAATTGAGAGATTTAGCATAGTGGCAGGATACAAGATCAACATACAAAAATCAGTTGAATTGCTCTACCACTAGCAAAGAGATTACTGGAAAGGAAATAAATACCATTTACAATAGTGACCAAAAAAAATGAAACACTTGGGAATAAATCTCCCTAGGGACCCAAAAGATCTGTACAAGGAAAATTACAAATCCCTACACCAAGAAACCATAAGAGATCTACATAAATGGAAGAACATACCATGTTCATGGATAGGAAGATTGAACAAACATTGTGAAAATGTCAGTTCTACCAAAAGCAATCTATGCATTCAATGCAATCCCCATCCAGATTCCATCAGCATTCTTTAAGGGTATGGAAAAAACAATCACTAATTTTATATGCAAAGGAAAGAGACCTTGAATAAACAAGGCATTATTGAAGAACAACAACAAAGTAGGAGAACTCATGCTCCCACTATACAGCCAGAGTAGTCAAAACAGCCTAGTTCTGGTACAATGATAGACACACAGAACAATGGAACAGAATTTAGAGCCCAGAAATAGATCCATTGACCTATGGTCAGCTGATTTGTGACAAAGTCCTGAAATCCATTAAATTGGGAAGAGATTGTCTCTTTAACAAATGGTGCTGGCAAAAGTGGATATCCATTTGCAGAAAAATAAAACAAGTTCTGTACCTCACACCATACATAAAAACTAACTCCAGATGCATCAAAGACTTAAATATGAAACCTAAAACTATAAAGTTCCTCAAAAAAAAAAAAAAAAAAAAAAAACTAGGGGCAAATTTAGGGGCCCTAATTTATGGCATAAATAGATTGTCAAGCATAACCCAAATGCACAAACAGCTGAAGATAACCTAGATGAATGGGATCTTTTAAAAATTAAATTTTTATGTGCTTCCAAAGACTTCTCCAAAAGAGTATAAAGAGAACCTACTGATTGAGAAAACATATTTGGCAATGACATATATGACAAGGGACTTATCTCTCAAATTTATAGAAAACTCTAAAACCTCGAGAACAAAAAGATTAACAACCCAATTAAAAATAGGCAGAAGACACAAATAGATACTTCACCAAAGAGGACATTCAAGTGGCCAGCAAATACATGAAGAAATGCTCACGATCATTAGCCATCAGAGAGATGCAAATCAAAACGAGATACCACCTCACACCAGCACTAATGGCAAAGTTCAACAAGACCGAAAATAACAAATGCTTGCAAGAACATGGAGAGCTTGGGACTCTCATACATTGCTGGTGGGACTGTCAAATAATACAACCACCGTGGAAAGCAGTATGATGATTCCTTAAATGGTGGGAATTAGAAATACCATTTGACCAAGCAATCCCATTATCAGGTATATATCCTAAAGAAATGAGAGCCAGGACAAGAACAGATACATGCACACCCGTGTTCATCACAGCACTATTTACAATAGCCAAAAGATGGAAACAACCAAGGGGCCCATCAACAGAAGAATGGATAAGCAAACTATGGTATACACACACAAGAGATCTACATACATGGAAGAACCACAGAGATCTACATAAAGAATAATGTAGAATTTGAAACACACCACAAAACATGGATGAACTTGGAGGACATTATGCTTAGTGAAATAAATTAATCCCAGAAGGGCAAATATAGTAATACTTCATTATTGTAAAAAGTCAAGGAAAGGTTTAATATGGAAGGAAACTTTCTTTGTTGGTTACCAGCGGTG
>NW_006921683.1:8793662-8816216 GCF_000298275.1 Orycteropus afer afer
AAAAATAAATAAATAAATAAAATGGACTCTTAGATCCTTTTTGCACCCTCATTAGTCTGACTACAGTTGGACAAAGAGCTAGATTTGGCCTTTTGTCTCTGATTTCTGAAAACAGCCCAAGCAATTAAGGTACGTTTTGTTTTTCTGAAACAGCCAAGTAAATATGTGCAAGTGAACTGGGAGGGTGGGAGGCCCCAACTCATTACCATGGCAACAGGCCTCAGGCAGGGAGGGGGCATGATGTGGCCTCAGAACAAAGCACCACCTCCCACATTCTGAGGCCTGATATTAGTCCATGTAGAGAGTCATGTAGGATTTTGGGTATAAAAATGGCTGCATGAGGGACCTCAGGGTCCTTTGTCTATGGTGGCAGGTGGAAGCATGCATAGAGGAGCTCCCCATATCCAATGGACCAGCTTCCAGAAGCCAGAGGGGGACTGACTTGTCATGAAACTGTCCCTTTGAGCATCTTCTCAGCTATAGTGAAGGATGAAGCAAGTGTAGCAGAAGTTGTTAGCTCACCCAACTAAGACCACTTGGTCTGTGGGGGGTGGGAATTCGCAGAAGGTAGATCCCCCTTTTAAGTCCCTAACCTACAAAGCTTTTGGATATTTCACATCTTGTTTGAAATTTTCATTGACCTGACATGATCTATCAATTATATGTAAGTTGAATGATCATTCAATGTTCTCCATACTGCGGCCCAAAACTGCCATTCTAGACTTATGCTCCAAACATGCTTAGCAACTGCTCATTCCTTCCCCATCTCACATTCTGCTTCTTCTGCCAGTTGTATCTTTTCCTTTTTCATCTCTGCCTATGGAAATCTAGTTATATTTCTAGGATCATCTCAAATTTTACTTTCTTATTTTAGTCTTTACTTTCTTAAATCTTTTCCTTCTCCTACCACTCATTCCAACTGAATATAATCATAGACTTTTTTGAACCCCTGCAGAATGTTATTTGTAGTTCTCTTTTATATTTATCCTAATCTTATTTTATATGTTTATACATATGTTAGACGACGTGTAGCATTGGGAAAGTCAACTGCGAAGGAACTGTATCAAGTGCTGAGGAGCAAGGATATCTCCTTGAGGACTAAGGTGTGCCTGACACAAGCCATGATATTTCCAATCGCCTCATATGCATGTGAGAGCTGGAAAATTAATAAGGAAGACCGAAGAAGAGTTGATGCTTTTGAGTTGTGGTGCTGGAGAAGAATGCTGAAAGTACCATGGACTGCTAAAAGAACTGACAGATCTGTCCTGGAGGAAGTGCAGCCAGAATGCTCCTTGGAAGCAAGAATGGCCAGACTTCGTCTCACCTATTTTGGTCATGTTGTAAGAAGGGACCATTCCCTGGAGAAGGATGTCATGCTTGGTAGGGTGGAGGGTCGACGAAAGAGGGGGAGGTCTTCAATGAGATGGATTGACACGGTGGCTGCAATGATGGGCTCAAGTATAGCAGGGATTGTGGGGCTGGCGCAGGATCGGGCAGTGTTTCGTTCTGCTGTGCATGGGGTCGCTATGAGTCGGAAACAACTCGACGGCACTTAACAACAACAACAACAACAATACATATGGTATTTCTATACATACTTATCCTTCCCTTTATGGTTATAAATGCCTAGATGGTAAGAGCTAGAGCTGTTCTGATTTGCTATTCTCTCATAGTATAATATGTTTACTAAAAGAAATATTCAATAAAATTATGTTGAATAAATGTGAATCTGACACAAAATAAAATAAGAGAGAGTCAATATATACAACTGGAAGTCAGGATAATAAAGAAGCAAGTAGCAGGATTATGAGATCCAGAGGAAAACGTGAGCTTCAAAAAAAACATCTAAATTAATCTTCAGGAAAGACAAGTAGAACAAAGTGGTGGCAATGGAAACCATAGTGTAAGTGCTCTTAGAAGGCCATGATGAGCAGTGAGGTAGATCCAACCAGCCAAGGCCACAATTCAGGGAATCGTATTCCCTCAGTCATTGCCTTCTACAACTTGCCTGAGCTAAAAGTATAGAAGACCTAAACCTGCAACTTCAGCCAGCCAAGTTGTAAAATCAATTTTAACTAACCTCATACTGTGTTAGCTGTTCTAACCCTCTAGCCAGAAAGAAAGTCTAGAATAAATTTTGTCTTAAAGTTAGTATTACACATACCTGGTATGAACCCTTTGGCCTACCCTTTGGTCTTTCCTATTTCTTGCGCAGTTTAATGGTAACTGTTGTCTTATTTTGCCATCTGGTTTTCTTCTAGAGCTTTTAGAGATATACTTCTGTGCTCATTCAAAATCAATGCAAACCAGGTAGTCAACTACCTATTCCTTGTTGAGTCTTCTCTCTTAGGAATCCTATTCCCCAACAGAGAGTACATTTAGAACTGTGCTCTAAAAAATCATCATACTCTTAACTCTAAGTGCTAAATTTGCAAGTCTAGTTATTTTAACAAGAGAGTGTTAGGACTTACTTGTTATAGTGAGATAAGAGTACAAGCATCAACAAATATACATAATTTAGTTCAGTTGCCATAATTATGCAACAATATGACCTCATATCAACCACTTACTAAAAACAGTTTTCAAAATAATGTTAAGAGGATCAACTAACAGAATGGCAGAGTGAGGAGTGCACCAAACCTTATTCCCAACAAAACCACCACTTAACTGGAGAATATTTTAAGAAGAAATATCATTTAAAATGCTTAAAAATTGCCCCTAAGTGTATAAGGCAAGTAAAAACATATCCCTTTAAAAAATTTACTAAAGAATCTCTGGCATTTGCAGCATGACCTGCTCCTTCCTTCCCAACCACAGTTCCATTTTTAAAAAACTACTTCAGGTTATCTACTCCAGTTAAGTGTGATTAAGAAGACCAAACCAAAAAACCAAACTCACTGCCATCGAGTCAGTACTGACGCATCGTGACCCCTCGTTGGGTTTCCAAAGAGGTATCTCTATGGAAGTACACTGCCCAGTCTCCCTTCCAAGAAGTGGCTGGTGGGTTTGAACCACCAGCCTTCTGATTAGCAGTCAAATGCCTTAGGCACGATGCCACCAGAGCAGGGCTCTATATTTCCCCTAACTCCTTGGTAAAGACTACTATTTCACCTTGGGAGTAGCCAGACACTTGTTGTTGTTGTTGTTGTTATGTGCTGTCGAGTCGGCCCCGACTCATAGCGACCCCTCCTTGGGTTTCCGAAGCAGTATCACTACTGAAGTAGGATTGCCCAACCTTCCTTCCAAGGAGTGGCTGGTGGGTTTGAACTGCCAGACTTCTGGCTAGCAGTCAAGTGCTTTTAGCCACTATGCTACCAGATACCAGAGCTCCTGACACTAGTATTTCTTATACTGTCCAGCCCAAGGTTGCAAAATCTCTATTCCAGACATAGAAAGGATCCTTTCTACACCCAGCCTCATTCATAGGACAAACAGAAAATATTTGGTTCTATCATTCCCACCAAAATCCCTCATAGGGCAGAGGTTCCATTCTTAGAAATAAGCCAAGAGGACTAGGCCTACCACATCTATCACCTGCTTATAGAGTATGTGTGTCACATCAGATTGAGTGCTGTACCTGCCCTCAGTTCTTGGGCAGTGTTACAAAAGTCAGCCTAGAAGCAGTAGACCCTAGCAACAAAGAGCTCTGTACCTGTGTCTGAGGGGGCTGATTTTATTTTAAACTCACTGTGCCAAGTCAATTCCAAATCACAGCGACCCTACTTGACAGAGCAGAACTTCCCTATAGGGTTTCTAAGGCTGTAATCTTTACAGAAGCAGACTGCCGCATCATTCTCTTCTGGAGCGGCTGGTTAGCAAACTACTGAACCTTCAATTAGCAACTGAGCAATTAACTACTATACCACCAGGACTCCTTTTATTAGCTATTAACGAGATGAAAATCAAAACTACAATGAGATACCAACTCATGGCTATTAGAATGGCAATGATTAAACAAATCAATAGGTATTGGAAATGCTGTGGAAAAATAACAACCCTCAGTCATTGCTAGGAGCTCTGGTGGCGTAGTGCCTAAGGCATTTGACTGCTAACCAGAGAGTGGTGGTTCAAACCCACAAACCATTCCTCGGAAGGAAGACTGGGCAATCTACTTCCATAGATATACCACATCGGAAACCCAAGAAGGGGTCTCTATGAGTTGGGCTGGTAGGAATGTAACATGGCAGTCACCGTAGAAAACAGTTTGGCAGTTCTTAAAAAAAAAAAAAAAAAAAACAGACTTTAAAATTACCTTGTTGTTGTTGTTGTTATGTGCCATCGAGTCGGACCTGACTCATAGCGACCCCTCCTTGTGTTTCCGAGGCAATATCACTACGGAAGTAGATTGCCCCATCTTCCTTCTGAAGAGTGGCTGGTGAGTTTGAACAGCCAGCCTTCTGGTTAGCAGGCAAGTGCCTTAGCCACTATGCAACCAGAGCTCCTAAAATTACTTTATAACCCAGAAATTCCAATCCTGGGTATAGAAACAGAAATGAAGGCAGGAATGCAAAAGGAAACCTATGTGCCAACGTTCACTGCAACATTTTTCACTAAAGGTGGAAACGACATAAATGTCCATCAACAGAATGTGGAATATACATAAAATGAAATGCTATTTGGCCATCAATAGAAATGAATTCCTGATGCATGCCACACATTCATCAGGAAAACATCATTCTGAACAAAACGAATCAGTCATAAAAGGAAAAATCTGTATGATCTTACTTACATAAAATATATAGAAACCCATGATTATTAAGGGTGGGGGAGAGGGGGAAAAGGAGAATTTTGCTTAAGGAACATTGATTTTACTGAGAATGGCTCCACAACTTGAAGAATGTAATCAATGGTACCAAATTACAAATTATTGAGATAGAATGTTTTGTTATATATTACTTTCACCAAAATAAATAAAGAGGCTAAAGAAGGAACAGAGAAACAATAACAAATGAAACGGAGACACATAGAAAACAAAAAGCAACACGTTAGCTATAAATCCAAACATAGCAATAATAATATTAAATATAAATGGACTGGGTTCTCTGGTGGCATACTGCCTAAGTCATTTCACTGCTAACCAGAAAGCTGGCAGTTCAAACCCACCAGCCAGCCACTCCTCAGAAGGAAGATGGGGCAATCTACTTCCGTAATGATACTGCCTCAGAAACCCAATGAGGAGTCACCATGAGTCGAAACTGACTCAACGGCATATTACAACAACATAAATGGTTTTAACAATCCAAGATAGAGGCACATGTTTTCAGATTGGATTAAAAAACAAATAACCACAACAAAAATGAAAATGAAAAACAATATCCAACAATGCTTTCTACAGTAGACACACATTAGATTCAAAGACACAAATAGTAAAATTATGAAAAAGATATGCAGTGCCAAAAGCAAACATAAGAGAGCTATGGTGGTTACGCTAATAACAGACAAAATTGCTTTTAAAACAAAAAAAAAATTTAAGGAGATAAAGAATGATATTTCATGACAATAAAAGAGTAAATCCATCAGAAAGATATAATAGTTATAAAGGTATTTGCATATAAAAACAGAGGCCCAAAATACATGATGTAAAAATGACAGAAAGGGCCCCACAATACCACCACAGAGTACAGAAAGCAGCTTTGGAATGTAAGATTTCTTCTAATGTTTCAGCATTTTAATTTAAACTCCAGCATCTCTTTGCTCTGGTAGCATAGTGCCTAACTGCTAACCAGAAGGCTAGCGGTTCAAACCCACCAGAAGGAAGGTTGGGCAATCTACTTCCGTAGTGATACCACTTCAGAAACCCAAGGAGGGTTAATTGCAGGTGAGGTCCAACTTGATGGCACAAAAGAACAACATGTCTTGTTATTCATAAACTCATCCAAATCATTTTGAAGCTATTTAAATTTCTGAGCTCCTAGGTAATAAATTAGGAGCTCTGGTAGCATAGTGCCTAAGGCACTTGACTGCTAACCAGAAGACTGGTGGTTCAAACCCATCAGCCACTCCTCTGAAAGAAGATGGGGCAATATACTTCCGTAGTGATACTGCTTCGGAAACCCAAGGAGGGGTCACTATGAGTCGGGTCCAACTCAATGGTACATAACAACAACAACAACAGGTAATATATTATTGTATGGAAATTAACTGCTCTCTGAAATGACATTTTCTATTATTTACTTTAAAATGTGCCTCATTCAAGTTCAAAAGACACTCTGCCATTATAAAAACCAAAACACCAAACTCACTGCCATCGAGTAGAATCCAAGTCATAGTGACCCTCATTGGGTTTCTGAGGCTGTAAATCTTTACATAAGTAGATCGTCCCATCTTCCTTCCATGGAGCAGCTGCTGTGTTGAACACTGGCCTTCTGGTTAACAGTCAAATGCCTTATCCTCTACGCCACCAGAGATCCATTATAGGTTTTCACAATTTAGTGACTAACACCTTGTTAATCATATACACGTTATTCATAAATCCATAATTTCTGATACCGCCTGTCTCACCTTCCTTTCTATGACATAAGCAAGCCCATCCTTTCTCAGTGGTCTGTATCAAGCACCTCCTTCCACATCACCTGTAGGTGAGAGGTGAGAGGAAATCTGGCCATTCGCACTTCCAAGGAGTATTCTGGCTGTACTTCCTCCAGGACAGATTTTTTCATTCTTCTAGTATTGCATGCTATTTTGGTATTCTTCACCAACACCACAATTCAAAGGCATCAACTCTGTTTCAGTCTTCTTTATTCATTGTACACTTTTCACATGCATGTGAGGGAATTGAAAATACCATTGTTTAAGAGCAACTTGGAAATTTTTTTTGGTAATTGTGTTTGTTTACTGTTTTATATATGTAACTACATTGTCATCTGGATTCTAAGGTGTCTGGGAAGAAATCCTCACTGGCTACTATCAGAAACACTTGGTTGGTATGTTATACTGCATTTTTTGTTTGCTGATTTCAGAATTCTTTCCTTGTCTCATTACACTATAGGACAGAGTTGATCTTTCTGTGTCTCTTCTGACTGGAGTTCAAGTAGCTTCTTCTATTTGCAGGACTGTTTCTCTGTTTAGGTCTGGGAAGTTATCTCTAATTATCTCTTGAAAAATCGTTTCTATGCCTTTATTCTTGTCATGTTGCTCTGGGATTCTAATAATTTTAACGTTAGATTTTTAATGAATTCCATATTTGCTTTTGGGTTTGTTTTCTTTTCTTTGTTATTTTCTCGTTTCTCTGGAGATTTTATAACTTCAGGTATTTTGTGTTCTAGTTCATTTATCCTATCTTTTGTGTGCTTAACTCCATTGTTGAGTTTTTTTTCTTGCTTTTTGTAGTTCAATTGCTTTCTTCTGTAGCTTAGTACTTCTCTTTTTTGTGTTTTCTGGATGTTTTCAATTTCCTTCTTGAATATCTCATTTTGTTCCTCCATTTATTTGCTGATCTCTGCTGCTTTATTTTATGTGTGATTTTTGCTTCCTTTAAACATATTTAGCACCATAGTGTAAAAGTTGTCAATTCTTTGTAACAGTCTGGCTTCCATAGAAGAAATTTCCTTTTCTTCATGTTTTGCTTTTGATTGGTTTTTCTTCTCTTGTAATTTTGTGTGTTTTACTCTTTTTTGTTGCACTTGGGCCTTTTTGTTATCTTTTTTTTTTTTTTTCCTTTATCTTTATAATTCAAGAATTTTACAAGAACATGCCGAGGTATGTGTCTCTTTTTTTTATTATTATTAGGATTTGGGTGAAGATTTACAGAGTAAATTCACTTTTCATACAGCAGTTCACATATACTTTGTCTCATGTCATTGACCAAAATTTACAATGCAGCAGCTCCCCTCCCACTTTCTCACCATAGTTACCTCCTCCCAGTGTCCATCCCTTCATACTCTTCTGCACCCTGAGCTATCTTCCTGTGCATAAGCAGCCCTTCCTTCTCCCATGATTGTTCTCTCCAGGGCGTGTGTCTACTTGAGGTAAATGTTTAACTCACATGCCTGTACTTTGTTTGGCTGGAAACCTATCTTTTTATTTATTCATTTTAACTCTGAATTTTGTATTCTTGTTTTTTTTGGGGGGGGAAATTTTCTGCTTGGGTGCCCTGATGGCATAACAACCAAAAGCCCAATTGAAATGACAGGGCCTGTACCCACCAGTCTCTCTGTGGCAGAAAGATACAGCAACCCACCACTGCAAAGACTCACAACACTGGGAACCCCATGGGGCAGCTCCATTCCACCACAAAGAATTGACACAATGGTAGTGGGCTTGGTATCTTCTCCTGAAAACCACTAGATGGCACTCTTATCTTTAGGTTTTCTCAGTGGTGATTCAGGCATTCTGGATGCTTGAGATCTAGAATTCAATATACATGCATAGGAAGGAGGGGGGGTAGTTGGTTGCAGACACTGATGTAAGTGATAGGCACAACCTTCCTGTGGCAAAGGTAGGAGGTATTCTGTGCCTTTCTCTCACCAGCCCCATTGCACAGGATCTTCCACAATGTCCCACTATGGACAGAGAGCAAGCTGTTTCCCTCTGTGTCATCTGTCAGTCTGATGGTCTACTGCCCTTGCAATTTCTCCTATTCCTAGTGCTAGTCCATCTTCAGCCTCAGCTCTATTCAACAGAATTCTCTTGCAGCACCCTGGTCTCCCTTCAGCTCCTCCCAATTTCAAGGCCTGCAAATTATCAGGGCTAATTTTCACCACCTTAAAAAATCAGGCTACAGTTGGTAAAATTAGCTCCCTTTCTGTGTTCCTGTTTGAGGTGTTGCCCGTCACCATTCCCAAATTGCTGTAATGAGAAAGTGCTCCCAGTGTTAGCAGATAGTATCTTCTAGCTTCTGAGCCACCCTGTTCCTCCTCGCCCAGCTCTAGACTTATCCCTACTCTCCAACACCTTAGCTGTCACCTGGAGTTCTGAGATCTCAGTTTGTCCTAGTTTTTATCCATTGTTCAGTGGATTAGTTGTTGGGGGAGTAAATAGGAGTGTCCACTCATTTTGCCAAATTGCTCTACTCCTCCCCTCCCCACACATTTGTACTTATGAGAGGGAATGTGGCATTGGGCTCAAACAACAGACTCTAGAGCAAGACCAAACCAAAACTGACTGCCACCAAGTCAATTCCAACTCATAGTAACCCTGTATAGCAGACTAGAACTGACCCATAGGTTTCTAAGGCCTTACATCTTTATGGAAACAGACTGCCTCATCTTTCTCCCATGGAGCAGCTAGTGAGTTCAAACTTCCAATTTTTCAGTTAGCAGCCAAATGCTTTAACCACTGTGCCACCAGAGCTCCTTAGAGTAAGACCACATAGGTAAAAAACACAGCTTTGCTACTTGCTAGCTTGTGACCTTGAGAAGGTTAGTAAACATTTTTGTTCCTCAATGTCAGTATCTGCTGAAAGGTAGAAACGGTAAATGATAGTATCTAAAAGGCAGGGTTTTAGGGTTATTTTGATAACTGGATAAGTTTATATTCCTCAGCCATTCCTCAAACACCCCCTACAGACCTTAGGAAAGAGTTGAGTCCAAAGTAAGCAGAGCTCCCTATTAAGTATTAGGTATAATTATTTCTAGGTATAATCATTTATTGTTTTCAAATTATACATTCTTTAGTGAGTAACCCTTAGTTGATTCTTATCTGGGTGACAGCATTGCTTAAGTCCACAGAAATTAACATTGCAAAGTCCTGAGCATATGATTAAATGCAATATATTATTGTTCTATTGTATTTTTCTTCTTTCCTTTCTTCCTTTCTTCCAGGAATTGTTACTAAATGCCCACTATGTGGCATAATACAGTATTAGATTAGGTATAGTAACAAAAATTAAAACAAATGTTAAATCATTTTCAGAAAACAATGCCTAAAAGACATTTTTCCACCTCAACACATACATCTATATACACATTGGAGTCCCTGGATAGCGGAAATAGTTTTGTTGCTTACCAAAAGTCAGAGCTTCAAGCGCACCCAAAGGTTCCTTAGAAGTAAGTCCTGGCAATCTACTTCTGAAAAATAAGCCATTAAAAACTCTATGGAGCACAGTTCTGAGGCATATAGGGATCATCATGAGGAAAAGTTGACTCAAAAGTAACTGGATATATACATTAGTACTACTATTTATAGTTAACACTTGTTATGGATTGAATTGTGTCCCAAAAATATGTGTCAGCTTGGCTAGGCCATGATTTTTGGTATTATTTCATTATCCTCCCTTTTTGATCTGATGCATTTATCTTCCATTTTGTGATCTGATGTAATTATCCTCTGTGTTGTAAATCCTAACCTCTGTGATGTTAACAAGGCAGGATTAGAATCAGTTATGTTAATGGGATAGGATTCAATCTACAGGATTAGGTTGTACCTTAAGCAGATCTTTTTTGAGATATGAAGGTGATTAAAAAGTGAGCAGGGAGGAGGGACCTGACTACCACCACAAAAGATGAGCAAGATCTTGCCCTTTGGACTGGGGTCCTTGCACTAAGAACCTTCTAGACCCGGGGAAAGATTGTTGCCAAGACAAATGTAGATTCCCGAGGAATACTGGGCCCACAGATCTTGGAAAGAGATAAGAACCTTCCTCCAAAGCTGACAGAAAGAGAAAGCCTTCCCCTTTGAATTCAGACTTCAAAGCCTTCTAAACTGTAAGAGAATAAATTTCTATTTGTTAAAGCCATCCACTTTATGGTATTTCTGTCATAGCAGCACTAGATAACTAAGACAATGCTACTTACATATTTCCCTCGATTTATTATTTTTAAAATGAATGTCTAGTGGAGATTTTTAGACATTTTAGTAACTAAGTTCTTACTTGATAGAACTGTAGTATCTTTATGATTTCAATCTTTTGAAATGTGTTGAGACATCCTGTATAATCTAATACATATATATATATATATAATTGCTGCATCTGAGCTTAAAGATTATAAGCTAAATAATATATTGCATATCTATGAAATGTTTTAAAAATCATTTTGTACCGTAATTTCTTAGGAACTGGTTATTTAAATCTATTCCAACATGCAGAATAATGAGCAAAAGAAAAAAAAAAAAAAAGCTCTTCAGAGAATTAGGTAGGGAATTTTGTATTAAGGGGGTGGCAAATCTTTTTAAATTATCCAGATTTGGATATATTTTACATATTCTCTTCATACAGATATGTTCTCTTGGGGCCAGGAGAAGGCAAATTAAATACCAGCTAAACAACTGAATAATTCAGCTGCTGTTCCAACCTAGAAATATTAATAGGACAGGTATTGTTTATATTCTAATTAGCACTATGAGGAGGAGTAATTAAACATAACTTTAAGGAACTTCTCAAAATTATACTTCTCTAACATTAAAAAAAAAAAAGTTTTCAAGATGGTTGTTGTTATTAGGAGTCGTTGAGTAGTCTCTGACTCATATCGACTCTGCACAGCAGAATGAAACACTGCCCAGTCCTGGGCCAGCTCCATGATCCTTGCTATACTTGAGCCCATCGCCACAGCCACTTTGTCAATCCATCTTGTTGAGGGCCTTCCCCTCTTTCATCGACCCTCCACCTTACCAAGCACCTTACCTTCTCTAGGGAATGGTCCCTTCTGGCAACATGACCAAAGTACATGAGACAAAGTCTGGCCATTCCCACTTTTAAGGAGCATTTGGCTGCACTTCCTCCAGGACAGATCTGTTTGTTAGTTCTTTGAGCAGTCCATGGTACCAGTCCATGGTACATTCTTCACCAGCACCACAACTCCAAAGCATCAATTTTTCTTCAGTCTTTCTTATTCATTGTCCAGCTCTCACATGCATATGAGGCAACTGAAAATACCATGGCTTGTGTCAGGTGCACCTTAGTCCTCAAGAAGACAGTTTTGCTTCCCAGCACTTGAAAGAGGTCCTTTGCAGCTGACTTTTCCAGTGCTGTACGTCATCTGATGTCCTGACTGCTGCTTCCATTGGTGTCCATTATAGAACCAAGCAATGTGAAGTCTTTGGCAATTTCATTTTTTTCTCCATTTATCATGATGCTGCTTATAGGTCCACTTGTGAGGATTTTTGTTTTCTTTATATTGAGATGTAATTCATACTGCAGACTGTATTCTTCAATCTTCATCAGTAAACGCTTCAAGTCATCCTCACTTTCAGCAAGCAAAGATGTGTCATCAGCGCATTGCAGGTTGTTAATGATTCTTCCTCTAATCCTAATGCCTTGTTCCTCTTCATATAGTTCAGCTTCTTGGATTATTTGCTCAGCATGCAGATTGAGTAAGTATAGGGAAAAGATTCAAGCTTGATGCACTCCTTTCTTGATTTTAAACCATGCAGTGTCTCCTTGTTCTGTTCAAACGACAGCCTCCTGATCTATGTACAGGTTCCTCATGAGTACAATTAAGTGTTCTGCAATTCCCATTCTTCTCAATGTTAACCATAATTCGTTATGATTTACACAATCAAATGCTTTTGCCTAGTCAATAAAACCTAAGTAAACATCTTTCTTGTATTTTTTGCCTTGAGCCAAGATCCACCTGACATCAGCAAGGAACAGGCCATCTACTTCTCAAAGAATTGGCCAGGGAAAACCTTATGAATAGCAGAGATACAGTGTTTTCAAGATAGAAGTGATATAAAAAGTGGTTAGTTTTTTATGCTCATCCCTGGGTGGGACAAATAGTTAAGCACTCAGCTACTAACTGAAAGGTTGATGATTCAAACCCACCCAGGGATGCCATGGAAGAAAGGTCTGGCTATTTGCTTCCATAAAGATTACAGTCAAGAAAATCCTATGGAGCTCAGTTCTATTCTTTAACACATGGGCCTACCATGAGTCGGAATCAACTTGGCAGCAATGAGTTTGGCTAATTTGTTTACCGCTAGTCTCTACCCTAAATCATGCTCAAATCCATTGGAAGATTTGCTTGGAAAATTCCATAAATTACCTGTTTAAGTGTACACTTAGAGGTTATTGGTCACTAGAATTAAAATAACTCAAAATGCTTTAAGTAACAAAAGGTTGTTTGTTAATTGGCTTTTAAATCTCATAAAATGAGAAGTACTTAGTTAGGTAGTATTGACTTCATATTTGGTCAAAACAGGCTCTGGAACTATAAAGGATGGGTTTCTAAACCCCTACCTTTTTGCTTAACCACTGTCAGCTTAGGCTCAACCATTGTGTTATCTTGTACTTAATCACTGTGTGTTACAGGAACCAGGAAGATATGAGGCTAAGGAAAACACAAGAACTAGTTTTAGCCAACTTTGGCTCCCAAACATCCCTTGGATTCCCACCCAGAACATAGGTTCTGTCAGAAGACCCAAAGAAACCAAAGCGCTGCAACCTAAAGTTCAGGGGAGGTAATCAGAAGCAAAGGGACCAAAGCCCAGTTCCTGTCCAAAAGTCCCAGCCATGCTTTGAATATGCATTAGATTTCCCAGAAAATTATTAATTACGTATAATTTTCTTATTTCTCTTATTCAAGCTTTGGCTCAAGAAGTCAGATTTGAGTGAGTTTCCCTGGCTCCTTGAAACTCTGCATTTCAATAAACCACCTTTTTTTTTTCACCCAAACTCTTGTGTCAAGTAGACTGGCTCATTTGCACATTGGACAGGACCTTCCTTTATCCTTTATCAGTTCTTTCCATATTTCCACTGTGCATCATCAACGTGTGACCTTCATGGTCATAAGACATCTGCAGCAGCCTCAGCCATCACATTTTCACATGCCAATGCCCAAAGCAAAAATGGAATTATCTCTAAGGGTGCTTCCTTTTAAGGCATTTAGCTGCTAACCAAAAGCTCAGCAGTTCAAACCCACCCACTGCTTCATGGAAGAAAGATGAAGCAGTCAGCTTCCGTAAAGATATACAGGCTTAGAAACCCAATGAGAGTTGCTGTGAGTCAGAATGGACACAATGGCAGTGAGTTTGGTCTGGTTTGGTGCTTCCTTTAAATAGGAAAAAAGTTTAAGACAAGACCTCTGTTCGGTCACATCAGCCATAATTGTGTTTAAGCACTGCATTCTCAGTCAGTCATTTGCAAAGAGAACAGAATTGATCTGATCAACTGAAAAAGTGCTCAAATCTAAGTGTGCACAAAAATTACCTGGAGAATTTATTAATAATGACCCAGATTTCTAAGCTCCACACATAAATCTGTAGGTGAGCCCATGAATTTGCATCTAACAAGCTCCCAAGTGGTGCTGATCACATCCTCTACTACCCTAAAGCATGTGTCCACAGAGGGGACCATGAATGCCTAAAGAAAATTGGAGTTATGTTAGCAGAGGGGCAGAGGAGAATGATCCTTAGGTGATCAACTAGTGTTCATCCTAGATCTATTAATATTATCTTAAAATTGCTTTTCAATTATTATTGAATTAAATAAGAGCTGAGTTTCTTCTATGTTATTGTATCATCACTCTGATCCACCCCTTTCAAGCTATTACTAATGTATCTAAAGTTTCCATCACTACGCAACAACTGCAGCCATCAGATTGTCAACGCACCATTGTTGATAGAGCTGTTAAACTACTTTAAAATGAGTATTGTTTGGCTGACTTTAAAAAAGGCACTAATCAATTTAAATAAAAAGAAAAAAAGGGCACAAATCAAAGTGGAGGTTAAAATTTTTGTAGCCCTTCAAGAACACACTTGGTAACCACTTTGATATAAGAAGTCCAAAATAATGTCACTTTGAATTAAATTAATTTTTTAATGTTTATTTTTTAAATGTTCCTTTTATTTTCCAGGGATTAATTAGAGAATTAATTATCCATGTAAAATTATTTTGAAAGAACAAAAACAAACAAACAAAAAGCCAAAAGCCACTAGGCATGTACTGATGTTTTTAACTGCATTATGGACTGCTGTTTATTTCCATTTTTAAGAACTAGACTCATTTTGATGGCAAAAAAAGTCCTAGAATGAATCTGCTATTTTGCTTGGCAACATTTGAGCAAATAATTACTGCTACCATTCCTGCAGGCAGCTTTAAATTTTTCATGTCTGTTGGTAAGAAGGGGGAATATAAGAAAAATATAAAGATGAAATTCAGTAAGGATAACATCCTCAAAATAATATTTCTTAGCCAAGAACTAACTTTTCTTCCAACCATTAAGAAACTGTTTTCATTCTCCTAGAATACAGATTTCTGGGGTCCTTTGTAATTGGGGTGACCATGCAGGCCATTTGTTCTTAACTGTCCTTTTGAACGTTGAGCATTGGAGAAACTGGTCTCTAAAAGTCAGCATTCAGTCAAGTAATGGGCAATGGTCTAGATAAACCAGTAAGGCTTTTTTTTTTTTTTCTTTTTTTGCCTTGGGCACTGTGCTGTTTTGAAGAATTCAGTCAGTTTTCCAAAGGTCAAACTTATTTCAAAAGTCAGGCTGGGAGCTATACTTACAGTGAATCAGTAATTAGTTTAATTGTTCTTGAACAAAATGTTCTATGAAAATCCCTACTGAACACAAAGAGCTTATCAGTTCTGGTCCTTTTTCTATGGCAATGCAGATAAGATGGGGTATAAGAGTGTTTCTAGGTTTTCTCATCTTGGGAAGATTTTTGACTCTTTAGTAGAAATGTTGCCATGGCTTGCAAATCATGTACTCCATAAACTTCAATCAATTTCTATTATTGACTTAATACGATTTTTTTAAAACACTTCCTACAGAAATTGCTAACAACAAAGAGTGGAAAATATACTAAAGTAAAAAAAAACAAAATAGCTGATTTTTTATCTGAAAGTTAATTGACCTTGCAAATCACTTAATTCCCTTAAGAACTGTTTACTTCACCTGATCAGTAAGGGTTTGGATAGGATGTTTTTGTTTTTTTAAGTGCTTCCAGATATACAATCTAAGGGTGAAAACTTTTTTCTCTGTTCTATCCATCTTTGGGAACAGGTGTTAACAACAGTTAAATGAGGAAAAAATAGAAAATTGCAACAGATATTCTTTTAATTTGCTAACTAATGCAAAATGAAAAAAATAAGAGGCAGGATAATCTTTTCCTTAAACAAATTGACTGTAACATGATAGAGATGGCTGCAATTTAGAGAGCAGGATTAACTGAATTACAGAGATGTAGTTGATGCCGGGTTGAAGAATGATGTCTTTGTGCCAATGACATGATTCATTTTTTTTAATTGAGCAAAATATGTTTTTCTCCTTTAGGCTTCACTCTTTGTACCTTAAAAATAAAAACACCTTCCCAGAGTCATACATGAGTCACGCTGATTCACAAATTAAATGAAACACTGACAGCACACAGGGAAAAAATCCAGTGGTTATGTGGAAATGTAAGACAATTTGAAGGAGCTCTTCTGGTAGCATATTGCCTAAGGCATTTGACTGCTAACCAGAAGGATGGTGGGAATTTGAATTTCTGCTCATTCATCTGAACCTAATCACAAAAGTGAATATGTTCCTTCACTCTTTCTAGAACAATGATTCTCAAGCTCAAGCATCAGAATAATCTGGGAGGCTGGACCAAACCTCTGAGTTTCCAATTCAATGAGTTGGGAACAGGGGCTGAAAATTTGCATTTTTAACACTTTTCCAGGCTACATTGACTGATGTTGCTGGTCTGAAAATCACATCTTGAGTACTACTATTCCAGATCATAAGTAAAAGTTGGTGGTGGTGAGGAGGAGACTGCATTTTCAGATAAATGTATTGGGGGCCTGGGTGATGTAAACACTTAACATGCCCAGCTGCAGAATGAAGAAAGGCTGGTGGTTTGAGTCCACCTAGAGGTACCTCAGAAGAAAGGCCTGGTGACCTCCTTCTGAAAAATCAGACACTGAAAACCCTACAGAGCACAGTTCTACTTAGATACACATGGAGTCACCATGAGTTGAAATCAACCAGACGGCAACCGGTTTTTGGTGAGGATGGGATAGAGTCGAAAAATACTTTAAAAGTAAAAATATGAGGCACTTAAAATGCTATGGATTTTCCCTCATGACATCTTGCTTCACTTTTCCTTTTTCATATTCAATATCTAAGCAGTATAAATGCACAAGCTGGGACTGTTTGTGAACAGTATCAATGTTTCCTCACCAATTAAGAAAAAGAAACAAAAAATGTTGGTTAACTTGGAAGCTGCCCCATAATAAAATGCAGAAGTAATATTTAACACACAGAAAATTCAAGACGTTTTGTTATTAGTCTGGCTCATTACATCAGCTTGAATCATATTACCCAGCCTATTAAGAATCGATGATGCTTAAAAATACAGAAAACTAAATGTGGCATCAACATCCATCCTAATTGGAAGATATAATGAATTGAACTTCATAAAAAGACAGAAAGGAGCTGCAGTCTATTAGGATCCTCTATAGGATTGTCATAATTCAAAACCTGGGGATTCTACTCACCCATTTATAAGAAAATGCCATGAACATAATTTAAAATATTCAGGAAGCTTACACACACACACAAAAAAAATCCAAACCCACTGCTGCAAGTTGATTCTTGCTCATGGCAACTCCATGTGCTACAAAGTAGAACTGTTCCATAGGACTTTTTTGGCTGTGATCGTTATGAAAGCATATTGTCCATGCTTTCTTCCACTGTGCAGCTGGGTGTGCTTGAACCACCAACCTTTTGGTTAGCAACTGAGTGCAAACTATTTGCACCACCCAGAGACAGTGTTTCATATGCAGAGATTATTAAAATGTAAGAGACATTGAGCGCCCCTTTTTTTTTTTCATATAACCTTGGCTTTCTCTATGGTAGCACATAAGGATTTTGTGAGAATAACACATGAACTTGATTGAATAATTCTCCCCATCCCCGCACACTGATTAGAGCCCAGGGATACATTCACTCTTTTTCCAATTCAGTAACCATTACCGAGCAACTCCACTGGGCCAGGCCTTGTGCTATTGTTGTTAACTCACTGCCGTGGAGTCGACTCAACTCATAGCAACCCCTCCTTGGGTTTCCGAGGCGGTATCTCTATGGAAATAGATTGCCCAGGCTTCTTTCTGAGGAGTGGCTGCTGGGTGTGCTGTGAAATCACAGAAACCCTATGTGTAACAGAATGAAACACTGCTTGGTCCTGCACCATGCTCACAAATATTGCTATGGTAGAGTCCATTGTTGCAGTAAGAAAGTCAATCCATTTCATTGAGGATCTTCCTCTTTTTTCACTGACCCTCTATTTTACCAAACATGATGTCCTTCTCTGGGGACTGGCCCCTACTGATCACACGACCAAAGTATGAGAAATAAAGTATCACCATCCTTGCTTCTAAGGAGGATTCCAGCTGCAGTTTTTTCAAGACAATTTTGTTTTTTCATCTGGCAGCCCATTGTATATTCAATATACTTTGCTAAACTGTAATTCAAATGCATCAATTCTTCTTCGGTCTTCCTTATTCAATGTCCAGATCTCACATGCATATGAAGAGATTGAGAATACCATGGCTTGATCAGGTGCACCTTAGTCTTCAAAGTGACATCTTTGTTCTTCAACACTAACAAGGTCTTTTGTAGCAGACATGTCCAATGCAGTCCGATTTCATTTGATTTCTTGACAGCTGCTTTCATAGACATTGATTGTGGATTTGTGTAAAATCAAATCCTTGACAATTTCAATCTTTTCTCCATTTATCATGATGTTGCTAATTGAATGTCCAAGTGTAAAAACTTTAGTTTTCTTCATGTGGAGGTATAATTCATACTGAAGCCTGCAGTCTCTGATCTTCATCAGTAAATACCTCAAGTCCTCTTCACTTCCAACAAATAAGGTTGTATCATTGGCCTATCACAAGTTGTTAATGAGTCTTTCTTCAATCCTGATGCAATGTTCTTCTTATAGTCCAGCTTCTCAGATTATATTCTCAGCATACAAATTGAATGAATATGATGAAAGGATATAACCTGGCACACAGCTTTCCTGATTTTAAACCAAACAATATCCCATTCTTCCATTTGAACAACTCCTGTAACGAGCACAATTAAATGTTCTGGAATTCCCATTCTTCACAATATTATCCATAATTTGTTATAATCCACAGAGTCGAATGCCTTTGCTTAGTCAATAAAACATAGGTAAACATCTTTTTGGTATTCTCTGCTTTCAGCCAAGATCCATCTGACATCAGCACTGATATCCCTTATTCCAGGTCCTCTTTTGAATCTGGCTATGGGTGGGGATAAAATGATGAATACAACAGACAAGACCCTGCCCTCATGGACCTTAGAGTCTTTCAGCTATAAACAAAACCATCGCACCTGGCAAAAAGTAAAGTTTCAACCAATATTTGCTTAATGAATGGAATAATCATTCACTAAATAATTAAACATAATTTTCATGCACACAGGACAATGCTGGAGCCCACGGCGCATATCTTTGAGAAAAGGGGGAGAAAAATGATCTATGAATATTTAATAGGCAATAGGGAGGCACTGGGACACAATCCTCCACAAACATAAAAGGCTCACTGTCATTGAGTCGATTCAACTCATTATGACCCCCTTTGGGTTTTCAAGGCAGTATCTCTACAGAAGAAGATTATCCAAACTTCCTTCGGAGGAGTGGCTGGTGGGTTTGAAATTCCAGCCTTCTGGTTAGCAGTCAAATGCCTGCTCCCTCCATAAGCACAGGAGAGCGTAAACAGGATACAGATAATAAGCAACATAAAGGATATAAAGGAGAGGTTTAAACGATGAAATCATATTAATTATTAAACTCCAATTATCCATGACTGTGCTATAGCTGGATCAAGAAAATAGACATGGTATCTTTAATAAGCAGATTCTACAGAAGCCAGGTTTGTGTGAAGTCAGAATTTTCCTCTCTGATGCATGGTGTTTCATTCAGGATGGCCTGTTCGCTCTCTCCTATGCTCATGGAAACAGGCCAACCTAAATGAAACACCATGCATCAGAGAAGGAGAGTCCTGACTTCACACGTACTTGGCTTCTTTAGAATCTGCTTATTAAAGATACCATGTCTACTGTCTTCATCCAGCTATAGCAGAGTCATTGATACTTAGAGTTTAATAATTAACATAATTTCATCATTTAAGCCTCTCCTTTATATCCTTTATATTGCTTATTATCTGCATCCTCCATTTTAAAAAGTCAGCTCAAAAAAAAAAAAAAAAAGAAGCAGCAGCAGCGGCAGAAGTCACCTCTATACTTTCCATGTACCGATTGGAGTTCTTCGTAAATAATTCTTTAACTTTAAAGGTTTAGGGGCTATCTCCATTTCCTTAAACAATTTTATGGGTGTTCCTCATAATATGTTTTTTTTCAAAAATAACAAATCTCTACTATTCAGATCATAGTTAAATACATGCACTTGACGTTAAACGAAGCACCAGCAGCAGGTCTTCTCCCAAAATATGTAATACAAAATCATCAATAACACTCAATTCTAAGACAAAGAAGAAGTGAATACCATCAAAAAATAAAATGTTCCAAGTTTTATTTTAAATATACTGAATATTTTAAATAGTGGTGTATGTTAAAACCAAATGAAGCACTGAATATATGCACCATATAGCTCACTTAGAAAATGTAGGAAATTATGTAAGGAGAAAGTAACATAACCAATTTTAATAACCTGTGGATCAAGTGGTATTGGAGAATAAAACTCTATCAACACAATTTTCACACTTCCACACATTTAAAAAATGACAAAGGTTACTGAGTTTAGAGGATTCTTGGGTATAACACATGCAAAAATATATGTTGTCCAATTCAGATTTTAAGCTAGGCAGTAGAATCTTTTTCCATTGGGTGGAAACTTGTTTTAACTAACAAATGTATTCTAAAGGCTAGAAAAGAAAGTTTCAATAGAAAACCTGTTTAAGATAATAATAGGTAATTTTTTTTGTTATTGCTATTTTGCTGTTTACCATTTGCCAAATATCATGCTAATTGTGTTTTATGATTGAATAAATTTAATCTTTACAATTCTGTGAAATGGGTACTACTGTCACCTCTGTTGTATTGCTGGTTGGTGTTGAGTCAAATCCAATTTATAATGACCCCATGTGTGGCACCAACAGTTAAGGACTCGACTACTAGCTGAAAGGTTAGCAGTTTGAACACTTTGAAAGAGAGGATTGGTGATCTGCTTCTAAAAGGTCACAGCTTTGAAAATCCTGTGGCATAATTGTACTCTGCCTACATGGGGTTGCTACAAATTCTGGTGTACAGTGGAGAAAATTGAAATTTAAAGCAATTAAGCAATTTAACATAGAGCCAAAAAAGTAGTGGAGCCAAGATTTTAATCCTGGCAGTCTGGCAAGAGAGTCCATTCTCTTAACGACTATATTATGCGTTTATTTTTAGTAATATTATTGGGATATAATTTATTCACCATAACTTTAACACCTTTTGAAGTGTAAAATTTAATGATTTTGACTAAATATGCTAAGTTTTGCAAGCATATTCCTTTAGGTGATGAACACCGCTATAAGGCCTGTTTACAGCTTATCTCCATTCCCACCCCCAACAGGCAACTTCTGATCTACTTTCTGTCCTTTCTTATTTGTGGATATTTCATATAAATGGTATCATATAATATACAGTCTTGTATCTGGCTTCTTCAACTTAGCATAGTGTTTATGAGGTTCATCCATGTTGCAGGAATATACATATATCAATATACTGTTTCTTTTTTTTTCATTTTTAACTTTTGTTTCTCTGCTTGCCAAATATCATTCCCACATGCATCCTCGTATGCATGTACCACATTTTGTTTATTCATTTATGGAATGGACATTTGGCATTTTGGGGCTATTAAGAACAATGCAGCTATCCACTGCATTATGTAACTCTTACGTAATTTTTAACGTAATTCTTCAGATGTGCATGTATGTTTTTATTTCTCTTGGGTGGATACCTAAGAAAGGAGCCTAAGGCATCTGCCTGCAAACCAGAAGGCTGGCAGTTCAAACCCACCAGCCACTCCTCAGAAGGAAAACTGGGCAATCTACTTCCATATAAATACTGCCTCAAAAACACAAGGAGGGGTCACTATGAGTCAGAAATGACTAGACAGCAGTAAGTTTGGTTTGGTTTTTGGATGGTAATTTTAGAGTTCCTCAGTGGTGCAAATAGTTAATGTAGTCAGCTGCTAACCTAAATTGGTGGGTATAGTCTACCCAGGGTCATCTTGGAAGATAGGACTGGTGATCCATCATCAGTCTTTCTAAAAACAGTCATTGTAAACCCTATGGGATATAGTTCAAAATATAGCACAAAAGGAACTGCAATGAATCAGAATTAACTCAACAGCAATTGGTTTTATGGTAAATTTATGTTTAACTTTTTCAGAGGCTTTCAAATTATTTTCCAAAGATGTTGGACTATTTTACATTCTCACCAGCAAATATGAAGATTCCCATTTCTCCATATCCTGGCCATTTGTTATTATCTGACTTTTTGATTACAGTCATTACAGTGGATGTGAAGTGGTTTCCCATTGTCATTCTGATTTTCATTTCCCTAATGACTTATGGGGGGAGCTCTGGTAATATAGTGGCTAAGGCACTTGACCACTAACCAGAAGGCTGGCGGTTCAAACCCACCAGCCACTCCTCGGAAGGAAGAT
>NW_006921683.1:8816316-8817212 GCF_000298275.1 Orycteropus afer afer
TTGGGCAATCCTACTTCCGTAGTGATACTGCCTTGGAAACCCAAGAAGGGGTCGCTATGGGTCGGGTCCGACTTGACGGCACATAACAACAACAACAACAATGACTTATGGGAAGGAGCCCAGGTGTCACTGTTAACAGAAATGCCCATTGTTCAACCCACAAGCTGCTCCACAGGAGAAAGATAAGGCAGTTTTCTTCTATAAAGATTACAGCCTTGGAAACCCTATGGGCGCAGTTCTACTCTCTTCTACATGGTCACTATGAGTCAAAACCGAGTTAACAGAAACAGGTTTGTTTCAATGACTGATATGATCATCTTTTTATGTGTTTATGCTTTCTGATAAAGTGTTCATTTCAAAATACATTCATTTTACTACTGCCCACTAACCATTTACTTAAGAGTTATAAATCCCCAACTTAGAACAAACTCTCCTTACCTGAAAAAATTTCCCTCATTGAACAGACATGTACACCAATCATTTATCATTGCATTATTAGTAACAACAGCCACAAGTTGGAAAAAATCAAAATGCCCACCAGTGGATAAATGAATAAGCAAAACACAGCATAGATTGGGGAGGGGGAAGATTCTGACTCATAGTGACCCCCATTGGGTTTCTGGTGGTGTAGTGTCTAAGGCATCTGAGTGCTAACCAGAAGGCTGATGCTTCAAATCCACCAGCCACTCCTCAGAAAGAAGGTTGGGCAATCTACTCCTGTAGTGATACTACCTCAGAAACCCAAGGAGGGTTCTATGAGTAGAAATCAACTCGACGGCAGTGAGTTTGGTTTTGGTTTTTAAAACTTTTATGAAAGTAGATTGCCCCATCTTCCTTCCATGGAGCAGCTAGTGGGTTTGAATTGCCAACCTTCTGGTTAGCAGTCAAATGCCTTA
>NW_006921683.1:8825722-8835293 GCF_000298275.1 Orycteropus afer afer
GACATGAGACAAAGTGTATGTGAACTGCTGCATGAAAAGTGAATTTACTCTGTAAATCTTCACCCAAATCCTAATAAAAAAAAAAAGAAAGTTGAACTGGCAAATGTCATAGGACAGATATATTTACAACAACAAAAAGAGAACAGATGCTGAAGCTGCGTATCTACAACCATGGGATTTCATTTCTTGGCTTGGAGGTTGAGGGTCATGGTTTCATGAAATATTCCAGTAAATCGGCCTAACACTATGGCACAAAATAGCACATAAAAATCTTGTTCACAACCTATTTTGGTGAGTAGTGACTGGGGTCTTAAACATTTTTGAGTGGCCATCTAAGATGCAACAGTTGGTCTCCTCTCATCTGAATCAAAGAAAAGTGAAGAAAATCAAAGGTATCTGCAAACAAAGAATCCAAGTATAAGATGGACCACAAGGACCTCAGCCTTAGTGACCCTGTGACCAGAAGAACTAGATGGTACCCAGCTACTAATGCCAACCACTAAGAAAGGGATCAAAACTGGAGATCCTGAATAGAGATGGAGGAAAAATGTGGAACAAAATTCAAAATCACAAAAATGACAAGAATTACTGGTCAGATAGAGACTGGTGGAAACCCCAAGAATATGGCCCCACGTTATCCTTTGGGCCTAGCAATGGACCCATTCCCTTGGATTGGCTCTCATACCAACAGTAGAAAGACATACATGCAGAACACCTACCCCAGGGAGATGCAGCCATCTACTCCATGGAGATGTACCCCTTAGAGCAGTCAGTCATGAGATACCAGAGGGACATTCACATAGAGGGAAAGCTGGACAGACAGGAATGCGCAGTCAAAAAGGGCACAGGGAGAGGGTAGTCACAGGGATGGGAGGAGAGGAGAGGTTTTTATGGTTGGGGATGGTAATTGGGGCATGAAATCAAATGTGCATGAACTGTTCAATGTAAAATAAATTAGTTTTGTAAATTTGCACCCAAAGCACAGTAAAATAGATAATAAAAATAATAATAATAATAACTTTAAAGAGGTCTTTTGCAGTAGATTAGCCAAGTACAATACACCTTTTGATTTCTTGACTTTTGCTTCCAAGGGTGTTGATTATGCCTCCAAGTAAAATGAAATCCTTGACAACTTCAATCTTTACTCTGTTTATCATGATAATGATTTTCATTACAGTTGCGAGGATTTTTGTTTTCTCTGTGTGAAGATGTAATCCATATTGAAGACTGTAGTCTTTGATCTTCTGTTTCACAGCACCCTTCTATGACACAGTAAAGGAGACCCAAAGAATTTCCTAGGCTGTCATCTTTACAGGAGCACAATGACAGGTCTTTTCTCCCGTGGAGGAACTGGTAGGCTCAAACTGTCAGCCATTTGGTTAGCAAAAGAGCTCTTAACCATTGTGCCACCAAGGCTCCTTCTTTCAAGCTTAGAGATGTTAAAAGTTTCTCACAGTGGCTGGTTCTTATCCTTCATTAATCCATGATGGTTCCCTTAATCTTGCTCACCTTCTGGACAGAGTACCTTTGTTGTTGTTGTTACGTGCCGTCGAGTCGGACCTGAGAGATAATGACCCCTCCTTGGGTTTCCAAGGCAGTATCACTAGGGAAGTAGACTGCCCAACCTCCCTTCTGAGGAGTGGCTGGTGGGTTTGGACCACCAGGCTTCTGGTTAGCAGTCAAGTGCCTTAGGCACTATTCTCTTCAAATATCCCCTTTTGAGTGTATCTTTTCCTTCCTGCTAGTCCCAATAGGTGCAAAGGCTAAGCAAAAATCATTTTTAAACCCAAAACCAGCACTTACATGCATATAAAAAAAAAGTTAATAACTAATTCTTATCTTAAAATAGCTTAATCAGACATTTGGGAACACAAATTACCCATCAATGTCCATTCTCCTCTGACCTCATAGCATTCTGGGCTTCTCTTGAAGACTCATCACTCTCTCTACCTTGCTTTGTAGTCATTCACCATAGAAGATGATCCTTAAGACTTCTACTGCAAAGCAAACAAAACAAAACAAAAAACCCTCAAGTTCTCTAAGCAGCTTTCTCCAACCCAAAGAAGTATAGTTACTTTAGTATTTCAATAGTGTGCTTTTACAATAAATGTTCTCTGTCTAAGCTGGGACTATGGGTTATGAACTGTCTAAATTCCCTTAACACACTCAGTGGCTGAAAGTTCAATTCCACCCAGAGGTGCCTTGAAAAAAAGATCTGGCAATCTACTTCTGAAAAATCAGTCACTGAAAATCCTATAAAGCACAGTTCTACTCTGACACACAAGAGGTTTCCATGAGTTGGAATTGAGGAGAAGAAAGAAGAGCCCCAGTCAAAGTGTCCCCAGAGGGGGAGCCCAGGAAAGCTATGAGACAGTAAAAATCTACCTTGCTAGGCTAGTGACAAAGGGCTGGAATCCCCATATGTAGTAACCACTTGCAGAGCTGCTCAAATGCAGATCCTTGACCCACCCTAGACTCAACACATTGGAATGTCTGGACATAAGCCAAGAAATGTGCATTTTTGCACACCCTCAAGTTTATTTTGCTCTGTGAAGGTTATACACAGGCATCTCTGAATGAATCTTTCAGAGAACCATCTTCTATAGAATCAAACTACTTATTTATCTGAAATACTATTTTCACAAGTTCTTCTACAATGTACAAAAGAAGAAGAGTATTTTTCAAATGAGCTATTTCTAGAAAATGGACTGCAGAGCTTCCTGTTAAAAGATTCAAATTTTCATCCAAACTGACACCCATGTGCTGGCATACGCTGTTTACTTCTCTGACGTCTATACCAAACCTTCATGGAAAACACACCTACTGTGCCAACGTGTATATATACACACATGTGAGCACACACTGACACACATGGTCAATGTGACCCAATACCCTCTTGACACTATATGATTTACCAAGGTACATAGGTCTAATCATGGAGCCAGCTTTGTGAATCTACATAAAAACCCATCTTACTTGGGGAGCCATTTATGCAGTGTTCCCCTGATCAGCACCAAGACAAAATATTAAACCAGTGGGCAACCCTTCCAAACAGCTGGCACTCCTCAGCAGAAACCTAATCATTCCTGCCATTGTGCTGTCTTGTGCATGCCAGGATAAGTGCTGTTTATCTGGCTGTATCTATGAGATACCCACGGAGGGATGCTAAGCTTCGTATTTGAAATACGCTGTTTCCCCTGACAGCAATAAGCAAGCAGTGCTGTGCTGACACACCAGCTAGCTGATCCCAAAGCAATCTGTTGGGAAGGAGCCTCTAACTATTTGAGACTGGGGAAGGAGTGCTGCAAATATGATCATTTCTCCTCTTCCACTCTCTTGCTCCCTTTTCTTCTGTGAAATGTTAACCTCTTAAAGGTTAAGTGAAAAGAGTGAGGAGGTATTGTGGACATGGGGAAGGGTGTATTTTCATCCTTTCTTTCCTTCTTACTCTTGCTTTCCCACCTCAGGGTTAGGTGTCATTTATAAGATGTTTTATATACTGACTCGCTCCAGGCAGTCTGAAGGTAGAGGCAATTAAAAAAAACAAAAAAAAATCACTGTCATCGAGTTGATTCTGACTTGCAGTGACCCCTATTTGGTTTTCCAAGGCAATAAATTTTTATGGAAATAGATTGCCCAGTCTTCCTTCTGAGGAGTGCCTCATGGGTTTGAACCACCAACCTTCTGGTTAGCTGTCAAATGCCTTAAGCACTACAAGACCACTACCTACTCACTCTACGCAGTTTGAAGGTAGAATTTTCCACCAATTAGAGATCTATGAAAAAGAGAGCTGACTTAAGAGAAAGTGTTTCTACCATCACTGGAATTCAAGAAGGCTTCTGACAAGGAATTTCCAAGTTTGGTTCCAGGTTAGATTAGACAGCCTTCAAGATCCTTTTCTACTTTAAAATTTTACAATTCTATTATTTTATTCCCACCGCCTACCTGTCAATTTGTCCTATTGTGGCTTGTGTATTGCTATGATGCTGGAAGCTATGCCACCAGTTATTTCTAATACTAACAGGTTCATCCATGTTGGATAGGCTTCAGTGGTGCTTTCAGACTAAGACAGATTAGGAAGATCTTGTACTCTACTTCAGAAAGTTAGCCAGAGAAAACTTTATGGATCACAACAGAGCACTGTCTGGTATACTGCTGGAAGATAAGCCTCTAGGTTAGGAGGCACTCAAAATACTCAGTGGCCATAACAATGGGCTCAGCATACCAACAATTGCGAAGATGGTGCATAACTGGGCGATATTTCATTTTGTTGTACTTGGGGTCACCGTGAGTCGAAGATGATTTGATGACAATAGCAACTTCTCAGATTAATTAGGAGCTCTAATAGTGACTAAAGGAGTCCTTGGGTGGTGCAAACAGTTAAGCATCCTGAAATGTAGCTGAAAGGTTAGTGGTTCAAACTTACCCAGAGTCACCATGGAAGACAATCCTAGTGATCTGCTTTTGAAAGGCCACACCTTCAAAAACCCTATGAAGCAGTTTTACTGCACACATGGGCTCATTATGAATCGGAATCAACTCAACAGCAACTTTAACACAACAATGTTAATTACAGAGTGAAAACTGCGTTTTCCTTGAGTTTTCCTACCTTGAATATTCCCTGATATTCCCCCTACATTTTAAGGAAGATAGAGGTTATAAGATTTCTCTCACATGAGTTCTCCATTAAGGTGAGTAAGAGTAGTGTCTGAGTCTCATAGTTTGGAAAGGATAAACAATTTTTATCTGTTGGCTAAAGGCCAGCCAAAGGGGGTAACTACACCTCTTCTCTGCGGGGGGCTGCTAAAGCTAACAATCACTGCTACTCAGAGAAAGCTCCAAGGATTAGTGTGAAAATCACAAAAGTTGATTAATGGATAATGGAAATAAATTCAATGCTCCAGTTTTTCCCTCCCCCACTCATTTGTATCACACTTGATCATTCTTTATGCACCAAAACTGCATAAGTAATTTCAATCTGTTTTAATGTTAGACCACTACTACAGGTTGCTGGGGTCAGCAAACTTTAATCTAGATCCTTAATTTAGAGGTATGATCATTTTCTCAGTTTTGGATGCATATGCTTATTACATGACCTTGGGTCAGTCACATTCTCTTTTTCTGTCTTGACCTTCTACCAACTAAAATATAGTGTTTCCTTCTTGGTATTTTATGATTAAAGAAAACTAAGTTTGCTACTGATAGGCATAAATGATGTACACCATTCAACTCTCAGATAATTGTGTCAACATTACCAGTAAATCACAGTTTCAACATGAAATTTGTATGCACGGTACGGGAGGAGGAGGGGGGCGGGAAACATTGCCACTGAGTCGATTCCAATTCAGAGCAACCCTCACTGGGTTTCCAAGGCAGTAAATCTTTACAGAAATAGATTGCCCCATCTTCCTTCTGCAGAGTGGCTGGTGGGTTTGAACCACCAACCTTCTGGTTAGCAATAAAATGCCTCAGGCACTTAGCCACCAGAGCTCCTTGGTACCAGGAAAGTGTACCTTTAAATCATGTTGAGAATTAGTTCACAAGGTAATATACATCTGAGATTTTTTTTTTTTTTTAATTGTCTCTTTTTTATGGCAAATTAAATATCCCACCTATGTGGCATTGTGCCTAAGGCATTTGACTGCTAACCAGAAGGCTCATGGTTCAAACCCACCAGCCACTGCTGGGAAGGAAGGCTGGCACAATCTACTTCCATAGAGATACAGCCTCAGAAACTCAAGGAGAGGTCGCTATGAGTCAACATCGACTAGACAGCAGTGAGTTTTTTTTTGGTAGATTTAAAGTTACACAGGTATGTGTTGCTTAACGTCTGTTGGGGCAATGTCCAACTGTATATACACCTGTGGTCCCATAATGTGTTTTAGTTTTCTTCTTTTTGTTTTTAAGTAGCTCTCCTTTTGTTTATCATTTCCCCCTAATGGTTTCACAGACCCCAAACCTCCAAGTGAATGACCAGCAGAACTCCAGGGAACATTCCAATCCCTGCAGAGCTGCCTCCTCTGCCCCCTCATCCTCCTCCTTCTGGCTTCAGGCACTTGCCTAGCAGCCAGGCAGCCTTTTAGTCCCTGCACAGGACAGCACCCACCTCAGCTCCTCTGCTCCTGCTGGCACTGGTCAGGTCCAGGTGCTTATGGGCTCCTGGCTCCAGGCACTGGCAGCAGTGGGAATCAGGGCTACCACTGGCACCTGTGCTCCCAGCACCCACACATCTGGTCCCAATGGCTACCTTTCTTTGGTCTCCATCCACTGCTCCTCTGCCCTTCACCCCCCCCAAAAAAAAAAAAAAAAAAATCTCACTGTCATCAAGTAGGGCCCAACTCATAGTTATCCCTCCTTGGGTTTCCAAGGTGGTATCTCTAAGGAAGTAGATTGCCCAATCTTCCTTCTGAGGAGTGGCTGGTGGATTTGAACCTCCAGCCTTCTGGTTAGTAGTCAAATGCCTTAGGCACTACACTACCAGATGTGTGCAAAGTCCCAATTTAGCTACCATCACAGCACTCATCTGGTCCAGCCATACACCAGCAAGCCAGCCTCCTATATCCAGTGGCTACAGCTCTCAAGCTTTGTCTAATGGGATCCCATAAAGTTTTAATACAATAGGCTTTATGGGGATTTAACTGAGGATTGCACAATGATTATCTTTATAATATGGTGTTCATATAGCATCCAAATCACAAAACATCCTATTTCACAGAACAAATTGCAGATGCTATTAAATAACACATTCTTGTATTTACAAAAAATCAACCCAATACCTTATACTCAAAAAACGTTATTTTCTTACCTCTTCTTTACCTGTCTCATTCATTAATTTGTTCATTTAATATACATTTATACAGTAACTACTAATTTTCTAGAATGTATGTGAAGCATAATAGCCTGTAACTCTATATGCCTAGTGACAGCACAACTTTACCTAGACCATATGGTTGTTTCCAGTTGTCAATAGACTTTACTTTTATTTAGCCAGATGGTAATTTTTAAGTTTTACTGATAACTATGGTCAATATAAAGGAGCTCTGGTAGCATAGTACCTAAGGCACTTGACTGCCAACCAGAAGGCTGGCAGTTCAAACCCACCAGCCACTCCTCGGAAGAAAGATGGGGCAATCTACTTCCATAGTGACACTGCCTCGGAAACCCAAGAAAGGGTCGCTATGAGTGGGAGCCGACTCAAAGGCACATAACAACAACAACATGGTCAATATAAATTAGAAACTATTTTGTTTCTCTGTGAAAGTCTTTCTTAATTTCTGATACACTATGTCTCATTGTCAACTTATTTCCGGCACTTAGCCCAGTGCCTGGCATACACTAAGTTCAAATAAATATTAGCAGAAATATAAATAATGATGATAATGCTAAATGACAAACAGTCCTTCCACTGTGATGGACTTGAGGCAAGTCACTTTACCTGGTGTGCTTATTATCTATAAATTGATAGAGCTCAGTAGTTCCCAACCAATTGGGTTGAGTGGAGTTACTGTAAAGATCTGAAAACCCATATTCATTCCAAGGCTTATATAAAGACTGAATACATGGTTTATATTGGCAGCTCTGGTGGCATAGTGCCTAAGGCATCTGACTACTAACCAGAAGACTGGTGGTTCATATCCACCAGACATTCCTCAGAAGGAAGATTGGGCAATCTACTTCTGGAGTGATACTGCCTCAGAAACCCAAGCAGGGGTTACTATGTGTTGGATCCAACTTGACAGCAGTGAGTTTTGTTTTGTTTTGTTTTTGTTCCATATATAATATTACATGACAAGTACATATTAAGTTTCACATGTATTTTGGTTTTGTGATTAATAAAACCAGTACCATTTGAAAGCATCACTGTAATTTTAGTAGCTTTTTTTGTTATATATTTTCCTAGGGAGTACACAGAAAAATGTGTAATTAAGGCATTCTGACATTTAAAAAGATGTTTACACCCCAACAGCGACATCACTGTATTAGATGATCTTCACTGGCCTGATTAGCACGAATATCTGTGACTCTAATTTGACAAAAAGGAGAATACATTGTGCAAGTGGTTACTTTGGCAAACAACCAAACAAAAAGTAGAAAATTCACCCAATTAGCTTCATTAATAGGTAAGATGAATATTTTCTTTTTCACTAAAAGTACTGACGTGATTCCCTATTTTGTGAAAATATGTTGGTGAGGACATCTGCTGAATATGCCTAACAATGGGGTGAAATGATAGGCATTTCTTCTGAACCACTCCACCCTCTCGCCCTGGATGTATGGAATGGCAATTCAGACCAAGGTGTCAATGCTCCTGAGTATAGGGGTGCTGTCCTCATTTGGCCTTGAATTACATAAGTGAAAGCTGGACAATGTAAAAGGAAAAAGGACTGATGCATTTGAATTGTGGGATTGACAAATAATATCGAATATACCATGGACTGCTAAAACAAATAAATCAGTCTTAGAAGTACAACCAGAATGTTCCTCAGAAATGAAGATAACAAGACTTTCACTTGCTTATGACTTTGCACATGTCATTAGTAAAGGCCAGTTGCTAGAAAAGGATACCATATTTGGTAAAGCAAAGGGTCAGCAAAAACAAAGGAAACCCTCAATGAGAACAGATATAATAGCTGCAACAATGGACTCAATCATACCAATGATCATGAAGATGGTACCAGACTGAAGAATCAGAGCTAATTCAACAGCATCTAGCAATATAATAATATATATAAGCTAAGAAAAAATAATGTATATGATAAAATGAATAAAGATGGTGGTAAATGAATGCAACTTGCTTGGCAATACAAACAAATGCAGTGACCAATAAAATTACATTTGGTGTAATATTTAACCCACTTATAAAGATGTATGCTTTCATTCTAAATAAACTGGTACAGACATTTAAAAGTGGTCCACATGGTAAGGATATTAAAATGGAGCTACTTCCATCTCAGTTTTTCTGGGCCCCAAGTACTTACCTCCTATGATTTGTAAACAAGTGGCCAAAAAAAAGTTTATGACTCTTAGTCTCTCAGTCTCACATTGAATGTATAAATCTGGCATCCATATAGAGAACTGATTCTGATTCATGATGACTCCATGTGTGTAAGACCAGAATTGTGCTCCATACATTTTTTCTTTCGTTTGTCTAGTTTTAATTTATTTTGTTGTTTTTGCTAACAATATGTTACCCAAACAGCAAAACATACACCAATTCAATAGTTTCTACATGTTTATAAACAATCAAACACTTGTTACCAAATCAACTGTCACCAAATCACTTTAATGATATAGATTACATTTTTCTAGTTGTGCAAGCATTCTCACCCTCCATTACTGAGTTGTTGCTCCTTCATTAACATAAATTAACAGCCCTCTAGGGTTCTTTTTTAATCTTTCAAGTTGCTGTTGTCACTTTGATCCACTATAGATCTTAAAAGAGCATAATGTTCAAGGCAGACCTTTTTTTAACTAGTTAAGCTAAACTACTGATCAATTCTAAGAAGACTGCAGGGGATATGTTTTTGCTTTGTTTTTTAATTTTTTTTTATTGTGATTTGGGTGAAGATTT
>NW_006921683.1:8838666-8847798 GCF_000298275.1 Orycteropus afer afer
AATAACCTTCAAAAAACTTGTCAGTCTTGCAGGCCCTGAGTGTCCTTGGTGTTGCTGGAAAGCAGAACGTGTTCTTAAGCCCCAGGAATCTGCAAGAGCACTGTCTCTTTAAATATCAAAAATAGTTGGTCAAGCTGCTTTTTAAACATTCAAAATGGCAGTGTCCTCCAGACCGGCAAAAGTCCACAGCTCAGTCCACCTTTCTCTTCACCTTCTCTGTTTGTTCCCCAGCCACCGTGCACAGTCCTCCACACAGACCCTGGCTAGCTGGGTTGATTTTTAGGTTAATTGTTAGGTCCTACTAACACTCAGGAACCTCCAAGCTGTCTGTGCCATCAGGTTCGCACAGGATCGATGCCAGACCGCAGCTCTGTCTGTCTCTTTTTTTGGTATTTTCACACAAATTCTTCTTCAAGTTGGGGTTTAGTCCACTTCGATATCCTTCCCTTCAAGGCTCAGGGGTCCAGGATTATCTTCTGTGTCTGTCTTAATTGGTTTCCCTTTTCTTTGTTGAAGAGGGTCTGTGCAGTCTTTCTGCCTAGTCCGCCATCTTGCCGGGGCTCATTTACAGGGGATATTTTTGATTTATGTTTTAAAGATTATTAAAGGGCAATAGTTCAGGAGTTCACCCAATCTCCATGGATCCAGAAAGTTTGGAATCTAAGAGAACTGGAAACTCTGGTTTGCATCTCCCCCTCCCCATTTGACTAGGATTCTTCTATGGAAACTTTGATCTGTGTTCAATAATTGTAGCCAGACACCATCCAGTTCTGATCTCATGACAAAGGAGGTAGTTGTTCATAGAGGCAGTTAGCCCCACATTCCATATCCACTCCTTATCCTTGACTCTCTTTCTCCTCTGTTGCTCTAGGCAAATAGAGACAGATTGTTGCACCCTGGATGGCCACTTGCAAGCTTTTAAGACCTCAGGAACCTATGCAACAACAAACTGTGAGATAGCATAGAACCACTAAACATGTTATTAGGCCAGTTAACTGCCCCATAAAAACATGACCCTAAACCTAAACCAAGAAACCAAATCCCATGACATGTTTGGTTGTGTATAAGAAGACTTAGCAACTATATATATATATATATATATATATATATATATATATATATCACTATTGTAAACATCTATCTCACAACTATTAACAGTTCAACTTTTTATACAAGTACAACTACTGATTGCAATTACAACAACCAGCTGTGGAACACTACATTCAGTCAATGTGGTGTTTCCATCAACTTTAACCCCTTTGTCCCTCTTTCCCCTCTCCCTCATAACCACAAATGAACTTTGGTCTCAGTACATTTGCCTGTTCTTTTTATGTAGTTACACACACACACACACACACACATTTGTCTTTTTGTGATTGACTTATTTCACTCAGCACAATGTCTTCAAGTTCCATTCATACTATAGCATGTATCAAGACATTATTTCTCCTACTGACTAAGTAGGATTCCATTGTATCAATGTATGACATCTTTTTTATCCATTCATCTGTTGATGGGCATTTAGGTGCCACCTTTTGGCTACAGTGAAACGTGCAACGAACGTTGGTGTACAACTTTTGTTTTTTTTTAAGTCTCTGCTTTCAACTCCTTTAGGTATACCAAGATGAGGGCTTGGAGGCTGCTTTCTGCTTGGGTTTGTGGTAGTTATGTTTGTGTGTCAACTTGGGTGGGTCTGGTTGAGTGGCTGAGCAGCTGGTAGTAGTTATTCCCCACGATGAGACTGGCAATCAACTCCATGGTGGGATCTACCACAAACAGCTAATTAGCTGCTTTTGGTATGTGGTCTGCTTCCCATATATAAGAAGCAGCTTTGAGAATGGTCTCGAGTTATGGCATGCTTGGACCCTGCATGCTCTGCCGATCTTGGGATTTACAATGGACTTAAATTAATGGCCTACTGTGTGGTGTGGTAACATTGGGATTGTGCCTTTTTACTTGTCAACTTTGGCCTTCTCAGCCTCAGCAGCCAGCAGCTGTCTGAGTGAAAAATGCCTCTAGCTCCAATGGGCCAGGAGCTGGAGGCAGAGCTGGATCCCAAGGTTGAGGGGCTTTCACCCATCCCCTGGAGTCTGGCACTTTAAACTTGGACTCAAAGCCTCCACATTGTAAGAATAAACTCCTGTTTGTTAAGGCCATCCACATTTGTGGTATATTCCTGTCAGAGCAGCACTAGGAAACCAGAACAGTGTTGTTCTATATTAAGGCCAGGGCCTGAGGGAGGCAGGCTCAGGGCTTGGAGGCCACTTTCACTTGGATGAGGCTCTATATTAAGGTGTGGGCCTAAGGTAGGCAGACCTGGGCTTAGAGGCTGCTTTTCGCTTGAGTGTGGCTCTATATTAAGGCAGGGGCCTGAGGGAGGGAGGTGCAAAGGGGTTAGGAGCAACTAAGGGAGATAAACTTGTCTGTTAGTTTGTTGTCCTGTGGTGGCTTACCTGTTGCTGTCAGCCTAGAGGTTATGCCACCATGTTGCAAAATGCCAGCATGATTACTCATGGTGGAGAGGTTTCAGTGGAGCTTCTGGGCTGAGACTCAGAAGGAAGGGGCCATCCACTTCTCAAAGAATTGGCCAGTGAAAACCTTACAAATAGGAGTGAAATACTGTCTGATATATTACTGGAAAACTTTATGAATAGCCTTGAAATATTGACTGACATAGTGTTGGAAGATGAGACCATCAGGTCAGAAGGCACTCAAAATTTGACTGGGGAAGAGCTGACTCCTCAGAGTAGAGATGATCTTAACAATATGGATAGAGTAAAACTCTTGGGACCACCATTGGCTGATGTGGCACAACTGAAAATGAGCAGAAACAGATGTAAACATCCATTAATAATTGGAACATGGAATGTACCAAGTATGAATGTAGTAAAATTGGAAGTTGTCAAAAATGGAACACATAAAGATCGATATCCTAGGTATTAGTAAGCTGAAATGACTGGTTTTCACCATTTTGAATCAGACAACTATATGATCTACTATGCCAGGAATGAGGAGCTCTGGTAGCACAGTGGCTAAAGCACTTGACTGCTAACCAGAAGGCTGGCGGTTCAAACCCACCAGCCACTCCTTGGAAGGAAGGTTGGGCAATCCTACTTCCGTAGTGATACTGCCTCGGAAACCCAAGGAGGGGTCGCTATGAGTCAGGCCGACTCGACGGCACATAACAACAACAACAACATGCCAGGAATGAGAAATTGAAGAGGAATGGTGTGGCATTCATCATCACAAAGACTGTTTCAAAATCTGTCCTGAAGTACAATGCTGTGAGTGATAGGATAATACCCATACATCTACAAGGAAGACCACTTACTACTACTATTATCCAAATTTATGCACCAACTACCAATGCCAAAGATGAGGATATTGAAGATTTCTACCATCTTCTGCAGTCTGAAATTGATCAAACATGCAATCAAGATGTGTTGATTATCATTGGTGACTGGAATGCAAAAGTTGGAAACAAAGAAGAGTTGCCAGTAGTTGGAAAATATGGCCTTGGAGATAGAAATAATGCTGAAGATCCCATGATAGAATTTTTGTAAGACCAATGACTTATTCATTGTCAATACCTTTTATCAACAACATAAGCAGCGACTATACCCGAGGACTTCACCAGATGGAATACACAGGAATCAGAATGACTACATCTGTGGCAAGAGATGATGGAGAAGTTCAGTATCTTCAGCCAAAACAAAGCCAGGACCTAATTGTGGAACAGACCATCAACTGCTTATATGCAAGTTCAACTTGAAATTGAAGACAATTAAAACAAGTCCACAAGAGCCAAAATATGACCTTGATAATATCTCTCCTGAATTTACAGACCATTTAAAGAATAGATTTGATGTATTCGATACCAATGATCGAAAACCAGAGGAATTGTGGGATGATATCAAGAACATCATGCATGAAGAAAGCAAGAGGTCATTAAAAAGACAAGAAAGGAAGACAAGACCAAAACTGATGTCAGAAGAGACTCTGAAACTTGCCTTTCAGTGAAGAGTAGCTAAAGCAAATGGAAGAAATTACAAGATAAAGGAGCTGAATAGAAGATCTCAACGAACAGCTTAAGCAGACAAAGCCAATTACTATAATGAAATGCACAAAGACCTGGAGTTAGGAAACCAAAAGGGAAGAACATGCTCAGCATTTCTCAAGCTGAAATAACTGAGGAAAAAAATTTAAGCCTCAAGTTGTAATATTGAAAGATTCTATGGGCAAAATATTGAATGATGCAGGAAGCACCAAAGAAGATGGAAGGAATACACAGTCACTGTACCAAAAAGAATTAGTCAATGTTGATCCATTTCAGGAGGTGGCATATGATCAAGAACCAGTGGTACTGAAGGAAGAAGTTGAAGCTGCACTGAAGGAACTGGCAAAGAACAAGGCTCCAGGAATTGATGAAATACCCATTAGATGTTTTAACAAAAGGATGCCCCTCTGGAGGCACTCACTTGGTTATGCTACCTGGCCAAATGACTGGAAGAGATCCATATTTGTACCCATTCCAAAGAAAGGTGATCCCAAAGAATGTGGAAATTATCAAACAATATCATTATATTAAGTAACATCCACAGTATATTGACAGACAGCTTCAGATATGCAAGCTAGATTCAGAAGAGGATGTGGAATGAGGATATCGTTGCTGATGTCAGATGGATCTTGACTGAAAGCAAGAATACCAGAGAGATGTTTACTTATGTTTTATTGACTATCCAAAAGGATTTTATTGTGTGGATCATAACAAATTGTGGATAACATTGAGAAGAATGAGAATTCCGGAACATTTGATTGTACTCATGAGGAACTTGTACTTAGATCAGGAGGCTGTCATTCAAATAGAACAAGGGGAAACCACATGGTTCAAAATCAAGAAGGGAGTGTGGCAGGGTTGTATCCTTTCACCAGACTTATTCAATTCGTGTGCTAAGCAAATAATCTGAGAAACCGGATTATATGAAGAAGAACGTGGCATCAAGATTGGAGGAAGACTCATTAACAACCTGCCATACACAGATGACACAACTTTGCTTGCTGAAAGTGAGGATGACTTGAAACACTTACTGATGAAGATTAAAGACTACAGTCTGCAGTACGGATTGCATCTCAGTATAAAGAATGGGAGCTCTGGTAGCATAATGGCTAAGACACTTGCCTGCTAACCAGACGGCTGGCGGTTCAAACCCACGAGCCACTCCTCAGAAGGAAGGTTGGGCGATCCTACTTCCATAGTGATACTGCCTCGGAAACCCAAGGAGGGGTCGCTATGAGTCGGGTTTGACTCGATGGCACATAACAACAACAACAATAAAGAAAATAAAAATCATCACAACTGGTCCAAAAAACAGCTTAATGGTGGATGGAGAAAAGACTGAAGTTGTCAAGGATTTCAATTACTTGGCTCTACAATCAACAGCAATGGAAGTAGCAGTCAAGACATCAGATGATATATTGCATTGGGCAAATCTGCTGCAAAGAATCTCTTTTCAAATAACAGCAAAGATGTCTCCCTGAAAACTAAGGTGCGCCTAATCCAAGACATGGTATTTTCAATAGCCTCTTATGCATGTGAGAGATGGGCAATGAATAAGGAAGACCGAAAAAGAGGTGATGCTTTTGAGTTGTGATGCGGGGAAAGAATTCTAAAAGTACCATCAACTGGTAAAAGGGCTAACAAATCTGTCCTGATGGAAGGGCAGCTAGCTCCTTGGAAGCAAAAATGGCCAGACTTTGTCTCACCTACTTTGGTCATGTTGTCAGAAGGAACCATTCCCTGGAGAAGGATATCATGCTTGGTAAAGTGGAGAGTCAACAAGGAAGAGGAAAGCCCTCAAGGAGATGGATAGACATAGTGGCTGCAATGATGGGCTCAGGTATAGCAAGTATTGTGAGGCTGGCACAGGACCAGGCAGTGTTTTGTTCTGCTGTGCATAGGGTCGCTGTGAGTCACAGACAACTTGATGGCACCTAACAACAACATGAGTGGATTGGGCACTCTATTTCTGTAGAGATACTGCCTTGGAAACCCAAGGAGGGGTCACTATGAGTCGAATGGACTCAACAGTAGTGAGTTTGGTTTGGTTGGGTATGACTGAAATTGATGAGGTAATTCTATTTTTCACTTATTTGAGGAAATGCCACATTGTTTTCCACAGTGGCTATACCATTTTGAATTTTCACCACAATGAATAAAGGTTCCAATTTCCTTATACTCTTCTCAACATTTATTACTTATTTATTTAGTTTAACTTAACAATCACAGTGGGACTGAAATGGTATCTCACTTTGGGTTTTGATTTGCATTTCTGTGATTGCTAGTGACATTGAGGATCTTTTAATGTGTCCGGTGACCATTTGAATGTCCACTTTCATAAAATGCCAATTCAAGTCCTTTGCTCATTTTATGATTGGATTATTTGAATTTTTGTTAAGTTAGCAAACTTTTACATATATTTTGATTATTAGATTCTTACCAGATACATGGTTTCTGTAGATACTCTCACAGTTGGTAGCTTGTCTTTTCACATTTTTGGTAAAATCTTTTGATAGACAAAAGTGGTTTTGTTTTATGTATGTATGTATTTACTAAATGAGGTCCTATTTATTTCATGTAATGCCTAAGGCATTTGACTGCTAACCAGAACACTGGTGGTTCAAACCTACCAGCCACTCCTCAGAAGGAAGGTTGGGCAGTCTACTTCCATAGTGATACTGCCTCGGAAACCCAAGGAGGGGTTGCTATGAGTTGAAATCGACTCGATGGCAGTGATTTTGGTTTATTTATTTATAATGTCTTTTACTGTTTGTGTTTTTTTAGATAATCTATTGTACAAAGCTAGGCGTGGCAGCATTGCTCCTGCACTTTCCTCTAAGTATTTTACAGTCTTAATTTGCACATTTAGTCCTTAATCCATTTTACATTTATTTTTTGTGTGAGGTGTGAGGCATGAGTCCAATTTCATTTTTCTGCATGCAGAAATCCAATTTTTCCAATACCATATATTGAAGAGGTTCTTCTTTCCCCATCAAATATACTGAGCACCCTTGTCAAAAAATCAGTTGACTACAGATGTGCAGGTTTAATTCTGGTCTCTCAATTCTATTCCATTGGTCTATGTGTCTATTGTTATACCAGTACTAGGATGTTTTAATTACTGTAGCTGCATAGTATGTTTGAAAGTCAAGAAGCGTGAGCTCTCCTAGTCTGTTCCTTGAACACTTAGTTATTTATGGCCTCTTTCTATTCCACATATGAAGATTGTTTTTCCTATTACTGTAAAGAAGGCTTTTAGAATTCTGATCATGATAGGATTGAATCAATAGATCATTTAGGGTAGTATTGACATCATAACAATATTAAGTCTTCCAAGTCATGAACATGGAACATCTTTTCATTTATTGAAGTCTTTTCAAATATCCTTTTGCAATGTTTTGTATTTCTGAAGGCATAAGTCCTTCATATCCCTGGTTAGAGTTTTTCCTAGGTATTTTATTTCTTAGATGCTATTGCTCTGGTAGTTTAGCACCTAACACACTTGACTGCTGACCAGAAGGCCAGCAGTTCAAACCCACCAGCCACTCCTCAGAAGAAAGTTTGGGCAATCTACTTCTATAGTGATACTACCTTGGAAACCCAAGTAGGGGTCGCTATGAGTCGAGTCGAAATCATTGGCAAATAACAACAACAACAGCAATGTAAATGGAATTGTTTCCCAAATTTCCTTTTCAGATTTCTCATTGCTGGTGTATAGAAGCCCAGCTGAATGTGTTTCTGACTTTGTCACCCTGCAGTCCCTGGCTATAAGGGCTGATTTTTAGGTTAATTTGTAGGTCCTAACACCACTTGGCAGCATCCAAGCTGTCTGTGCCATCAGGATTACTGCCAGACCGCAGCTCCATATGTCTCCTTTTTTGGTGTTTTCATGCAAATTCTGCTAGGTGGAGTTTAATCCACTTCTTATCTTTCCCTTCAAAGCTCATGGGTCCAGGATTATCTTCTGTATCTGTATTAATCTGTTCCCCTTTTCTTTGATGAAGAGGTTCTGTGCAGTCTTTTTGCCTATTCTGCCATCTTACTGGAACTCCTATTCAATAATTATATATGCACATACATTGTAGTACTTAAATATGTAAAACAAATATTGGTAAAATTGAAGGGAGAAATAAATAGTACTACAATAATAGTTGCAGACTTCAATATATTACTTTCAATATTAGACAGAACATCTAAGAATAAGATCAACAAAGAAACAGAGGACCTGAATGATACTATAGATCAACTAGATTTAACAGACATATATAAAACACACCCACCCCCCAACAACTCAATATACCTCATATTCCAGTGCACATGTATTATTCTCCAGGATAGGCTTCATGTTACAAAGCAAGCCTAGATAAATATTTAAAAATTGAAATCATACAAAGAATTTTTTCTGATCGTGATTGAATCAAGTTAGAAATCAATAACAGAAAAAAAAAAAAAATCCAAACATGAAAAATGAACACACATATGGAAACTATACAACACATTATTGCTACCAATGACTTAAGGAAGAAATCAAGGGAAAGCACAAATTTCTTAGAGTCATATGACAATGAAAGCACAACATACCAAAACTTATGTGATAAGCAAAGGCAGTACATAGAGAGAAACTTATAACGATAAATGCTTAGATCAGTAAAGAAGAAATAAATCAACAGCCTAACACAACAACTCCAGAAACTAAAAAGGGAAGAGTAAACTGAACCTAGAACTACCAAAGGAAATGAAATAACAAAGATAAGGGCATAAATAAAACATAATAGAGATAATCAATAAAATCAGAGTTTGATTCTTCAAAAAGATTGGTAGAATTGAGAAACTTTTAGCTCTACTGACAAAGAAAAAAGAAAAAGAGAAAAGATGCAAATAACTAAAATAAGAAACAAAGAAAGGGATATTATAAATGACAGAAAAATAAAGAGAATGATGAGAGAACATTGTGAATAACTATACAGCAACAAACTGAATTTAGAGATCATCTAAAGAATAGATTTGATGCATTGAACACCAAGGACCAAAAGCCAGATGAATTATAGGAAGATATCAAGAATATTATCCATGAA
>NW_006921683.1:8851653-8853125 GCF_000298275.1 Orycteropus afer afer
GATGATTAATGGATGTCTGCGGCTGTTTCTCTTCAATTTGGGTGGTGCCACATCAGTAAATGAAGGTCTTGAAAGCTTTCTCTTTTCCATATGAGTAAGGCTGGGTTTACTCAGATGTTGCAGCTCTTTCCCAGTCCTATTTTGATAGACTTTTAGCCTAAATGGACTATTACTAAAGGTGCACGATAACGTACCAAACAGTGTTTCTTTGCTACTCAAGGTTTTCCCTGGCCAATTCTTTCAGAAGTGGACGGCCTCTTCCTTCTTCCTAGTCTGTCTCAGTCTATAAGCAGGGCTGTTACCTGTGCATCAGGTGTACCTCGCTGGGTTTTAAACACCAGAGGCTCAGCCTCAAAACTCATGTCTACATGTCACCTCAGTAGGACAAACCGACAGACAAGTTTGTCTTGCTGCTGGAGACCTCTCGTATCACCCCCAACTGGGTCCCTGTGGCTGACTCTACCTCTGTCTGGCTTCCTGGCTTTTAATCCCCTTTCTCGTTCTCCTCTGCCCTGCTGTTTTGTGTATCCCTGAGTTGTCCCTGGGGCTGACTGCTCCTCTGTCTGGGTTCCTGGCTTTTTATCCCCTTTCTCCTACTCTTCTGGCCTGCTACTCTGGACGGGCCTGAGTTGCCTCTCCTCACCTAATCCCTTCGGCTGACTGCTCTTCTCTCTGGCTTCCTTGCTTTTAATCCCCTTTCTCCTACTCTTCCCACTTGCTACTTCGGGCATCCCTGAGTTGTCTCTCCTCACCTGTAACCCTGGGGTTGGCACAGATAAATTAAAAGCAAAAGTTTGGACCATGATACAGGATGCAAATGTACACAGAAAAACAGGGTAACAACAATAGTATCAAGTAAACTGAATTCAAGAGACAAAAAAAAAAAAAAAAAACATTAAATGTGTTAAAGAGATTGATTTTATTTTCAAAAAAAGTTTAACTATACAATAAAATATCATACTCACAAACTTTTGTGTTAAATAATGTGGTCACACACATATGAAGAAAAAGCTACTAGAAATTCAAAGACAAATGGACAGAAACTATTTTCCAAGTCTGTAAGATCAAAAGACAAAAGCACTAACTAAGCAGAAAAATAAAGATTCAGATGGTCTGACTAATGTTAATAAAATAATGTGTGTAAAGCTAAACTTCATAACTACAGAAAGCACCTACCAGAACTTTATAAAAAAAACACATTTTAGGCCACATAGAAAATTCTAATCATTAGGTGAGGCCAATAGCTGGCGAATATATGAAGTCCTTCCATATCACCTTGAATTAAATTACAAAGTCATCACAAAATGCGTAAGAATGGGCCTACTGGAAGATCCTGGAGCCTATTCAAAAAATATCCATCCTGCTCAGTTCAACGGAGAGAAACCAGGCCTCCATCTAGGTTGAAAGGTGTCCAGTTTGTTGGTATATTCCATTCGAGTTATTCAACAAATGTTTGTTGAGGGCCTCCTATG
>NW_006921683.1:8853755-8857195 GCF_000298275.1 Orycteropus afer afer
GAATGTTCCTTGGAAGCAAGAATGGCCAGACTTCGTCTCACCTATTTTGGTCATGTTGTCAGAAGGGACCATTCCCTGAAGAAGGATGTCATGCTTGGTAGGGTGGAGGGTCGGCGAAAGAGGAGGAGGCCTTCAATGAGATGGATTGACACGATGGCTGCGATGATAGGCTCAAGTATAGCAGGGATTGTGGGGCTGGTGCGGGATCCAGCAGTGATTCGTTCTGCTGTGCATGGGGTCACCATGAGTCGGAAATGACTCAGTGGCACTTAACAACAACAACAACAAACTGGATAATCTGAATTGAATGGACATACCCTTAGAAGCATACAACCTCCCCAGGCTGACTGAGGAGGAAATAGAAAGGCTCAACAGACCTGCAATGAGGGAAGAATTCAAGTCAGAGATCAAAAATCTCACAAGAACAGAAAATCCTCAGCCAGATGACTTCACTGGAGAATTATAGCAAACATTTAGAGAAGAATTGACACAATACTGTTAAAGCTCTTCTAAAAGACAGAGAATGAAGAACCACTCCCTCATTCATTTTATGAAGCAATCGTAATCCTAATAACAAAACCAAAGATACCACAAAAAATGAAAACTTCAGGCCAATATCCCTTATAAATACAGAAGCAAAATCCTCAACAAAATACCAGCAAAGAGAATCCACCAACATGTGAAAAGAGTCATACACCATGACCAATTGGGCTTTATTCCAGGCTTGCAGAGATGCTCAGCATTAGAAAATCAATCAACATGATGTACTCCATCAATAGAACAAAGGAAAAGAACCACATGATCATGTCTATGGATACAGAACAAGCATTTGATAAAATCCAACAGCCTTTCTTGATGAAAACCATAAAGAAGATTGAGAGCTTTTCTTTTGAAATTGAGAAGACAAGGGTGCCCACTCTTACCACTGCTATTCAATATTGTATTATAAGTCCTAGCCAGAGTAATATGCAAGAAAAAGAAAAGATATCCACCTTGGAAAAGAAGATGTATAATGATATCTATTCACAGATCAAATGATTCTATCTATAGAAAAACCCAAAGAGATTACAAGAAAACTTTGAGAGCTAATACAGATGCTCCGGTGGCTCGTGAATAAAAGTGGAAGCAGCAAAGAGGAAGGCGGGCTGAGCTGTGGACTTTTGCCTGTCTGGAGGGCACAGCCATTTTGAATGTTTACAAGCAGTTTGACCATTTTGGATATTTAAAGTGACAGTGTTCTCCCAGATTCCAGGGACTTAAGAACAGGCTCCACTTGCTGGGAACCACAAGAACATTCCAGAGTGGATGACAGGAAAGGAGAGACATTCCTCTTGTTACTCTTATATCCCACACCCTCTTGGTGAATGGAGGTGCAGCCATCTGTCATTCCCACGCACCTTCTAGGCTGGCAGGAATTCCATTCCAGTCTCTGTGCTCGGACGGAACCTGGGTGACTTACCCTATCATGCCCCAACTTGTTTTTTCTTTTTACTTTTTCTTGGTTTGTTTGTTTTTGTCTATTTTAAAACTATTATTATTATTACTTTTTTTTCTTTTTATTATTATTCTTTATTCTTCCCTTCCCAGGTTCTAGTTTTCAGCTTTTTTTTCTTTTCCCTATTCCAAGTTCCATTTTTCTTTTTCTTTCTTGTGGTTAACCCCGTTCCTTGTTTTTCATTTTGTGTTTTTCCCATTTTTTTCTTCATTATTCTCCTTCTCTACCTTTTTTTCTCTTATTGACCTCTCCCCAGAAAATGTGTTTTTTTTTTTCTCTTTTATCTTTTTTTGATTACTATTCCTGTGTGATTACATAGTATGATTTTTGTCCATTTGCTTTTACTTTTTTGATGGTTCTTCAATTCTTATTTTTGTCTACCTGAGTGGACCACAGCAACAGTCCCCATACAACACAATTACACTCACATTTCCTGCAGCTTCACTTACTGAGTGAGAGCCATCACTTCTTTTTCCACCAATGGGCCAATGATAAACCACCACAAAGAAAAGCCTGATTCACCTTTAGCTGCTCTTCACAAACAGCTAACTGAGATCAAACTACAACAACATCACAATGTCTCTGAAAGACCAGACCATAACAGACCACACAAAAAAGCCAGACAAAGTGGTAGAAAAAAGGGAGCATAATATAGCCCCAGAACACATCCCTGAGGAAGAAGCAGCATTGGAAGTCCCTGACAAGGTATTCAAAATAATTATATTTAGGTATCTTCAAAGGACTGAGAGACAGATCAGGGAAAGCAAAGACAAAACACTAGAGGAATTCTGGAAGAAAATACAAGAACAAAATGACAAAATAAATGAAAAAAAAAATTATTCTAATCTGCAGATAGAAATCCAAAAGATTAATACTAAAGGGTCAGAAATAGATAACACATTGAAAGGGCAAAGGAGTAGAATTGATGCAATGGAAGACAGAATTAATGAGATTGAAGACAAATACCTGAATACTTCTTTGCAAAAAGATCAATCAGAAAAATAATCAAATCAGAATGAAGAAAGCCTAAGGTTCATGTGGGATACCATCAAAAGGAATAACTTATGTGTCATTGGAATTCCAGAACAGGAAGAGAAAAATAAAACCACTGAGAAAATTGTCCAAGATTTGCTGGAGGAGAACTTCCCTGATATGAAGAAAGAGGAGAACACATCCATTCAGGAAGTCCAATGAACCCCAAAGAGGATAGACACCAAAAGAAAATCACCAAGACATATCATCATCAAACTCATCAAAACCAAAGACAAAGAAAGAATCCTGAAAGCAGCACCAGAAAAACAAAAAGTTACTTACAAAGGACAACCAGTAAGAGTAAGTGCCAATTTCTCAGCAGAAACCATGCGAATGAGAAGGCAATGGGGTAATGGTATATATAAAACTCTGAAAGAGAAAATTTTTCAACCAAGAATTATATTCCCAGCAAAACTGTCCCTCAAATATGATGGTGAAATTAGGAGATTTCCAGATAAGCAGAAATTGAGGGAATTTGTTAAAACCAGACCAATCTTGCAAGAGATACTAAAGGGAGTCCTTTGAACAGAGAACCAAAAATAGCAAATAACAACCAACCAATAATACACAGGATGACATAACCCAGAAACCATAGCTATGGGCATATCTAACGTAAAATAAGCTTACAAGATCGTAAACAGGGAACCAGAGACATCAACTGGCAAGTGAGGACAACTACAAACCAAAAAGAGAGAAAATACTGTGTAGTTACAGAACTTCTAAATGGTGAGGAAGTCAAGAGAGTTGCGAGATAGAATGCACTGTTCTAATCTCGGGGAGAAAATTATAAATCATTGGGTTAACTTCAAAGAAAAACGGTAAACCTTCACATCACAATAAAAAAGAGGACAAGCACAAATATTCAGCAAATACTAAAACAACAGCAACAAAGGAAATGATAACACGATTCATA
>NW_006921683.1:8858405-8909068 GCF_000298275.1 Orycteropus afer afer
GAAGGAAGATGGGGCAATCTACTTCCATAGTGATACTGCCTCAGAAACCCAAGGAGGGGTCACTATGAGTCGGGTCCAACTCAACGGCACATAACAACAACAACAACAGGGTAACATGGTACCAACTTCAGTAACATACAACAAATTCTATACCTATAACATTCCTTGACCTCCTTTTCCTGTTATCATTAATCATGTCTTTATATTTCATATGTCCTGTGCTATAATTTTATCCTTGCTTTTAATATATTTGTTATTAAGAAACATGAAGGAAAACACAAATTATCCAGAGTGATAATTATCTCATGAACTTGTCCATGCATTCCCTTTTATTAGGGATGCTTTCAATCCACAGAACTCCCATTAGCATTTTTTATAGGGCCAATCTGGTGGATATGAACTCTCTCAGACTCTGTTTATCCAGGAATGTTTTAATTTCACCCTCATCTTGAAGGAAAGTTTCACTGGGTGTATTTGACTGTTAACCAGAAGGCTGGCAGTTCAAACTCACTAGCCACTTCTTGGAAGGAAGGGTGGGCAATCCACTTCCACAGTGATACCACCTCAGACTTGATGGCACATAACAACAACAACAAATAATATTCTTGGTTGATAGCTTTGTTTTGTTTTTTTCTTTCAGCACTTTAAATATATCATTCATTGCTTTTTGGACTTCAACCTCTGAGAAGAAATTGGCACCTAGCCTTATTGAGAATGCTTTGTATGTAACTGTTTGCTTCTCTCTCACTGCTTTCAGGATTTTCTCTTTGTTTGTACTTCAACAGAGCCTAACTATGTGGCATGGTGTAGATACCTTTGGGTTTATCCTGCCTGAGGTTCTTTGAGGTTCTTGAATTAGTAGATTCCTGTACTTCATTAGTTTGGTAAATTTTCTTATTATATTTCAAATTTTCTTTCTTTTTCTGGAATTCCCATGATGTGCATATTATGATTCCTGTGGTCTGTGCTCAATTTTCTTGTGCCTCCATTCTTGTTGGTCTTCAGCCCTCTGTAATTTTTAACTTTCGTATCCTCTAATTAGCTGCTTCTTTCTTCTGCTTGATTAAATTTGGCAGTAAGTCCTTCTATTTTTTTTTTTTTTCTCATTTCAGTTGTCCTATTTCAGTTGCAATATCTTTTCTTTTAGATCCTTATTTTATTCTTGAATTGTTTGTTAACTTGTTTGTTGCTGTGATACTAGAAGCTATGTCACTGTTATTTCAAATATGAGCAAGGTTGCCCACATTTTAGTAAAGCTATCCAGACTCAGATAGGCTAGGAAGAAAGGCCTGTATATATACTTCCAAAAATCAGCCAGTGAAAATCTTATGGATCAGAATGGAACATGGTCTGACTCACTTGCTTGGATGCATGATCAGGAGAGATCAACTGCTCAAGCAAGACATGATGTTTGGTGAAGCAGAGGGCCAGTGAGAGTGAGGGAGACCTGTGGTGACAGAGATTCATACAACAGCTGCAATGACAGATTCAAAAATGCCAAGCAATGATGAGGATGATGCAGGATCTGGCAATGTTTCATTATCATAGTTAGATCATTCTGAGTTTGAATTTACTTTATACCATCTTTCTACCTGTCAGTCACTCTGTCTGTCAATCTATCTATCTAATTTGGTAAGTTGTGTTAGAAGTCTCATTCCTTAGGGAGAGCTGGGGAGTTTGCCACTCATCTCAATCCTAGGGAAAAGACCTTGGAAACTGGAAGATCCTGGAGCTTGGAAACTCCTATCTGATTGATGCCTGAAACTATTATAGGTAGAGAAATTGTGGCTGAAGAATAGTTCTGATGGGGCTCTGAAGTGAGATTGCTGCCACTTGTGACCCCAGAATTTTCTGAGAAAAGAAAGCCTGTGTTTCTGTTAACTTGTCAACAGAGATAGCCCAGATTTGTGAGGAGCCTCCAGCAGAAGGGAGAAGAAGGAATATCACCTGAAATTTAAAGTTTGAGAAAAGTGCTGTAAGCAACCACTAGAGGAGAGACAGCCAACCCTGTCAGGGGCACTTCGGAAAATAGTTCTCCAGCAACTCACTACAACAGATGTTACAGTTTACACAAAGAGACAACAGTTCCTCTCCTTCCTCCACACAGGCCACATTTCTCACAAGAGTGCAGTCTATTTTCTCTCTTCTTGAATTCAGGCTACCCTTAGTACTTGTTTTGTCCCACAGAATGAAGGACAAGTGACTCTGTGCCCATTCTAGACCTAGCCTTTAAGAGACCATGGTGTAAAGAAGCCAGTCTAGGTCACTGGAAGAAAATAAAACCAAGTGGCAGGAACAAAGATGGACAGCCAGCAACAACCACCAAACCTGTGAGAGAGGACTTAGGGGACACTCCAGCCCTGGTGAGCTCTCCAGCTGACTCAGCTAGATGAGTGATCCCAGGTGACACCACATGGAGTCAATCTGCACAGCCAAATCCTGCAGAATGGTGACAAGTAATAAACTGTTGATGTTTTCAGCTACTAGGTTCTGGGGTATTTTGATGTGAATCAATATACAATTGAAACTCCCACAAATTCAAGAGTGAAAGACTGTTAAACTTAAGTGGGGGAAAAAAAAAAAACACCAAGACTAGCTCATAACAGTTTTAGTCCATAAAACTTTCAGATCTTTCCTTACCACCCACTTACCATCTCAACATTGGAGAAGCCAGGGATAGCTTGGTATGTAGAGAAAGAGTAAACACAGAGGAAGAGTAAAAGTCTAAATAGGGAAATGAAGGAAAAGCTTAAGAGGCTCCCTCCACTCTTTCTTTTCGGATAGACACTTGATTTGAGCAAGAGGAGGTGGGGAAGATTTAGTTTACTGAAACATGAAGTTTACTTACTTAGTTGCTACAGTGAACAGGACATAAAAATCAGTTGTTGTCAAGTCAACTCCAACCCATGATGACCCTATGTGTGCAACAGTAGAACTGTACTCCATAGTAGTACAGTTTTCCATAGAGTTTTCAAAGGCTGGTTTTTTGGAAGTGGATCACCAGGATTTTCTTCCAAGGCACATCTAGGCAGATTTGAAACTCCAACCTTTCAATTAGCAGCCAAGCTCATTATCCATTTACACCACCCAGAAACTTCAAATAAAATACACCGATACAAAAAAAATTATTTTTTAAAAAAGTTTACCTAAGAATGGATAGAAAATATATGGATTTGTTCTACATTCAAAAAAGAAACAATGATATAGAGAAGTGCTGAACAGGAAATGGCAGAGAAAGAATAAAGTTGTTTTCTGCTTATATGCTGTGAACTTTCATTTTTTAGTTTATCATAGATAAAGCAGAGTATGACATGGGTGCTATGAGCAATGCTGGACTAGAAAGTGCTTAAAAAATAGATCTTGTATTAATGATAACCCCAAAACTTACAAGATCCTGAATTCTATCATAAAGTATAGATGAGGTAAAAACAACAACAAATTAATTTTATATTCAGATCAGAATTTAACATATTGTTTAGAGTGCCATCACTTTTTTAATGTGTTAGTACACCTATGGAGTATTTAGAAATACTATGTTATTAAACCACTTATTAATTTATTTTAACTAAAAGTTCCTTCATAGTAGCCATGCCTGGGAACAGAAAAGATACAATATTTCTATATCCAAAATAATTGAATTAAAATTTCTATATAACTTAAATGTGTATGTAGTGTGTTTCATTGCTATATATATATATATATATATATATATATATATATATTCCCCCCCCCCTCAATTCAAGCTCTGGCATAGTGTCTAAGGCATTTAACTACTGTCCAGAGGGCTGGTGGTTCAAACCCACCAGCCACTCCTCAGAAAGAAGATTGGGCGATCTACTTCCATAGTGATACTGCCTTGGAAACCCAAGGAGGGTCCACTATGAGTGGGATCCGACTTGACAGCAGTGAGTTTTGAGAGAATTCAAGACATTTAAATTAATCTAGACTTCTGAAGTTTCATCTATCAGCTGGGGAGTTGGATTATTTTCTTAAATCCCTTTAATCTCTAAAAGTCTAAAATCCTTTTACTGTCTAAAAAATAAAACATTTGAGTTTAGCAAGTTTAGGGACTTCCATAATTCATGCACTCTTTCAGCACACCTCAACTGAGCACTTACTATATGGCTTGCATTCTATGACATGTTATCAACTATGCAAGATAACTAAGATATGGTCCCATCCTTCAAAGACAATACAAAATAGCAGGAAGGAAGAAACACTTCCATCAATATCTACAATAAAGATAAGAATGAGTCCTATCATATAAGAACATTTTTAAGCTACTGGATTTCACAGCAATTTGGTAGAGCAAGAGAGCTGTTTCATCTAGAGACCAGAGCAAGCTACACATAAGTAGTAACATTTTTACTGGCATTTTTCAAGGATGGATTTAATATTGACAGAGCCTGGGAGAGGAGAATTGAGAAAAGAGGGAAAGGTTTTAGCAAAATCAATTCTGTTGCTTTCCAGTAAATTCATGTATTACAGAGTAGAATTTCTCCATAGGGTTTTCTTGTTTTTTAATCTTTAAAGAAGCAGATCACCAGGCCTTTCTTCTGTGGCACTAGTGTGTGGGCTTGAACCACAAATCACTAGGTTAGTAGTCAAGCACAAACCATTTGTGCCACCCAGGGATCTTTAGTAAAAGGAAAGAGGTTGGTGTGTCTGGGGAATGGTGAGTGCATATTTGATTAGGACATAAGTCACATGGTACTGAATAGTAAGAGATTAGTTTGGAAATTTCAAAAATATTTTAACACCAGGGTAAGAAGTATAGAATTTACACTGTGGACCAGGAAAGTTCATTCCATTACTACATTTTCCTTGTATGAATAACTAGGCCCCATAATGAAGGTGATACAAGAAAGAATACACAGATGTATACTGAACAGTAGGTATATGTAGGTTCAGGGCTTTCGTAGTATCTTAAAGAAAGTCCATGGAGAATCCTAGATGTAAACAAAACTCTCTAACCCTTTGTTCTATTATAAACAGTAAGATAAAAAAGAAGAGCATAAACTCGGAATTATAAGGAATCTGGTCAGGACATATATTATGGATTGCTGTCTCCTTTGAATTAAATCAATGACTGCTGAAGAATATTGTAGTCAAATTCAGTTTTTCCTACTGCATTTTTTTTCTTTTTAAGTTCTAACTTCAAATACAGAAGAATCACATTTTTAAATCACTTATTATCAAGTCAGCTAAACTGTAAAGGAAATGACACTTAAAATAATTTGCTTAAATGTTTCAATTTTTCAGACATGAAGAAAAATAATGATTTCTCTAGACTGTCAGCAGTGTTTTTCATTCCTCAATTTTATGCTCGTATTTTTCCTCCAAATGTCAGGGAGGGCTAACTGCTGTTGGAAGACAGACAGGATTCAGTGAAGAAAAACAAATGCAGAGGATTGAGGCTGATGACACACTGACAGATGCTGTGATGCTTCCCATTCTGGTGGCAAGGAGCACAACAACCTTTCCTACAGGTGATGTGCAAGCCATAAATAGAGGGACAAGCCATGGTTCCAGGTTCATATGAATCCTAAGTAACTCTCAACACATCCTTCCCAACTGCAAAACTAAGTTGAAGCCAGGTCCTCTTTACTCTTCCCCTCTCATGGAAATGGATTCAATTTTGCAATGTTGTCAAAAGAGGCTGAGTATCTCACTATAGCTTGTAGCTCTTTCAGGTATGGGCTTCAGGTTGCAAAAACAGTTATGTAACATCTGAGATAACTCCACTTCTACTATCTTCCTTTTCTAGTTATTGAGAAGATGCACTTAATAAAAAGTCTTCATTGAAAGAGCCAGGAAAATATCAAGAAGAATTACTCTTAAAATAATATTAGATGAATTTATCATAGAGGTAAGTCACATTTTCATACTGGCATCTATTGGTATTGTGAATGGAATACTACCAACTCCTGATGCCATGTGATTATCTCCTAATTTTTTTTCTCTATCTTGACTATAGATGAACCACCTTTGCAAACCATACCAACAAAGCTAGTCCAGAACCTTCTATGTACTAGTTTCTTATTTGCCTTTGTAGCCTGATACTCAGCCTTGTGGGTAGCATTCTCATTGATTCCAAAGAGACTCTAATGTGGTGACGTAATGGAAAGTGAGAGAAGGAAAGTACCTATAACAAGCTCACTGAAAGCCATGAGAAAGAGACATTAGGACAGTCCAAAGTTACACAAGCCCCTAGGAGAAAGGAAAATCAAGAGCTGGACACTAGTATCATGTATAAAGTCTTAATAATTTTCAATCTAATGCTGGGAAAAAAAGTCATAGTTTAAAAATATCATCAGCACCCTACCTTAATACCCTTCAATATGCCTACAGCATCTTTTTGAATCACTATTCCTTGGAAGGAAGATGGAGCAATCTACTTCCGTAGTGAAACTGCCTTGAAAACCCAAGGAGGGGTCAGCATGAATTGGGTCCAACTCGACGGCACAGAACAACAACAACAACAATTGACAATGGTATTAGTCATTGAAAATACAGCAGAGTACCCAAGTACAGGCTCTTTGAGGTTATTCAGAAATATTGAGAGTTTATGGATACTTCTTGCTACTTTGGTTATGGAATGCAACTCTTTGATTTACTCTTGTTGAATACTCCAATGGTTCCAGCAGCAATATATTGTGCTTTGGTCTTGCAGACTCAGTGTGGCCAGCAATACTGACATAGTCACTGATGTTTCTGATCAAGTACTTGCAGCTCTATCATAAAAGAAAATTGTAGGGGGATGCAATTTGGATTCCTGGGCTGATGGGGACCATATAAATGGTGATGGCCACTGAGTTGTGAATGGAAGAGAAGTAGTACTTCTGCTAAGCATTTTATATATGTGCTGGTGTGAGATCACATGCTTCCTTGTACCACAGTAGTCAGCAAATATTCTGGGTGAAGATGATGAATAATAGTGCCCTCAGCCTCCTCTTTCATGTAAAATGAGGAAGAAAACCCCCACTAAGATTTGGGGGTTATTGGTTACCACATCCTAACCTATCCTGGCTATCCTATTGTCTTATGTTTTATTGCCTATCTCCTTATTGATATTTGCTGATCAGATCACTTATTCAGTTATTAAATATGTTTGGACTACAACCAAGTCTACATTTTTATTCTTAAAGACTTATGATTTGTATAACTGGCACTCAGGGTAATATAGATAATATGTTTCCCATTTAAATGTGACTCGGAATAAACATCAACTGCAAATGAGCAGTCATTGTGAATTGATGCATAAATCCAAAGATGGATTTCATGCATTTTGTAAGACAGAAGAAATTAGATACATTTGTCAGGCTGATAAGTGAGAGTAGGAACATCTTACAGAGTAGTATCAGAAATGTTGGCAATTGCATTGAGGGTATAGCATTTGTGTAGGCATCATGAGACCAAACTCACTGCCTTCAAGATGTATGCAATTCAGTTCAATCCACTTTAACATTACATATAATCATTGAGAGCTAATGTGTATAATGATGTACTATAAAATTTGGGGAGGAAGAGTGTTATAAAACATGTATATACACATGAGCTCAGATAACTGAGGGGAATAAAATGTTACATTCATAAAGGGCTTAATGTTCTCTGTTGTTTCTCTGGTGGCAGCTTTCTCTAGCAGCAGGGAGGTCTGCCCCTGTTCAGTGCTCCCTGTGACAGGGCAAGGAAGTCTGTCTGTTTTGGGTGTTTAGCATTGGAAAGCACATTTCGCTGCAGATTTAAACTTCATTGTCCAATGTAGCCTTTATCAGTGAAAATGGCTTTAATGTAATCTCCTCCACTTTACTGCTCTGTTCCATGTCTATATTTGTTCAGAATCTAGGCAGGGAAGGGGGCGCTGTTGATTGGTCTCCTAACACCACAACCAAAAGATCTAATGAAGCCCACACTTAAGCTTATCTTGGAAGAAAGGAAGAACCATGATATGGAAATTAGGAGAGTAGGAAGTATTCCAGGGCACAGTACTGCAAACAATATCAAAGACTAACATTCTGATCTGTATACATTTTAAATTCTGTAAAACATTTAACATACTTGATCAGCCTTCATAAAAAGGTAGCACCGGTATTACTCAAATAATCAGTGTAAAGACCTATATTTACTCTTCTAGTAACCCAGGATAAACAGTGAAGGGGACAAAAAAAGTCCTGTGTTTATGGGTGATATTCTAATGGTGAAGACTGAGAAGAAACAAGCAATGAACTTATATAGAGTACTTTCAGGTATGAATCAGTACCATGAATAAAAATAAAGAAGGGTAAAAGGACAAACAACATGGTGGTGGGGGTGGGTTCTAGTGGACAAGCCTCTTGTGGGGAAGTCTGCTCTGTGAAGAGAACCTTTGAGCTGAGTCCTAAGCTGAGTCAGAGAAAGAGCCCCAAAAAGACCTGAGGAGAGAAGAACCCAAGACAGAGGGAAGTACAACTGGAAAGACTGTGAGGAAAAATAATTTGGGTTCCCAAAGGTAAGTGTGGCCAGATAGAAGAAAAGGTGTGAGTTCAGGGGTAAGTGTGGCCAGGGAGAAGAGAAAGGGTAAGTTCAGGGGCGATAAATGATAACAGGATAGCAGAAGTAGCAGGAAGTGGTACCTACAGTCATGATCAGAGACTTTAAAATGAAAGAAAAGGTCAGTGAGAGCCAGGGGAGCGCACACAGAAATTGCAGAGATTAGAACACTTTTGCAAATGAATTGGCTACTGAGTATAGGAGGCTGGCAGTTCAAACCCACCAGCTATTTCTCAGAAGGAAGGTTGGGCAATCTACTTCCATAGTGATACTGCCTCGGATACCCAAGGAGGGGTCGTTATGAGTTGGGTCCAACTCGATGGCACATAACAACAACAACAACACACTGATGTTGAAAGTTGGCCAGAGGTCACTCAAATATTCCAAGTGTAGGATAATTAAAACTTAACCTGAGGCCATTATTGCAGGTGCCAAAACCTGAAAGCTAGTACTAAAGTAAAGTTGGGAGAACTTGGAGACATATTGGATGACAAAGGTGAAGGGGAGAGAAAAAAGACAGACAATTCAGGAGCACAACAGCCTGATTTCATTGTCAGTGATAGCAGTGACAGGAAATGAAGGCATCTCATAAATTATTACTCCAAGGGGAGATATTGTCAACAATGACAGTGACTTGCAAAAAAAAAAAAGGTCTTCAAACAAAGAATATTGTCCAGATAAGCAAAATAAACTCAAATTAAAGGGAACAAAAAAAGTATGTTCTACCAAACTCATGATTCTCAGATAAAAATGCAAAAAGGCAAATCCCAAGCTTAGTTGGAAGAACAAAATAAACATGTTCAATTAAGTGACATTGCAATACAATCATTTTGATGATGCTTAATTGAAAAGCACAAATGCAGATTTGAATACGTTAGTTTGAGAGAAGGAAAAAAAAAAGCATATATTTGTCTTTTTCATGCCTACTGAAAGACCAAGAGATTTGATAACTATAAGAAAACTCTGAAAAACCCATCATCTAAAGTTCACGCTCATTTAAAGAGAAAATGTAAATGCCATGACACAGTGAACATAGTCAACAAGGCAAGCTAAAGCCAAGTAAAGCATCTTTAAAACTGGTTGTTTCAAATAATGCTTAAAGTAAAACTGTTTCCCTAGCCTCAAAACAAGATTTCCAGTGCCCTACTACTTAAAAAAAAAAAAAAAAGAAATTTAATCTTAAATAAAAGGCATCCAAATTGGCAAAGAAAAGTAAAGCTATCTCTATTTGTAGATGACATGATTCTATACATAGAAACCCAAAAGACTCAGCAAAAAAATTACTAGAACTAATAGAAAGGTTCAGCAAAGTGGCGGGATACAAGATCAACGAACAAAAATCAGTTGGATTCCTCTACATCAACAAAGAGCCCTCTGAAAAGGAAATAAGGAAAACAATATCATTTACAATAGCTACCAAAAAGATAAAATACTTAGGAATAAATCTTACCAGAGACACAGAAGAGCTATACAAAGAAAACTACAAAACACTACCATAAGAAACAACATGCCTTGTTCATGGATAGGAAGACTGAATATTTTGAACATGTCAATACTACCCAAAGCAATCTATCCATTCAAAGCAATCCTGATCCAGATTCCATCAACATTCTTCAAGGACATGGAAAAACTAATCACTAACTTCACATGACAAGGAAAGAGACCTCAGATAAATAAAACACTACTGAAGAAGAGAAACAAAGTAGGATGTCACACGCTCCCAATCTCAAAACCTACTAGACAGCCACAGTAGTCAACACAGCATGGTATTGCTGAAATGATAGACAAACAGACCAGTGGAACAGATTCAAGAAACCAGAAACAGATCCAACCACGTATGGAGAGCTGATCTTTGACAAAGGGCCAAAACCCATTAAATGTGGAAGAGACAGCCTCTTTAACAAAAGGTGCTGGAAAAACTAGATATCTACTTGCAGAAAAATTAAACAAGACTCATACATCAAACCATACACAAAAATTAATGCAAGTTAGATCAAAGACTTAAATCTAAAATCCAAAACCGTGAAGTTCATCAAAGGTAAAATAGGGGCAGATCGAGGAGCCCTAATTTATGGCATAAACAGACTATCAAGCATACCTAAAATGCGCAAACAGTGGGAGAAACCAGATGACTGGGACCTTTTAAATATTAAATTCTTATGTGCATCTAAAGACTTCTCCAAAAGAGTAAAAAGGGAATCTACAGGCCCTCAGTGAGATGGATGGACACAGTGGCTGCAACAATGGGCTTAGGTAGCTGGGATTGTGAGGCTGGTGCAGGACCAAGCAATGTTTCATTCAGCTGTACAGTGTTGCTATGAGTCAGAGCCGACTTGACTAACGACAACAAATTTGCCTAGCTTTCCCTTTATGTGAATGCTGCTCCTCTGATGTCTCATGGCTGATTTACATAAATGGTGAATCTCCATCGAAAGATGGGTGCATCTCCCTGGGGTAGGTATTCTGCTTGTAGATCTTTCTACTGTTGGGCTGAGAGCCACTCCGTGGAAAGGAATTCATTTCCAGGCCTGAAAGATAACCCGAGGCTATAGTCTTAGGGGTTCCACCAATCTCTTATCTGATCAGTAGTTCTGGTCATGTTTACGTTTTTTCATTTTGTTCCATATTTTTCCTCCCACTCTATCCAGGATCTTCAGTTTTGATCCCTTTCCAAATGGTTGGCATTGGTAGCCAGGCATTATCTAGCTCTTCTCGTCTTAGGGTCATAAATGCTGAGGTCCTCATGGGCCATCATATCTTTGGACTAATTTTTTCCAAATGATTTTGATTTTCTTCACTCTTCTTTGCTCCAGATGAACAGAGACCAGTAGTTGCATCTTAGATAGCTGGTCAAAAGTTTTTAAGACCCCAGTTGCTATTCACCAAAATAGGATCAGAACAAGATTTTTATGTACTGTGTAGTGCCAATTGATCATGATGTCCCCTGAGACTATAGTCCCAAGCCCACAGGTCTGGTGATTCTCTCCCTCAAGGTGTTTGATTGTCTTTGAGAAGTTACTCCAACCTTATCCTCTATTACTTCTGTAATGTATGTGATGTATTGTGGCTAATTTTGTATCACAAGTATATGTAAGACTGTTTTCAGCCAAATCTATCCTTGGTCTTGGTATATTCCTGTTCATCTACACCACGTGATCTTCTCACCTGTCTATGCATTTACCCAAGGCCTTGTGTTTGCTGCCACTAGTAATGCAGTATCCTGCATGTAATAGTATTTATCTCCATTTTCTGTATCTTTTCTGCATGTTTCTGACAACATGACCAAAGTAGGTCAGATGAAGTCTGGCCATTCTCACTTCCAAGGAGCATTCTAGCTGCACTTCTTCCAGGGCTGATTGGTTAGTTCTTGTGGCAGTCCATGGTATTTTCAGTATCCTTTGACAACACCACAACTCCAAAGCACCAACTCTTCTTCGGTCTTCCTTATTCTTTGTCCAACACTCAAATGCACATTGAGGCAACTGAAAAAACCTTAGCTTGGGTTAGGCACATCTTAGTCTTCAAAGAGAGTGCTCTTTAGCACTTTAAAGAAGTCTTTTGCAAAAGATTTGCCCAGTGCAATACGTCATCTAATGTCTTGATGGGTGCTTCCATTGGCATTGACTGTGGAACCAAGTAATATAAAATCCTTGACAACTTCAATCTTTTCTCCATTTATTGTAATGCTGCTTATTGGTCCAGTTGTGAGGATTTTCATTTTCTTTATGTTGAGATGTAATCCATACTGCAGACTATAGTCTTTAATCTTCATCAGTAAGGGCTTCAAGTCATCCTTACTTCCAGCAAGCAAAGTTGTGTCATCTGCATATTGCAGGTTGTTAATGAGTCTTCCTCCAATCCTGATGCCTCAGTCTTCTTTATATAGGTCAGCTTCTCAGATTATTTGCTCAGCATAAAGAAAGGAAACAACCCTGATGCACTCCCTTCCTGTTTTGAACCATGCAGTATCATCTTCTTGTTCTGTTTGAATGAAAGCTTCCTGGTCTATGTACAGGTTTCTCATGAGTACAATTAAATGTTCTGGAATTCCCATTCTTCTCAATGTTATCCAAAATTTGTTATACTCCACTCAATTGAATGATTATGCATACTCAATAAAACCCAAGTAAACATATTTCTGGTATTCTTTGCTTTTATCCAAGATCCATCTGACATCAGCAATGATATCCCTTGTTCCACATACCCTTCTGAATCCAGCTTGCATTTCTAGAAGTTCTCTGTCAATATACTGCTGCAATCATTTTTTTTTTTAAATTATCTTCAGCAAGATTTTACTAGTGTGTGATATTAATGATAGTTCAATAATTTCCACATTCTGTGGGATCACCTCTCATTGAAAAGGGTACAAATATGGAACTCTTCCAGTCAATTGGCCTAGAAGTAGATATCTTCCAAATTTTTTGGCATAGACAAGTGAGCGCCTCCAGGATGGCATCTGTTTGTTGAAATATCTCTATGGGTATTTTATCAATTCTTGGAGTCTTGTTCTTTGCCAATTCCTTCAGTGAAGCTTTGACTTCTTCCTTCAATACCATTGGTTCTTGGGAATATGCTACTTTCAGATATGGATGAACATTGATTTTTTTTTTTTTTTTTTTGGTACAGTGACTCAGTGTATTCTTTCCATCTTCTATTGATGTTTCCTGCATCATTTAGTATTTTGCCCATAGAATCATTCAATATTGCAACTCAAGCCTTGAATTTTTTTCTTCAGTTCTTTCAGCTTGAGAAATGCTGAGAGTGTTCTTCATTTTTGGTTTTCTAACTCCAGGTCTCTGCATATTTCAGTATAATAATTGACTTTGTCTTTTCCTGCTGCTCTTTGAAATCTTCTGTTCAGCTCTTTAATCTTATAATTTCTTCCTTTCTCTTTAGCTACACTCCATTCAAGGGCAAGTTTCAGTATCTTTTGACATGCATTTTGGTCTTTTCTTCCTTTCCTGTCTTTTTAATGACCTTTTGCTTTCTTATGGATGATGTTCTTGATGTCATTGTCCAATTCCTCTGGTTTTTGGTCATTGGTGTTCAATGCCTCAAATCTATTCTTTAGATGGTCTCTAAAGTCAGGAGGGATATAATCAATGTCATATTTTGCCATTCATGGACTGATTTTAATTGTCTTCATCTTTAACTTGAACTTGCGTAGGCACAGTTGATGGTCTCTTCCACAGTCAGCTCCTGGCCTTGGTTTGGCTGAAGATATTGAGCTTCTCCACCACCTTTTTCCACAAATGTAATCTGATCCCTGTGTACTCAATCTGGTGGAGTCCATATGTATAGCCACCGTTTATGTTGTTAAAAGAAGGTATTAGCAATGAATAAGTCATTGGTCTTGCAAAATTCTATCATGTGATATTTCCCAACTACTGGTGGTTCTTCTTGTTTCTAACTTTTGCATTCCAATCACAGTGATAATCATCACATCTTGATTGCATGCTTAGTCAATTTCAGACTGCACAAGTTGGTAAAATCTTCAATTTCCTTGTCATTGGCTTTGGTAGTTGGTGCATAAATTTGAATAATAATAGTATTAACTGGTCTTCCTTGTAGGAGTATAGATATTATCCTATCACTGACAGCATTCCTCTTCAGGATAGATCTCAAAACATTCTTTGTGATGATGAATGCCATGCCATTCCTCTTCAATTTGTCATTCCTGGCTACTTTGGCTACCTAGTGCTGCTCTGACAAGAATATACCACAAATGGGATGACTTGAAAAATCAGTTTATTCTCTTATACTTTTGGAGGCTTTAAGTCAGAGTTCAAAGTCCCAGGCTCTAGGGGCTGAGTGAAAACCCCTCAATCTTGGGCTTCAGCTCTGCCTCCTGTTCCCAGCCCACTGAAGCTGGAGGCTTTTGTTCTCTGACAGCTGCTGGCTGCTGAAGCTGACAAGCTCAAGGTTGACAAGAAAAAGGCACAGTCTCAATGTTACCAAACAACATGGCAGGGCACTAATTCAAGTCCAGATGAAGTCCCAGGATCAGTAAGGCATGGCAGGCTGTTGAACAATGACTTGGCTACATGCAGAGTTCAAGCACGCCAAAAGGCTAAAGACCATTCCCAAAGCTGTTTCTTATACAAGGTAAGCAGACCACCCCTAAAGCAGCTACTCAGCTTCTCCAATAGATTTCACCATGGGGAATAATTACATCCAGCTTCCCAGCCACTCAACAAGGCCAGCCAAGCTGACACAGAAACTTAACTACCACATTAGCATAGTAGATCACATGCTTGTCTGATTCAAAATGGCCAAAACCAGTCCATTTCAACTTACTAATGAGTAGGATATAGATCTTCATGTGTTCCTTTTCAATTTTGACAACTTCCAATTTTCCTAGATTCATAATTCATACATCCCATGTTCCTATTATTAATGGATGTTTGCAGCTGTTTCTTCTCATTTTGACTCATGTCACATTAGCAAATGGAGGTCCTGAAAACTTTACTCCATCAACATCATTAGGGTTGGCTCTATTCTGAGGAGGAGGCTCTTCCCCAGTCGTATTTTGAGTGCCTTCCAATCTGAGGGGCTCATCTTCCAGCACTATATCAGACAATGTTTCAGGGCTATTCATAAAGTTTTCCAGTAATATATCAGACAGTGTTTCACTGCTGTTCATAATGTTTTCACTGGCCAATTCTTTGCGAAGTAGATGGCCCCTTCCTTCTTCTGAGTCTGCCTTAGTCTGGAAGCTCCACTGAAACCTGTTCACCATGGGTGACCATGCTGGTATTTGACATACTGGTGGCATAACCTCCAGCCTCACAACAACACACAAACCACCGCAGTACGACAAAGTGACAGACAAGTGGCTCTCTGCCCAACAGTAGAAAGACCTACAAGCAGAACACCTACCCCAGAGAGATGCACCCACCTTTCCTACACAGAGGCATCCTTTAGATCAATCAGCCATGAGATATCAGAGGGGCAGCATTCACATGGAGGGAAAGCTGGACAAATAAGAATGCATAAATTAGAAGGGCACAGGGAAGGTGCAGTCACAGGGAGGAGAGCTTTTTATAGTTGGGTTTTGTAATCAAGGCTGTGAAATTGAAGGTGCATGAACTGTTGAGAGTAAAATGAATCTGTCTTATAAATTCGCACCCAAATCACAGTAAAATAATTTTTTAAAAAGAAAGTTAATCATACAGTTTATCAATGTTTCTCATGTAGTGTAAGTCAAACCTAATTTATGTATGTTCTACTTTTAAGAAAAGGCCAAATGGATTGGCATACTAAGAATCAGAAAATTTTGGGGGGGGTTCCCACATCTCATTATATCTCAATTACTTTTTCATCTTGTGATTGAATAAAATAAAGTAACTCTCACAGGGATTGAGATGCCCAGTTGGGGAGTTATCCCTTCTAGCAAATTATTTTAAGTGCTAGACACTTTTCCAAGATCTCTATATATTACATATATATCATTGGAGTCAGTGGCTTTGACATAATAGTGCTCTCTTATATATATATATAAAAGGAAGGAAGGAAGGTTTGGCAATCTACTTCTGTAATGATACTGCCTCAGAAACCCAAGGAGGGGTCACTATGAGTCGGGGTCAACTCGACAGCACATAACAATAACAACAACAACATATATGTGTGTGTGTGTGTGTGTGTGTGTGTGTGTGTGTAAAACTGTTGTTTGTTGCCATCATGTTGGTTCCAATTCATGGCCACCATATGTATAATTGAATGAAACGATGTCTAATCCTTAGCTATCTTCATGATCATTTATATGTTTGCATCTATTGTTGCATCTACTGTGTCAATCCTTCCCTTAAGGGTCTCCTTTCTTTTTGTTGGCCCTTTACATTGCCAAACATGATATCCATTTGTAATTAGTTTTTCCTCACATTGTCTCCAAGGTAAGTGAGCCAAAATCTCACCATCTTCATTTCTAAGAAGCATTCTGATTGTATTTCTCCTAAGATTTATTTGTCCACAGTATATTCAGTATTCTCTGCCAATATCAGTTCAAATGTATCTTCATTTGTTTCTTTTGCATTATCCAATCTTTGCATGCAAATGAGATGATCAAAATATATATATATATATATGGCTTGGGTTAGACTCATCTTAGTCCTCGAAGTCATAACTTTGCTTTTTGAAACTTTTCACATCAGATTTGGCCAATGTAACACACATCATCTTATTTCTGTTCCAATGGACATTCATTTTTGATCCAAGTAAGATGTAATCCTTGATGTCCTCTATTCTTCCACATTTATCATGATGTTGTTTATCAGTCCAGAGCTGTCTCTGGAGTCCAAGTTTGCCATTGATCCTCTTATTACAGCTCAACTCTTCCCACTCCTGCTCCTTCTCCATCTCCTCCACAGATGTTGTTCCCAATGATACATCTTAACTAACATCCTGTACCCCAAATTCTGTGTTATATTTGCTTCCTGGGAAAACCAATTCCCAAATATGAGTGAACATACATATTTTAAAAAAATTCCTACCAAAGGTAAGCATGTTATTAGTCAGTTGGCTGTTAGTGAACTGTACAGCACTTTCATTCCTGCAACTCACATCTCTACATCACTGGCATTTCTTGGAAAAGAAGAAAAAGACAGTCAAAATGGAACCTGAAAGTAAGTGCCACGCTGTTTCTGCTTAATGCCTCTTTCCATTGCTTCTACTTCCCTCTTGCTGCCCCGGCCACTGTCAACTCGAGACAAGAAGCAGGCTTTTATGTGTGTCAATGAATGGAAAGATAAGCTGAAGTGCAGAAACCTTCCAAAGTAGGCAAGAGGACTACCACATGGCTTTCCCTCAATGACTCATACTATGTTCTTTGATGTGCTCCATGTGATAAGCCAGCTGTTGCAAAAAGTACTTAGTAGCTGCTGTGAGAATCATTTTCATCAACACATTAGAAAAACACCTGTTTCTGAAGAAGGGATGTTTCTCCTGAATGCAAATTGAAAGTAGATCTATGTATTAATTTCCCAGGGCAGCTATAAAAAGTGCCATAAAGTGGATAGATTAAAACAATAGAAATATCTTATCTCACAATTCTGGAGACTAGAAGTCTTAATTCAAGTGTCAGCACGGCCATGCTCTTTCTGAAGGCTCTAAGGGAAAATTCCTTCTTGTCTCTCCTGTTTTTGGTATTCCCAGCTATTCCCTAGCTTGTAGCTCTATAGAATAATTCCATCTCTGCCTCTGCCTTCATATGGTCATCTTCTACCTCAGTCTTTGTGCCTCCTTTCCTTTTACAAGAACACCACTCATATTGTATTAGGACCCACCCTATTCCAGTGAGAATTCAGGTTAACCTAACTGATAACATGGTCAGTGACTTCATTTCCAAACAAGGTCATATTGACAGGTACTAGAGGTTAGGGCTTCAATATATCATTTTAGGGATACAATTCAATCCACAAAAGACTCAGATTCCTATTCGAGATGCAGAGACAATCATGTCTGTCAGAGGTCAATAAACACTGGCCCATGGGTCAATTCTGACCTCTTTTTGTTTGGCTCATGAGCTAGGAAGGGTTCTTAAATTTTTCAGCGGTTAACAAATAAAAAAAAAATAAATAATCTCAGGGATAAATTTAAATCCTGGACCTGTTAGGGAAAAGTCCAGGGTAATATTTTCTACTTTAGTTTGGCAAGGCAGAAGATCTAAAATACCCTTTATACTAAAAACATTTATCATTATCACTGGTACATTTTCCCTATTGCTTATGTGTATTAAAAGATACATCTATTCATCATCTAACCAAATCAAAGTCACTGCTATCGAGTCAATTCTGTCTCATAGCAACCCCCATTGGCTCTCTGGGGTGGTAAATCTTTACAGAAGTAGACTGCTCAGTCTTCCTTCCACAAAGTGGCTAGTGGGTTTGAACCACCAACCTTCTGGTTAGCAGTCAAATATTATCCATTATTATGGATCTCATTTATTTGACATGTATTATGATTCTGGCTCAATACTTAACTGCAGATACTTTGAACTAAAAAGATATGAAGAAAGACAGCCCTTTTTGAGTCTAAATTGGGAGTCTATGGATCATTATGTACTTTTATGGAAGGTGCTTAGTGTGCTGTGAGAAGTTAGATGCTTGCAACTATGAGTGCAGGGTTTAGAAAATATATTTAAGTGAACTCTCAAATTGGAGTGATTTCTCAAAGACTGCTGGAGTTTTCACCAATCAGTAGATATGTGATATGGTGGCTGTGAAATTCGAGGTGACATAGCTCTGCATCAGCAAACATACAGTATCTCTCACAGGTACTCAACTCTGTTGTTGTTGTATGAAAACAGCTACGCTTGAAATTACACAGGCAAAGATATCAGAAGCGTATAAATGTGAATTTTAATCCAAAAGGCCACATTAATGAGCAATAAAATATAAAAATGACGAGATTCACATGTTGTTGTTATTGTTATATGCCATCAAGTCAGCCCCGACTCATAGCGACCCCTCCTTGGGTTTCTGAGGCAGTATCACTACGGAAGTAGACTGCCCCATCTTCCTTCCGAGGAGTGGCTGGTGGGTTTGAACCACCAGCTTTCTGGTTAGAAGTCCAATGACTTAGGCACTATGCTACCAGAGATCCCATACACACTGCAAATCATAAAAATCAACTTTGTTTCAAATTTACCTGTGTAGCCATCTATCTGTCTCACCATCCATCAATTTACTTATGTAATGTTTCTCAAAACAGCAGCCAGGAGCGTATTCTGATCTTTCAATATATATTGAGCTTTATTGAGTTTTACAGAGCCATTAAGGAGCCCTGCTGGGTCAGTGGTTAAGCACTCAGCTGCTAACCAAAATGTTGGTGGTTCAAACTCACTACCTGCTCTGGGAGAAAGATGTAGCAGTCTGCTTCCATCTTTTAAAGAATCACAGCCTTGGAAACCTTATGGGACAGTTTTACTCTGTCCTACAGGGTCGTGATGAGCTGGAATTGACTTGATGGCATTTTTTTTTAAATAGAGTTATAGCTCATGAAGGAATGATATATATGTATTTTTTTCCCATACTGCTTATGAACACATAACCCATTTTTATTACACTGGTTGCTTGTCTAAGAAATTACAATGTTTTATTTTTCACTTATTCTGGCCTGAAAAGTCTTTCATAATTTAATCTTACCAGATATGTACAACATTATATTCTATTACCTGAATGCATGTACCTTCCATTTTGTTTCACCCACTGCATCTCTATACACCAAAACATTTATTGCTACCTCTAATTCCCCATGTGTTTACATCAACTCTATGCACTTTGCATGTGCTGTTCTTTCTGTCCAGACTCCCCTTCTCTTTCTTGTCAAACTCTCACTTACTCTTCTTGATCAGCTGAAATGATGGAACTTTACAACCGCCTTAGGTAGAGAGACTAGTTCTTTCCGTTCATCTATCCATCCATTTATTCCTTATTGAACAAACACAGGGCACCTACTGTATACTCAAAGAGTCCTAAGATGATGCAAACGGTTAACAAGCATGTTAACTGAAAAGTCAGAGGTTTGAATTTACTCAGAGGCACCTCAGAAGAAAGGTTTAGAAATCAACTTCCAAATAATCAGCCATTGAAAATCTTATGGAGTACAGTTCTACTCTAACACACATGGGGTTGTCATGAGTCAGTATCAATTTAATGGTAACTTTTTCTTTTTTTTTTTTCTTCTTCTTCTTCTTTTTTTTTTTTTTACTATATACCAAAAATGGACAGGAAAGTGAGCTATAGACTTTGAAGGATGAAGAGAGTGTGATGGGACCACAGAAAAACAAAGAAAGACACCTAACTCAAGCTGGGAGGAGCTCAGTTTGAGAAGCATTTCTGAGAGGAGGCAATGTTAAGTCATACAGGACTTGTAGCATGAAGTCAGGTAGAGGAGGAATGGTAAAGGGGGAAGGTGTTCTAAGTCAAGAAAACAATGGGTTTAAAGGCACAGTGGGTGAGAAAAATGAGTCATCTCTGGCAAAGTAAATAGGGCAGGAAAGAAACATGCTCTTAAGGCTGTTTTGTCATACTTTTAATAGAGCACTTAAAATTTATATCTTCATTAAGTAATATGAACCTGATATTCCTGTCCTGACTCTTCCTTTTACAAGCTGACAGACACAGAATTTCAATCAGGAAACATCTGTGACTAGGTGTTATGGAAGGGACTTTGAAAAACAATACTATATCATCTTGTAATACAGACAATGACTGAGCCTTTGGAATGTACAAAACACCTTTCTTCTCAACAGTCCAAAGAGTGGAGGGTAAGATCTCACTTTCTTTATACAATTAACGTCAGATTTTGAACAACAGACACTACTCAAACCCTCTCCCAAATGAGAAAACATGAGTCATTCATGAACTGAAAGGTATTCAGAACAGAGCAGCAATCAAGAACTTCGACATGGAAAGTGTGTTTGAATTTAAAATAATATGCTGTTGTAAATCTTATGCTCACAAAATTCAGTGTCAATTTTACATACTGGCTTTTTATATCTGTGATCAATTATACTTTTAAAATACTTCAATTGTTTCATTCTGATTACCAGTCAACTCAAAATGATGCAGCCAATTTGATATCAAAAGGTGACTGGAATTATGAGAGGACTTCATATTTTGTGGCACAGTTCCAGCTAATTAAATATTGTAGTTGGAATTTGATTTATCTTTTCCCAACCCTTCCTGTCTGTAACAAAGCTTTCCAAAGTGGACTGTAGTGCTCATATTGCTTACACCAACTTTTGGTGGTTTGCAATCAGAAGGAATACAGTGTATGAAACATTTTGAATTTAGCATTGCTTAATGACACCCAAAAAATCTATAGAAGTGATTAAGAAATCTTTATTAATAGAACCCCCTCTTTTCAAAGTATAAAGCACATCATTCCAAGGTTGTGTCTGAAAATAGAGTTATAACAGAACTATAAGTTTTGATGGAACTTAGCCATGAGAAAGGACCATAGTTATCAATGTATTCAAAAGGAATAGTCAGAAGGCTCTTAAAAGTTTTGCCAATGACAAATAAACATCATTATACTGACAGAATTCAAATCTCCATTTGGATCTATTTATTCAGTCTGCTTCACCCAAACGGTGTTTTTATGGTATGATTAAAAATGTTCACACAAATGGCATGAAATATAATAATATTAATAGTAATAATTAAATCAACATAGTGATTATCTCAATAAATGCCAGGAAAGATGTTTAACATTATATTATATCTTGTCACTTAATCATAATTCTTCAATTAAGTAGGCATTATTATTGTCCCTATTTTGCATATGGGAAAACTGAGACTTAATGTTGTTAGGTTTCTTTCACAAGTTCATTGTTGTTGTTGTTGTTGTTGTTGTTATGTGCCGTCGAGTTGGACCCAACTCATAGGGACCCCTCCCTGGGTTTCCCAGGCAATATCACTATGGAAGCAGATTGCCCCATCTTCCTTCCGAGGAGTAGCTAGTGGGTTTGAACTGCCAGCCTTCTGGTTAGTAGTCAAGTGCCTTAGGCTCTAAGCTACCAGAGCTTCTTTACAAGTTCATACAGCTAGTAAATAGAGAAGTGGGAATTTGAACAAAGGCAGCTGATTCGGTTCGTAAACCACTTTCCAGTCTATTAATAATTCTTGTTTTCATTAAAACCTGTCTCACGTACAGAGTACAGATCTATAACTAATATGTTGGAAAGAACAGTGTTCCCTTCCAAAAACTTGTAAAAGATGAAAATATGGTGGCCTCGGAATTTACCACTACAAAATCCAGATCATCCAAACATATATATATATACAAAGTCACATTAAAGAGAGACTGGCTTCTTGGCCAGGAAGGTATAACTTCTTGTGGCTTACAAAAGTCAAAATCAGAAAGAGAGTTAATCACAAGTAATCAGAACAACAGGAGGCATGAGTCAAACCTTGGTAGAGGCCATCCAATCCTTTCAGTGGTAAAGGGTGATTAAATCCAACCTGTTCAGTCCCAGGAAAAGGTAGAGCTTTTTGTGGAGGTGGGGGCATAACTCACCTCTCTTCAAATATATGGTCACCAATCAGCTTTCTATTTATAATTTAGTGTTTTCTGTATTTTCCATTGGCCAGAGGTCACACATTTCCAGCATCCTTGGCAATTATATTTTCTGTTATAAATTAATCAATTCTGTTCTGCTTTATGTAACAAAAGAGCTCTGGTGGTGCATTGGGTAAGGCATTTGGCTGCTAACCAGAAGGTTGGCAGTTCAGACTCATCAGCTGTTCCATGGGAGGAAGGTGAGGCAATCTATTTGTATAAAGATTTACAGCCTTGAAAACCCAATGTGGATCACTATGAGTCAGAATCAAATGGATGGCAGTAGGTTTGTTTTTTGGCTATGTGACAATTACACATGCTTGAGTGATATGAATATGCATGCTTGTGGGATGGGTTGACTCTCAGTGTGTAACTAATCAGGCTTCTGAGTCCTCAGGGCCTGGTCAGAGTTTGGAACACAGTGGGTTGACTTCCATGAAGCCATCTTCAACACCTTTTGGGGAGGCAGACAAAGACAGGCCCTGGCAATCCCAAAAGCACATCTCATGCCTAACATATAAAATTGATTAAGTCAAATAAAATCAAATTGGAATTTATGTCAAACACCTTAGAATAGTTATCTTGAAGGTCAATGGTTTTCACCAATTGCTTTCCTATTATCTTTCTAGAGTTTCTCTGAGGCTGAACTCTTCAAATAAAATGTCATTTTGGTCAGATACAAGAAACACATAGATTGAATGGCAGAAAATCAAAGAATGCTGGCTCTGCTGGAAATTTTAAAACAGTGGTCAATTCTAGTCATAACAATCCTTCCTGTGTACAGATCCCTAGAGTCTAGGACTAGAGAAAGGTAAAAGAATGAAAAGCACAGCAGGGCTTTTAACAATATTCTCTGTGGGAACCTGTTAGAAGACAAACTCCAAACTCACAGTGTGGTCAGACATGAACTTCTAAAGAAGTATTTCACAGCAAATGAATACATACTGCTCTGGACATGTTAAACACAAATAATGTTTGATACTCTTCATTATTCAAGTGCTTGACTTTCAAGAAATGTTTTCCAAACTTCTGTGCAGTTAGTTTTAAGAAGAATCTCTTTCTGATTCCAGCAGACTGATAATACTATATATTTAATTCTTTACCAGGCTTTCCCTGATTAATTCTCACTACTATCTTCTTTAATAAGAGAAAATATATATTTATTTTCAGAGTTATAAAGAAATATATATTAAAGATAATTTAAGCACCATGACGAAGAGAATACACTGGCAGAAGATAGAAACAAAAATTAGGATTTCAGGGAAGTAAAGAGATTGTAACAAGTGGTCTTCCTGTTGTTGGGTGGTATGGAACACACGCAGTCAATAAATGAATCAAACATTTACACAGAGCCAAATAGCTGGTACTCATATTCTAAAATCCCCTTTTTTATAAATTGAATTGTGGCCAAAAAAAATATGTGTTGAAAATATTTTCCTGTACATGTAAATATGCCCTTGTTTGGAAATAGAGTTTTTATTGTGTTAATGTGCCATGACTGGCCCTGGTATGCTAACCAAGAAGGTTGAAGGTTCAAATCTATCCAGGTGCTCCTCAAAATAAAGGTCTGACAGTCTACTTCTAAAAAATCAGCCACTGAAAATCCACAGAGCACAGTTCTACTCTGACACACCCGGAATCATCATGAGTTGGTGCCAACTCAATGGCAACTGGTTAATGAGGTCATACCACAGTAGATAGACCCTAAACTTAATTACTTCTGAGTTCTACAAAGAGCCGAAAAAATACAAGAGACACAAACATAGTGAAGATAGACACCACATGAGGATTGTCTACAAGCAAAGGGATTCCTGGGAACTCCAGAGCTATTGACAAGGAATGATCTCCACCTAGGGTCACATCCTTAATTGGGACAAGTGAGAAAATAAATTTCTGTTCCTTAAAATTACCCACTTGTGGTATTTTTGTGTTATAGCAGCACTAAACAACTTTGAAATGCTTAAGCCCAAGTAATTACATCTAATATCCTGCTTTCATTTTGGTGAAAATTCTTTGTTGATGGACACCCACCATATTGTTGAAGATACTCTCATGTCTGAAAATTTATTTGTATAACATCCAAAGTCTTTAAGGCTGAGTATCTCTTCTCTCTATGTGATGCTACTCGTGTTCCATTCTTTTTCCATCAGTAATATCGCAGATGATCAGATGCATATTGCTGGACAGTTGTGAAAATTTCTTTGGGCAGAGGTCACAGTCAGAAATGAGCGGGGATGCCACATATTACTTAAGTCATAATTAACCAGGCAATTTTCATGTTGCATACATCCAGGTTAAACTGATGATTCTGAAGATAAGTCAAACAAGGAATTGATGAAAAGTGTCTTATAGGCCAGGGCCAGATAAAACCAAAACAATACAAAATATATTGTTACTGTTGGTAATGTTTTAATTATTTATTTTTTTAATTAGTAGTATTATTTATTTCCATGATCCTGAAAAAGCAGTAATGTAACAAGAAATACTTAATCATGTGTTTGATACTATGAAAAAAGGAAAATCAAAATCTATAGACTTGTTAAGGAGCTCTGATGGCACATTGTGGTTAAGAAGTTGGCTGCTAGCCAAAAGGGCTTCAGTTTAACCCATGAGCCAATCTGTGGGAAGAATATGTGGCAGTCTGCTTCTGTAAAGATTCATTGTCTTGGAAACCCTATGGGTTAGTTCTACGCTGTCCTATAGGGTCGCTATGAGTTGGAATCAACGCTAGGAAAACAGCTTTGATCTTTATAAATAGGTTTGTTATCAAATTGCCACAAGCACAAACTAAAATTTTTATATAAGTAAAATAATCACACGTACAAAAGAAATGAAAATGAAGGAAAAGTCCATGGAAATCAGGCACTTTCTTGGGAATCATTCTACATTGTTTTTCATCTTCCTTGGCTCTGGTGGCACAGTGCCTAAAGCATTTGACTGCTAACATGTAGGCTGGTGGTTCAAATCCACCAGCCAGTCCTTGGAAGGAAGACTGGGCAATCTACTTCCATAGAGATACTGCCTATGAGTCAGAATCAATTTGAGGGCAGTGAGTTTTGGTCCTCTATAACAGTTATCTGGGTGGTGTAAATGATTTGCATTTGACTTACAATGTAAAGGTTGGCAGTTTGAGTTCACGTATACTGGCTCTGTATAACAGAAAGACATGGCTATTTGCTCTGTAAAGATCACAGGCAAAAAAAAATTCTTTGGAGCAGTTCTACTCCGTTAACACATGAGGCTTCCATGAGTTGGACTAGATCCCAACAGGTTTGGTTTTTGGTTATGGTCTACAGATTCTCATCTAAGAAAAGATAAAAATACAAAACTAAAAAAAAAAAAAAGTAATTTAAAAAAAATTAAAAATCTTTGGATCTTTTTTTTTTTCTTTCTCTCCTGCTTCTTTGCAATAATTGCCAGTAACTACTATAATACTTTATGCGAAAATCCAATATAGAACCTTTAATGTTCTAATTATTTGCTTCAGTAGCTGTCTCTCTCAATAGACTTCATACACTTGGAGGGCTAGAACTATCTTAATCATCTCTTCATATCCAGTTTTAGTTCTTGATACACAGCACATTTGCCTACATTTATTGTACTCTAGAACAAGTTGAAAAACTCAATGTTCTACAGTAGGGAGAGGCAAGTAACATATACTGGTGAAAGACAAGCACAGGAAGACAAGAAGTGGGGTGACTATTCCACTGAGAAGCCCCTGACTCATCTAAAAGGGGCAGCTGCTGATCGAATCTGGCAGACTTTCACCAAGGGCTGCCAGCTTTACCTATTGTGGTAGTTAAGGTTATGTGCCAACTTGGCTGGGGCTGGTTTTGAGTAGCTGGGCAGCTGGATGTAGTTATTTCCATTGGTGAGACTGGTAATCAACTCCATGGTGGAATCTACTGGAGAAGCTGACTAGCTTCCTTACGGATATGGCCTGCTTCCAGTATATAAAGAGAAGCATTAAAAAAGGTCTGCAGCTTTTGGCATGCTTGAATCCTCCTCCAGTAGCTAAGTCATTCAGAAGACTGCCATGCTGTCTGCTGATCTTGAGACTCTTAATGGACTTGAGTCAATGGCCTGCCATGTGGTTTGGTAATATCAGGGCTGTACCTTTTAACTTGTCAACCTCTGGTTTGTTAGCCTCAGCAGCCAGCAGCTGCCTGAGCAAAGAAAGCCTCCAGCTTCAGTGGGCCAGGAGCAAGAAGCAGAGCTGAGGCTTTCACCCAGCCCCTACAGCCCAGCACTTTGAACTCAGACTTGCAGCCTCCAAAACTGTAAGAGAATAAACTCCTGTTTGTTAAAGCCATGCCATTTGTGGTATTTTTTGTTAGAACAGCATGAAGTAACCAAAACACCTACTTTTCATTTTTTCTAGAGGAGTCAGATATCTGAAATTATATGTACATCTTTTCATTAAAAAAAGAATACTATATGAGCCAAAAGTGAATATAGGAACTAGCTAGATTCTGCCCATGACTACCAGTTTGCAATTGACATGTTCTAAAACGTTCTGGGGATTCATACATTGTAATACTGAGACTTTTTCTTTTTCTTTTTCCTTATAAGTCTGCATGTAGGATATTCTGAGAATTCCCAATACGGTCTTATACAAGCTAAACATCAAAAGAAAACATCTACCTCAAAAGGTCACAATCTGAACCACAGTAATGAACTATGCCATCTATATGCCATCATATTGGTCAAATACCCATTCCATATTGGCCAGATATCCCATACATATTGGCCAATAACCATAGCTATTTTCAGATGTAAAGCTGACTCTTAGTTAAAGGCTCGCCCACCCCTTCCATATGTGAATTCTCTTCATTCTATGGACTTATTTAAGTCAAGAATTAAGACACCTACCTATTAATATGTAAGTGGTGCAAATATATAATGCACTCAGCTGGTAACTGAAAGGTGAAAGGTGAAAGGTTCAAATCTACAGCAAGGTGCCATGGAAGAAAGCCCTGGCAATCTACTTCTGAAAAATCAGCCACTGAAAACCCTATGGAGCACAATTACACTCTGAATACATGGGGTTGCCATGAGTCTGAGATGATAACTATATATACTTGAATTCATTCAACAAATATTTACAAAGCACATACTATATTATGAACTCCATGCCAGGTGTTGAAAAAGAAAGAGACAAATCTGGCCCTCGTAGAACCTGTACTCTAAAGCTGTGGTTCTCAATGGAATCCCTGTCCAGGGGCATCAGCATGAACTGAGAAATGGTTAGAAATGCAAATTATCAGACTGTACCTTGGAACCTCAGACATATTAAATATGAAACTCTGGGGTAAGACCTAATAATCCATGTTTTGATGAGCTCCCCAAGTGTAGTGTTTTATAGGATAATCAGGGAAAAAATCAAATAAAAGGGAAAATGCATTTTAAAATTATACATTGGGTAAATATCATACAGGGAACAAGAAAGCAAAATAGAGAGAAAAGAGCGGAGAACTTATTCACATATAGTAGCCAGAGACTCCTGTCAGAAGAGGTGATATTTTAATTTCTGAATTGAAAGATGAAATGGAGTAATCACTAAAGGACAGGAGGAAGAGCAAGAAGATGAGTGGGGAGATACTTGTACGAGAAGCAGAACAAGGCAGTAACTCTGAACAGAAAAAGAGGTCAGCATATCTGAAGAATTCAAAGAGGATGCTGTGATTGGAGTCTAGTGGATGGAAAGAAAATGGAGTAAGAGGAGACTGAAACAGTTTCTGTAAGGCAGTTCCAAGTCTGCAGCCCCAATAGATAGGATGAAGCACTGCTCTTCAAAAGACCTGAGATTGCCAGAAGAGAAAAGATTAAGCCACTGTTTCAGAAGGCCTCATGGAAGTTCTCCTGTAGTTTGTTTACAAAGGTTGGCATGGACAGAGCCAGAGATTTTTGACTTAAACACTTTCTAGACAGTGCTTTTTACTAGTTATCTGCAGGTGGAACTGCCATGAATAAACAGGATTATTCTGTTTCTGAGGGCCTGTATGGCCAAAGAAACCACACGCTTAGCCTCCAAAAGCCTTTCAGTGTTCAGACTCCAAGCCCTCAGCTTGAATCCTCAGACTTAAATTATGTGAACTGCCCCAAGAATGACATATTCTCTAATTCCCTCCTTTGGAAGAGGTCATGGAAGGTGATGCACTAGAACAATCTTGTCTAGGACAGAGAAGGATAGTGAGTAGATCAAGTAAGTAGATCACCAGGCCTTTCTTCCTAGACCATCTTCGTTTGAAAGCTCTGCTGAAACCTGTTTAGAATCATAGTAACTAACATGTAAGCCACCCAGGTCTCCTGTATGAAGGTAAGAATTCTACCATTGAACCACCAAACCAAAACAAAACAAAACCCACTGCCATCGAGTCGCTTCCGACCCATAGTGACCCCTCCTTGTGTTTCTGAAGCAATATCTATGAAAGTAGATTGCCCAATCTTCCTTCCAAGGAGTGGCTGGTGGGTGTGAACCACAAGCCTTCTGGTTAGCAGTCAAATGCTTTAAGCACTATGCTACCAGAGTCCCATTGAACCACCACGGCCCCCATAAAGAGCCTTGATCACTACAAATACGTTGAAATAGAGCCTTGTGATTCATGTGTTAAGCTTTTTATGAGAAATAAAATTTATCTTTTGGAGTTTCTATTATTTCCAGATAACCAGCTCCAAATCAATACAGGCATTTGGTCACTCTAAGGAGTTTAGATTTTATTCTAAATGCACTAACCACTCATGAGAAGTTTCCAGCATGGATTAAAAGATCTGCTTTGTATGCTTTATTCCACTTTGTGAGGAATGATGTGAGAGGGATGTGAGAGTATAAAAACTAGAAAGAGGAAGATCTTTTAGTCCATGACAGAGAAGGTGGCCTACAGAAATATGGCAGAAATGGAAGTGGAGTGAAGGAACACATTTGTGATATGTTTTGAAGACAAAATCCATAGTACTTTTTGATTGACCAAGAACTGAAAGAAAGTAAGAACAAAATATTACCTATGCTTCCTGGATAATACAAATAATACTTATTGTTGTTAAAATCATTAGGTCCTATCAAGAGTTCCAACTCATAACAACCCACTTAGAGAGGAACAAAACACTGCACAGTTATGTGCCATCGTCACAATCACTGCTCTGCATGAGTCTACTGTTGCAACCACTGTGTCAATCCATCTTGTTGAGGTTCTGTCTCTTTTTCCCTGATCCTCTGCTTTACCAAGCATGATGTACTTCTCCAAGAACTGGTCCCTCCTAATAACATATTGAAAGTAAGCAAGATGAAGTCTCATCAATTCTCTTCTAAAGAGCATTCCGGTTGTACTTCTTCTAATACAGATTTGTTCATTCTCCTGGCAGTCCATACTATATTCAATATTCTTGGCCAACACCATAATTCAAATGCATCAGTTCTTCTTTGGTCTTCCATAACATTGTCCAGTTTCCCATGCATATGGGGCAACTGAAAAGACCATGGTTTAGATCAGATACACCTCAGTCTTCAAAGTGACACCTTTACTTTTTAACACTTTAAAGAAGTCTTTTGCAGCAGATCTGCCTGATGCAATGCATTTGGTTTCCTGACTGCTTTTTCCATGGGTGTTGATTATGGATCCAAGTAAAATGAAAACCTTCACAAGTTCACTCTTTTCTCCAGTTATCATGATCTTGCTTATTGATTGCTTATTGTAAGGACTTTTGTTTTCTTTAAGTTAAGGTACAATGTATATTGGAGGCTGTAGTCATTGACCTTTATCAATAAGTGCTTCAAATCTGCTTCATTTTTAGCAAGCAACATTGTGTCATTTGCATATCACAATTGGACAACTAGTTTTCCTGCTTCCTAATGCTGCATTCTTCTTCATATAGTCCGGTTTCTCGGATTATTTGCTCAGCATACAGACAGAGTAAGTTTGGTGAAAAGATACAACCCTGACACACACCTTTTCTGATTTTAAACCATGCAGTATCCCCTTCTTCAGAGCACTGTTTGAATTACAACCTCTTGGTCTATGTGTAGGTTCCTCATGAGAACAATTAAGTGTTCTGGAATTCTCATTCTTCATAATGTTATCCATAATTTGTTAGGACCCACACAACAAATGTCTTTGCATAGTCAATGAAACACAGATAAACATCTTTTGGCATTCTCTGGTTTCAGCCAAGATCCATCTGACATCAGCAATGATATACCTCATTCCATGTCCTCTTCTGAATTAGGCTTGAATTTCTGGCAGATTCTTGTTAATGTACTACTTAAACCATTTTTCAATTATCTTCAGCAAAACTTTGAGTCTGATATTAATGATATTGTTTTATAATTACCACATTTTATTGAATCACCTTTCTTTGGAATGGACACAAATATGTATCTCTTTCAGTCAGTTGGCCAGGTAGCTGACTTCCAAATTTCTTGGCAAAGATGTTGTATCGGTTTGTTAAAACATCTCTGTTGTCATTCCATCAATTCCTGGGAACTTATTTTCACAATATGTTCAGTGCAGCTTGGACTTCTTCCTGGAATACCACTGGTTCTTAATCATATGGTTCTTCTTGAAATGACTGAATGTTGACCAATTCTTTTTGGGACACTGACTGTCTATTCTTCCCATTTTCTTTAGAGGCTTCCTGCATCACATAATAGTTTGTCCATAGAATCCTTCAGTATTGCAATACGAAGCTTGAATTTTTTATTTCTTCACCTCTTTTAGCTTGAGAAATGCTGTGTGTTCTCACTTTAGGTTTTCTAACTTTAGGTCTTTGTACCTTTCATTATAATACTTTAGTTTGTCTTCTCAAACTATCTTTGAATTCTTCCACTTGGTGTTTTTTTTTTTTTTTTTTTTTTTTTTTTTCCATTTGCTTTAGCTACTCTATGTTCAAGAGCAAGTTTCAGAGTCTGTTCTGATATTCATTTTGGTCTTTTCTTTCTTTGCTGCTTTCTAATGACCTTTTGTTTTCTTCATGGCTGTCTGGTCTTTGGTCACTAGTTTTCAACATATCAAGTCAATTCTTGGGTTGGTCTCTAAATTCAGATGTGATACACTCAAGATCATACTTTAGCTCTCATGGACATGTTTAATTTTCTTCAGCTTCAACTAGAACTTGCATAGGAGCAACTGATAGTCTGTTTCACAAATGGCTCCTGGCCTTATTCTAACCAAGAGAATATGGAAAAGGTGATGGAATATCATCCCTGTTACACTATATGACAAAGCTAATTCCATCCTAATCTGCTGACATTGAGATAATCCAAAGGAAGATTACCCTGGTTGGGCTTGACTTAATCAGGGCCTTTAAAAGGTAGTCCAGAAGTGAGAGAATCAAAGCAGCACATTCTTTCTCTATTGCCTACTTTCAAGAAATAAACCATCATTGATGCTATAGCCACAAGGAAATTAATTGTGCCAATAACCTCAGAAAACTTGAGAATGCAGCCTAGTTGACATCTTAATTTCAGCCTTGTGTAACCCTAAGCAGAGAATCCAGTAATTCTGCACTCCTAACTTCTTGACCAAGAGCAACTATGAGATAATAAATAGGTGCTGTTTTAAACCACTGAATTGTGCTAATTTGTTATAGAGTAAAAGAAAGCTATACCTATATCTACATCTATATTGATAAGAATATATATACATATATATATATATATAAAATACTAAATATGTAATATAGATAGATGAAAGAAAGAAAAGGAGGGAGGGAGGGAGGGAGGCTGGGAGGGAAGAAGGAAGGAAGGGAATCCTTAGTTGGCACAAATGGTTCAACTACAAATTGTTGCTATTTTTGAACTCACTCAGAGGCACCTGGAAAGACATACCTGACAATCTGCTTCCAAAAGCTGGAATTGATTTGAGAGCAACAAAGAACATAGAAATCTCTGTCTCTCTCTCTCTCCTTCTCCCTGTCCCCCTTACCCTCTCCCTGTTCCCTTCTCTCCCTCTTCCTCTGCTTCCTTCCCCACCTCTCTCTCTGTCTCTCCATACACACATGTATCCATATCTACATATCTATATATAGATATCTATATATATGTATCCACATATATATATCCCAAGGGTTAGGCTGCCTGGGTATCCATCTCACTTCTGTTTCCTTCTAGACACCTTGGCTTCTGTTTCCTTCTAGGCACAAGATGCCTAGAAGGAAACAGGCATGAAGGATTCACTTCAATGATCCTGAGGTCCTATTTGTAAAGTGGGTTTAGTGATAGTTCTTAACCCTATACTGATTGCCTTATACTGAGTCATTGCAACCTTGTGTACAACACAATGAAATGTTGCCTGATTTTGCACCATTTTCAGTGGTATGCTTTAGTCCATTGTTGCAGCCATTATGTATTTTGAGTGACTTCTAACCTTGGAAGCTTATCTTATAGCACTAGGACTATGTGAATGTGCTAATGTCTGTGTGTGTATGTGTGTGTGTTTCTTTAGGTACTGACTAAAAATAAAATACTGTAATTTTAAGCCCAATATATACACTTTATTGAGGGCTCATGCAAGATCACTTATTACTTATTAAATGAAGAATTTAACCACTAAACTGCAGCAAATTTGGGTGTGATATACATGTTGTTGTTGTTGTTATGTGCTGTCGAGTCAGCCCCGACTCATAGCAACCCCTCCTTGGGTTTCCGAGGCAGTATCACTATGGAAGTAGGATTGCCCAACCTTCCTTCCGAGGAGTTGCTGGTGGGTTTGAACCGCCAGCCTTCTGGTTAGCAGTCAAGTGCTTTAGCCACTATGCTAGCAGAGTTTCAAGGATAAATGTTTCTTTTTATAAAATTCAGGGATGATTAATGCAGATTTCATTTTAAAATAATAAAGGGAGAAAAGAAGGAGAGAAAATAATATAAATAAAAATCAAGTTTATTTATTATTTCATATCTTTGGAAATTAATTGAAAGTGAATGCCTGAGTGGATACTGGAATGCCTTGAGCAGAATATCTAAATGGTGTACCTCACACACTTTGTGATGAATGATTGGCATGTCAAGAGACTTCCAGAAAAACAAAATATGGGAATGCTGGTATTGCACATATTAGTCAACAGCCATTAGTCACCCCCTTACCATGTTGATGTGTAATAGTCTAGGTGAAAGGAGAGCCACATGGTGACTGTCCAACAGTCACCATAGGATTTCTTCAGGGATGCCGTGAAGAGACTAGCTATGACTTGGGTATATACTTCTATTGCTGTAGCTTTCTGCTCTCAGATGAGGTACATGTGAGAAATTAGATATTTTAAAACCATCCTAAGCATTGAGAATAACAATTATAAACACACAAACGTGTCTGAATATACGTAGGAAAAAGCCAAACATATTTCTTATAATTATACTACATATATGATGCTCCAGAGGTAGTTAGTCTGATTCCTGTGTGCTCCATCTGGAGAAGTCCACATGTACAGCCACCTTGTGTTGTTGAAAAAAGGTACTTGCAATGAATAAGTCGTTGGTCTTGCAAAATTCTACTATGCAATTTCCAGTATTATTTCTGTCACCAAGGCCAAATTTCCCAACTACTGGTGATTCTTCTTTGTTACCAATTTTTGCATTTCAGGCACCAGTGGTAATTAACACATCCTGATTGCATGATCGGTCAATTTCAGACTGCAGAAGCTGATAAAAATCTTCAAGTTCATCATCTTTGGCTTCAGTGTTCGGTGCATAAATTTGGATATTAGTCATATTAACTGGCATTCCTTGCAGGTGTATGGATATGATCCTATCACCGACAACATTTACTTCAGGACAGATCTTGAAACATCCTTTGTGATGATGAGTGCCACACCATTCTTCTTCAAATTGTCATTCCCAGCACAGTAAATCATATGGTCGTCTGATTCAAAACGGCCAAAACCAGTCCATTTCAGCCCATTAATGCCTAGGATATCAGTCTTTATATGTCCCATTTCATTTTTTGACAACTTTCAATTTTGCTAGATTCATATTTCGTACATTCCATGTTCTGATTATTAATGGATGTTTGCATGTGGTTCTCCTGAATTTAAGTTGTGCCTTGTCAGCTAATGGAGGTCTCAAAAGCTTTACCTTATGCATATCACTAAGGCTGGTTTTACTCTGATGATACAGCTCTTTCCCAGTTGTATTTTGAGAACCTCCTAAACTATGTGGCTCACCTTCCTGCTCTCTATTGGACAATGTTTCCAGGCTATTCATAAAGTTGCACAGTAATGTATCAGACAGTGTTTCTCTGCTAATCATAAGGTCTTCCTTGGCCAATTCTTTGAGATGTCAATGGCTCTTACTTGTTACTAGTCTGTCTCAGTCTGCAAGCCTTGCTGAAACCTGTGCACCATGTGCATCACACTGGGTTTGGAACACTGGTGGCACTCCCTCAAGTCTCACAGGAACACGTCACCACAAACTGACAGACAAGTTTGTCTCCCTTAGCTATTCAAACCTCTCCAACCTCCCCTTACCTGGATCCCTGCCACTGCCTGCTTGCTCTGTCCCAGTCCCCCAAGCCTCTTTCTCTCCTTTCCTCCTCTTTCCTGCCTTGCCACTTATGGGGCATGGCTTGGGGTCCCTCCCCTCACCTGGATCCCTACCATTGACTCCTCACCCTGTCCCCATCCCCCTGGCATTTTTCTCTCCTTTTACCCTCTTTCCTGCCTTGCTACTTGTGGAGCATGCCCTGGGTTCCTTCCCCTCACCACTGCCTCCTCACTCTGTCCCAACCCCCTGGTCTTTTCTCTCCTTTCTCTTTTTTCCCTCCTTCCACTTCTGGGGCATGGCTTGGGTTCCCTCACCTGGATCCCTGCTGCTGCCTCCAACTAAAGATTAGAAGAAATAATACCACCTATTCAGGATTGTGAGAAGTGACAAAAATAACTTTATAAGACCAGCAAAGCATTCTAGGGTCTCTTAATGTAGGAGCCATTGGTCCCGCAAACTTTAATAATTAAGGAAAAAAATATGCTTTTGTAGCACATTTTGTAATAATAACCATGAGTCATTAAACCAAGGTTATATGACATTCATTAAGTTCTGCTTAATGAAGGAAAGAAATGTAGACCATATTTTAGAAACAGTACTGTTGAATGAGTTATTTTTTAATGCTGCCAGAATGGGTAATGCCTAGTAATTCCATTCATCAAGCGTGTCATTTTCTCATAATGTTGGAAAAATAAAATATCACCATAACTAAATAAAGCAACACATTATATTTGAGTAGAGTTTCTAATGCCATCTAAAGTTTTTTGTCACTATATACTTTTTTTTTTTTTTTTAAATTGTGATTTGGGTGAAGATTTACAGAGCAAATTCACTTTCCACACAGCAGTTCATATACACTTTGTCTCATGACATTGACCACAGTTTACCACAATGCAACAGCTCCCCTCCCACTTCCTCCCCAGAGTTACCTCTTCCCAGTATCTATCCTTCCATGTACTCCTGCCCCCTGAGCTTTACTCCTGTGCATAAGCAGCCCTTCTTTCTCCCATGATTGTTCTCTACAAGGAGTGTATCTACCTCAGGTAAATGTTCAACTCATATGCCTGTATTTTGTCTGGCTGGAAACCACAGGTGTAGATTCAATTCTAGACCTGAAGGGCAGGTAGGAGCCATAGTCTCATAGGTTCCACCAGGCTCCATCAGACCATCAAATCTGGTCCCCCCCTTTTTTGTTGTTGTTTTTTCTCCAAATGATTTTGAGTTTTGTTCCAAATTGTTCTCCCTCTCTATACAGGATCTCCTACATAGATCCCCTTCTAATTGGATGACAGTGGTAGCCGGGCACCATCTAGTTCTTCTGGTATCATAGTCGTATAGGCTGCAGATTGGATGGTATACTAGTCACTAGGACTAATTGTTTCCATGAATTTTGGTTTTCTTCAATCTTCTTTGCTCTGGACAAGACGAGACCCATCATTGCCTCTAGATGGCAGCTTGCTAGCTTTTAAGATCCCAGTCGCTACTCGCCAAAGTAGGAGGTGGAACAATGTTTTGTATAATATGTTATGCCAATTGAACTTGATGTCCCCAGCAACTATGGTCCCAAGCCCACAGGTTCAACTATTCAGTCCCTCTGGGTAGCTGGCTGTGACCAAGCCATGACCACAACCTTGTCCCTTGTCAGCTCTACTATACACCTGGGAAATCTGATTATTCACATAAACTTATAGGACCATTGTGTGCCAACCCTATACATGTTCTTGGATACACTCCCCATTTCATAGACATACCTAATAGTTCAGCCTGTCCACCCATCTATCCACCCATATACCCATGTTTGCCTTCACTGACAACGCAGTACTGTATGTGAAAAAGGGTTCATCTTTGTTGTCTGTAGCTTCCATGTTCCTCTCTATGTCTTTCTCTTCCTCAATGCTGCCATATTGGTCACTCACATTTGGTACATTGCTCTTCTCTTCACCCAAATTAATACTTATCTCTATCTATCTAACAGCATTTCCTCCTCTCCCCTCCCACCCCTGGTAACCAACAAAGAAAATTTCCTTCTATAGATAAACTTTTCCTTGACTTTTAAAATATTTGTCCTTTTGTGATTGAGTTATTTCACTCAGCATAATGTCCTCCAAGTTCATCCACATTATGCAGTGTTTTGCAGATTCTACATTATTCTTTAGTGTTGCGTAGTATTCCATTGTGTGTATGTACATCACTATATACTTCTAACTATAATTCTCATTAAGAGGCACTGCAATATAACCTTGGTCATGTCAAAAATCCAGTTCTTTTAAGTCACTTACATTTTTTTTCATTTATCCATGTTTTCATCTGATTCATATTTATCCAAAATTAATATGTCTAACAATTCCATGAAATAGTATCAGAAAGTTTAAATGAAAACATGAATTTACAATTTTAGTACAACATGATTCAAAAATTCTGGGGATGGGGTTTACAGAATTAAGTGAGTCTCAGGGGAGTGTCAATCATTTTATAGTGCAGTATTACTTGGCAATGAGTTACATGGGGATAACTTGGATATTCTGAGAAATTAATTTTGGACTCAAGTCATGAGTGATAGAGGCGCATGAAAGGATGATTTCAGATTTTTCTTTATGTTCCTCAGATAATTAGGTAATTCAGACAACTTTGCAATGTTTTGTTAATTACTCAATCTAGTATACAGGAAAAAAAAAAAAAAAATCAGTCCAAGCAAAGACATCCTATAGACAAACAAATGGACGAACTATGTGGATTATTTGATACTGTATAGTCTTGCTGTTTGTGCTCTTCTCGAAACATCCCATTTAACAACCCAGAAAGAAGGGCATTACCTTGACAATTTAATAAATGGAAAATTGTGGAATAAAAAGGTTAAATGAACTGATTGTGCTCTGACAGTCATTAGCAAAATAGGATTGCCTATCAGGATTCAGTGCGTACTATTAGCATCTTTTCCTTTGCTCCTGTTGTTTGTACAATCACTCCTGACTTTTCAAGACACTTGCTAGTTTTGTCTTCTGGTTTTGATTCTGCAAAGCACAGTACATGTGCCATTATGGACCCCAAGGTCTTCCCTGGCATCACTGATGATGAGTTAGGATGAACGAACTCATTGATTTTGATGAGAAAAATGCAAAATAAAAAATTTAAATGATAAAGTATAAAAGAAGTATTATGTACAAGTTTTTAAGTGATTATACTCACTCAGGGAAAAAAAAACTGTCTAAAAAATCAACACCTAACAAGCTTGAGAGGGCAAGCAATAATAGTATAGCGTTAATAGAAATTTACTTTTCTTTCAGTTCACTGACTAAAATTAAGGCACTATTCATATCTTACAGTATATGGACAGAAAGTTATACACACATTAGACTGAATTATTCAGGTTTTGTACTAAAACAAAGGACAGAGTAAATCTGCTGAGTGTCTAAACTCAGCCTTGATGTCAGTTAATGTGCTACTGTCTTTGAAAACTTAAAACTGTTGCTATCTTCAAACCTTAAGAAATAAGTCATCTGTCACTGTCAAATAAAAAAGGACAAAGTCTGCAGGGAAGGAAATTTTATTTTCAAAGTTCAGAGCGAATGTAATATACAGTGGAAATTGTTTACCTAAAACTATGCTATTTTTCCTTTTCCCAGAATTTACAATACCATCTTAAATGAGAACACAAAAGACAATTTTAATAATATGTGTATCAATCAGGTGTTCTTTCTGTCTATTTTTTATGATAAAAAGGAATTTACTTGGAATGACTACTTTGTTCTAGAATGGAAAGCACAGATGCAAATGTTTTCCTTAGAGATTATTAGACAACCTTTGTATCTTAAATGTAGCTTCCAAATTATATTTGTTGTAATAACCATATATGAAAACATATTATCCTTATTTCTCAGATGTGCTAACTGAGGGTCAGAAGTTTAAATCATTTGCCAAAGTTACTCATCCATAAACTGCAGGCCCAGGACTTAAACCTCAGTCTGTGGACTCCAGATTTGATAGCCTGTACTCTGGTATAGAAAATGACCGGACATCGTCTCACCTACTTTGGTCATGTTATCAGGAAGACCATTCCCTGGAGAAGGATGTCATGCTTGGTAAGGTGGAGAGTCAAGGAAGGAGGGGAAGGCTCTCAATGAGATGAATTGACACAGTGGCTGCTGCAATGGGCTCAAGTACGGCAGGGGTTGAAGAGCTGGCGTGGGACCAGGCGGTGTTTCGTTTTGCTGCACACGGGGTCACTATGAGTCACAGAAAACTTGATGGCACTTAACAACAACAACAAACCTCTGGTACAGTGTACAGTGCTTCTCATGAATCTGAATACTTCGGGTGCTCATATCTTGATTTTTTTCCTGTACAAGTAACTAGATACCTGCCCTACTAAGGTCACAAATGGTTTGTGTTTGACTATAACATAAAGGTTAGAAGTTTGAACCCACCCATTCAGAAGCAGAAGAAAGGCTTGGCAATCTGCTTCTGTAAAGATTATCATCACGAAAACTCTACAGAGCAGTTCTACTGTGTAACATTTGGATTTCCACGAGTCAGAATTGATTCAATAGCAATGGGTTTGTTTGATACTTTGGTTTCCAGGTCACAGGGTTAGTATGAATATCAAATATATATTATATATAAATATTTACTAGGCAAAATTTTTATTGCAATTAATAGAGAAAAACTTAATAGGCTTTAGATTAAGTATTTTTATGGCATACTAAAAATATAAATTTTTGCCTTCCTCTGCTACCATCACCACCTTCCCAATATCAAGCTTGAGAACTCTGTTTTGTGGTAAGATGTACATCTGTGAGGCATTACTGGGCCCCAGAGGTCCATACTCCATCTTCCAGGGCACACCAGCCATGACATTACTAATTTTTTACCCTGGATGAAGGATTAGTGGGAAACATTATTCACATTCCTTCATCAGTGTTAACCTAACACAGAGTACAGAGCATATGATAATTCAAGATGAAAATTATTTCCCAGTGTATTGACCTCATAAGCTCAATGTTGTTGTTGTTGTTGTGTGCCATCGACTCGGACCCGACTCATAGTGACCCCTCCTTGGGTTTCCGAGGCAGTATCACTATGGAAGTAGATTGCCCCATCTTCCTTCCGAGGAGTGGCTGGTGGATTTGAACCGCCAGCCTTCTGGTTAGCAGTCAAGTGCCTTAGCCACTACGCTACCAGAGCTCCCCCTCAGAAACCCAAGGAGGGATTGCTATGTGTCAGGATCAACTCCACAGCAGCGAGTTACACATCAGGAAATAGCTACCACAGGTAGAACACACCCCAGCACTGGACTATTTTCAAAAAGTACACAAAACACTGGAAAAACTCCTTCCTTCTCCTCCAAACTTTCATGGTCAACAGGAAGAACATCCTTATGAGGGCTGGTCCTGTGGTCCCCTAGTGAAATTAAAGGGGAATTATGCACTCTTTTGTAATATATTTGAGCAGAAAAATGCTTCCCATATGTTTCTAGATTCCAGTTCACAGAAAATATCAGAAGGAAGACACATGAGAAAAAGAAGGCACTTTTGTCTCATTAAACTTTGGTATCAAGTAAGATTCTCTACCATTTATACACCTTCACTAAAGCAAAATATAGACAAGAATAATAGGATGTTTGTTAGTTACTGCAACATGAGTTGCTTCAGGCCTCCTCAGTTCTGATGAGGCTTGTCTGGCTCTCAGGGTGAGTGCCAGAGTCCTTGTTCACTGCTCTAAGACTCTCTCCCCTAGAACTTCACACTTGTAAACAGGTCTCCCTAGGAAAGGCCAGGCTTTCGTCCAAGGCTATCATTTAAAAACATTAAGACACTTAAATACTGGGAAGGAGAGTAGACACCTGCATCGATGTCAGAACACTAAGCAGGAACATGGTAAGAACAATTAAATGCAATAAAAAAATATGATAATTCATTATTAGGTATATATCCTAAGGAAGTGAGGGCCAGGATACAAATAGATATATGCACACCCATGCTCATCGCAATACTATTCACAGTAGCAAAGAGATGGAAACAACCTAAGTGCCCGTCAGTGGAGGAATGGATAACCAAATATGGTACATACACATAATGTAATACTATGCAACACTAAAAAAATAATGTAGAATCTGCAAAACACCTCATAACACGGATAAACTAGGAGGACGTAATGCTGAGAGAAATAAGTCAATCACAGAAGGACAAATGTTGTATCAGCCCACTACTGTAAAAAAGTCAAGTAAAAATTTACATGTGAAAGGAAACTTTCTTTGTTGGTTACCAGGGACAGGATGGGAGGGGAGGGAAAATTGCTAGATGGGTAAGAGACATGTACGGATTTTGGTGAAGGGAAAGGAAATATACCAAAAGTGAGTGACCAACACAATAACACTAAGGAAAAGGAAGACACAGAGAGGTACACAAGAGGTACAGACAACAAAGATAAACACTTATATACACAATACTGCATTATCAGTAATAACAAAAATAAACCTACAGGTAGATATAGAGGTAAACAGGCTAAATGATCAGGTATGTCTGGGCAAAGGGGAATATACCTATGACCATATACAAGGTTGACAGATGATATTGCTACACACGTAATTTGTCTGTGCTATAAGAATGTCCAGGAGCTCTGTTAGCATAGTGCCAAAGGCACTTGACTGCTAATCAGAAGGCTGGCGGTTCAAACCCACCAGCAACTCCTCGGAAGGAAGATGGGGCAATCTACTTCCGTAGTGATCCTGCCTCAGAAACCCAAGGAGGGGTCGCTATGAGTTGGGTCCGACTTGATGGCACATAACAACAACAACAACATAAGAATGTCCATATATATATATTAGAGCTAACAGAGCAACGTGATGATAACTTATTAGCCACAGCCAAACATTTTGAGGGAATGAATCACTGAGCCTACAGTCTCAGGACCATAGTTGTGGAGTACATTAGGCTCAACTGGCATAATATACTAAACAAAAGCATTGTTCTACATTCTACTTTGGTGAAGAGTGACTGTGGTCTTCAAAGCTTGCAAGCAGCCATCTAAGATGCGATAATTTTTTCTCCTTGTCTGGAGCAAAAAAGAATGAAGAAAACCAAAGACACATGGAAGCAATTGGCCCAAGGAACTAGCAGACTATAGGCTGCGAACCTCAGCCTACATGACCCTGAGACCAGAAGAACTGGATGGTGCCTAGGTACCACTGTCAACCACTCAGAAAGGGATCAAAATAGGAGATCCTGAATAGAGTGGGAGAAAAATGTGGAACAAAACTCAAAAATCATAAAAAAAAGATCAAGCTTACTGGTCTCCTAGAGACTGGTAAAACCTTAGAGACTATGGCCTCTAGTCACAATTTGGTCTGGAATTGTACTCACATCTGTGGATGGAACAACAGACAGACGTATAAGATGAGTATTTACACCAGATAGGTACATTTCTTAGAACAATAGTCCATGGGAGATCAGAAGGGCAGCATTTGCACAGGGAGACAATTCAGAAGGTTGGAATGCATAGGAAAAAAGGACACAGGGAAAAGGTAATCAGTCTCAGGGAGGAAGTGGGAAGGAAGATGTTACATTAGAGGGATTGAAATAAATGTCATGGAACAAAAAGTGTATGAATGTATGGAAAATGAATTTGCTCTGTACACTACTTTCACTCAAATCACAATTTAAAAAAAAACATATATATCTATATATCATATACGTGAGAAAAGGAAAAAAAAGGGAAATATGAGAATTTAAAGCAAGGAGCATGCAAAGCCCGATAGTGGCAAGGAATCAATCACAAAAGAGGAAGAGGCATTTAAGCTTCGAGGAAAAGTTAAACATTGAAAAATTACAAACATAAGAAAACTAACCTTCATTTAGTAAAGGGACAGGGCAGTCAGTGAGGAGGGAGAATGGGGTATTCCAGGGAAAAGAACGGCGATGAACAAACCCATGGACACAGGGATATTTGGTAAATCTAGAGGTCCTTCATCCATGAGTAACAGTGGATGAATATGAATGGCTCACACTCAAAGAGCAGTGATTCTTTACCAGGGATTATACTAGGCAATTTACATGAGTATTTTATTTAGTCTGTGTTATAAAGTATGAATAGTATGAGTAGAAATTGACTCCATGCACCTAACAACAACAAATCAGTATAAATCCCTGAGTGGCACAAATGGTTAAGTGCTCAACTACAAGCTGAAAGGTTGGCAGTACAAATACACTCAGAGGCACCAAAGAAGACAGGCCTGGAGATCTGCTTCCAAAAGGTCACAGTCTTGAAAACCCCAAGAAACAGTTCTACTCCGCATATATGGGGTCACCATGAGTTGGAATCAACACAATGGCAAACAACAACAACATCAGTATAAACATCACTCATCTATCAGTTTGTCATATGGTGGTGGCTTGTATGCTACTGTGATGCTGGAAGCTATACTATTGGTCACCTATAGTGAAGAGGTTTCAGCAGAGCTTCCAAATGATGACAGATTAGGAAGAAAGGTCTGGCAATCTACTTCTGAAAACAGGCAATAAAAACCCTATGCATCACAACAGAATATTGTCCGATATAGCGCTGGAAGATAACCCCCCAGACCGGAAGACACTCAAAATACCCAGTGGCTGCAACAATGGATCTGAGCATACCAACGATTATGAATATGACACAGGATCAGGCAACATTTGGTTTTGTTGTACGTGGTTCATTATGAGTCAGAGTCAATTTAATGGAAACTAACAAACACCACATTCAGTATAAGGCAAGAACTATCACTAAACCCACTTTACAAATAGGACCTCCAACTTCATTGAAGTTAACACACCATGTGCCTGGAAAGAACAAAAGTAAGGGGGACACCCAGGCAGACTGACCCCACCTCCTTCTCTTAATTGCTATACTCTTCTATTTCCCTTTGAAGTAAAGATACAGGAGATAATGCTGAGAAGAGGAGTCCTGGGCTGAAATTAGGGTACTTTCAGCATTATTCTAAGAGTTCTGGTGGCTCAAACCAACCAGCCACTCCTCGGAAGGAAAGGGGGGCAATCTACTTCTGTAGCGACACCACCTTGGAAACCCAAGGAAGGGTCGCTATGAGTTGGATCCGACTCAACGGCAGTGCGTTGTGTTGTGATTTTCAGCATTACCCTAACAAGGCTGAACTTTGTAACCAATACGAAGCCTAGAAAGTTGTCAGTAGAGAAATGATCAAAGCTAAACTGTGGAAAGATTAAAGCTGCCCAGCATAGTTTTAAAAACTGGGTTATTCATTTGCTTACCACCTCAAGGATAGAAGGAAAAGCATTCACTTGTTTTTCAGTCAGCATCCTATCATATCAAGTGTTTATTTCACCCTCACCACCTCCAGAACAGTATTAGTCACTTACATCAGTCAGATAAACTTTTCCAACTGGCTGGGAATGTTAAACCCAGGAGCAATAAGTGAGTCTCCCAGACTTATGCTCAAAAGACAGGAAACAGGGGACTGAGGCTTATTTATGTTCTGCATAAGGAGGCAAAGGAGATGTGCTTTTGGTGTCAAAGTTCACATATTCTGCAGTCCCCACACTACAGGAAATTGTATGCCTTAGATATGACTAGCTGTGATAGTAAGTTTATGAGGAAAAGCAGGCTGTATTCTGCAGCTTTATACTTTGAATAAAACATGGAAAACCAGGAGAGTGAAGTCCCATGGCTTGCTCCAGGGAGTCAATTGTGCCAATTGCTTTCGCTGAGAAACGTTGAGATTGAACATGAGGCACTCTTCTCGCAAAAAGACTCTATAATCTGCACTTCAGTTATAAAATGGCAATTAGTAAAGTTGATATGTCACTCTTTCACCATCCTGAAAAGGATTCCCAAGGCCATGCATACCAGGTACCATTGAGTCAACTCTGATTCATGGTGACCCCGTGTGTGTTCCAGTAGAATGGGTATCCATAGTGTTTACAAGGGCTAATTTTTCAGAAGTAGTTCCCCAGGCCTTTCTTTTGAAGAGCCTCTGGGTGGACTCACCTTCCAACTATTTAGTTAGGAGCTAAGCACATTAACTACCAGTACCAACAAATAATTCATTCAAGGTTTATGTGTTGAGTACATAATACATGCTCTGCTTAATTTATTAGGCACACAACAGCAAACAATACAGATAAGCACCCTACCATACAGAGCTTCCATTCTAGAGTGGCAAGGAAACACCTAGAACAATACTATAAAGACATGGCATTTGTAGTTCAGTGGCACAGTTCTCACCTTCTGAGTGGGAGACCTGCATTCAATTCAATGCACCTATCTGTCAGTAAAGGCTTTCATGTTGTTATGATGCTGACAGGTTTCAGCAGAGTTTCCAGACTAAGGTGGAATAGAAGGAAAGGCCTGACAATCTACTTTCAAAAAATCAGCCAAGGAAAATGCTATGGATGGACCACAATGTTCCAATCTGCAGCTGGTGACAGAGATGATGCAGGACTGGGCAGTGCTTCTTTCCATTATACTTGGAATCATCTTGAGTCAGGGCAGCTAAAACAACAACAAATTTTCAAAAACTCTGATTGAGTTATTTAATCATCAATCTATTAATGTTATGAGTCACTGTAGCACCACATTAGGCAAGTAAAGGGCAATTAGTACTCCATTTTACATTCTAATAAAGGGCAATCAGCAAATATGTGAAGTCTCAGAGTCAGGGACAGAATATCTCCACTACATTACAGGATAGCTCTAAGGACCTTTCACTTTGAATTCATGCTATTAAAAAAGAAAGAAACAGCAGTTGCTGTTGAGTGAACTCTGACTCATGGTGACGTCATGTGTCCCAGAGTAGAACTGTGCCCCATAGAGTTTACAGCAGCTGATTTTTTTGGAAGTAGATCACAAGATCTTTCTCCCAAGGTGCCTCTGAGTAGACTCGAACCTCCAATCTTTTGCTTAGTAGCCAAGCATGTCAGCACGAGTCATTACCACACAGATTCAGATGGCTATCATTGACCTACATTACCCTCTACACAGTTATTACAGAAGAAATGTCTAACAATACAGTCTATCTTAAAAGCATGTTAGTCTGATTCTCCACCTAATTCCAGAAAAATATGGAATCATGTCCTGTTGTCTCTGAAGTAATTTGCCAAGAGTTTTTGATCTGGTATGTTACTAGTACAATTCAGTTTTAGTGCTAAGGAAATTGACAAATACACATCTTATTATGCTCATATGAGGCACTCTCTTAAGTGCTGTGAGGGATACAGAGAAATGTAAAACACACTGTGTCCTACTATGGTAGATACCTTTCATATATACTCCATTCCACTGCCATCAAGTCAATTTTGACTCATAGAGACCCTATCAGACAGAGCAAAACTGCCACATAGGATTTCTAAGGTTGTACATCTGCATGGAAGCAGACTGTCTCAGCTTTTTCCCATGGAGCAGCTGGTGGGTTTGGTTAGCAGAATAATGCTTTAACCACTGCACAACCAGGGATCCTCTTTTATTAATGAAAAGATAAATAATAATCTAACATTGAAATAGTAAGGAAAGAATAAAGTGGTATGAGGTTCTATATAATTAACACCACCCGCATGGGTGATCTATGAAATAGAGAAGAATCTTTAGTGGAATCATTGGTAAACACAGAACCTGAAAGATAAGCACAATAACATAAAGTGTGTGAGTGTGTGAGTGTGTGTGTTTTGTTCTCCCTTAAAATAAAAATAATCAGTCCTGGAACGTCATATGTAAAAATCCTGTCTTGACACCATTTCTGGTTGCATGGCAACCATTAGGAACTACAGCATTGAGAAATAGATCTTTAGAGAACAGCTTGCATGTGGGATAATGTTTTCAAGCAGAAAATAGGATTTCTATCCTTATAATTACTATTCCATTATAGTAACACCTCATATGAAAAGCAGAACGGCATTGTAGAGTGCTAGCTCAGGAATCAAAATGTTTAGAGGTTCCTGACTCTGCTACCAACTTGATGAGCACCCTTTCCATGATCATCATTCCAAAAAGGCAGCAGAAGGTATGCTACCAGAACTGTGTGTAAATATGTAATGCTTTCTAAACGACAGCTCACACTCTGAGGTGTCAACATAGAGCTATACTTGCTGTTTTCTTCCTTTAGTATCATGTCTCTGTTTTGAAAATTGAACTTCCATCTCATTGCTAGTGTTTCCAAATCTTTTGAACAAGCTTCTTCCTAACACAGTACCTGACACTTAAAGAAGAAAATGAAAGAAGAAATAGATAGATGAATGTGTGCCCCTAGCACACTGGGTCCCTTCTCCATGTCCCTTATCTAGAGCCTGAAGCCCAGATTCAAAACTGAATGTGGTGAGTAGGCATTAGAGATGCCCCAAATACCACTTTGCTCCCTGCTTAGACATCCAAATATACCACATCCAAATACTGGTCTTTACTCATGTGCTAATTACCCTATTAAACTACGTGGTAGTTAAGATTGTGTGACAACTTAGCTGGGCCTGGTTGAGTGGCTGGGCAGCTGGTAGTAGATACTCCCCATGATGAGACTGGGCATCAACCCCATGGTGGGATCTACCACAAGCAGTTGAGTAGTTTCTTTAGGGATGTGATCTGCTTCCCATAAATAAGCAGCAGCTTTGAGAATGGTCTCTAGCTTACAGCATGCTTGAACCCTGCATGTTGCCGAGTTGTTGTTAAGCAGACTGCCATGCTCTGCCAACCTTGGGACTTTCAATAGACTTGAATTAATGGCCTGTCGTGTGGTTTGGTAATATTGGGACTGTGCCTTGTTACTTGTCAACCTTGGGTTTGTCAGCCTCAGCAGCCAGCAGCTGAGTAAAGAAAAGCCTCCAGCTTCAGTGGACCGGGAGCAGGAGGCAGAGCTGAAGCCCAGGGCTGAGGGGCTTTCGCCCAGCCCCTAGGGCCTGGCATTTTGAACTCGGACTTAAAGCCTCCAAATTGTAAGAATAAACTCCTGTTTGTTAAAACCATCCCATTTGTTGTATATTCCTGTCAGAGTAGCACTAGGTAACTGAAACAAACTATTTCTTCTGAAAACCTTATTGTTATTGTTGTTGTTATGTGCCGTCGAGTCAGACCCAACTCACAGTGACCCCTCCTTGGGTTTCTGAGGCGATATCACTACAGAAGTAGATTGCCCAACCTTCCTTCCGAGGAGTGGCTGGTGGGTTTGAACCGCCAGCCTTCCGATTAGCAGTCAAGTGCCTTAGACACTATGCTACCAGAGCTCCTTATTACTAATTGTATTTCTGAATCAATGATTGCAGTACAATATGGGTGTGTGCCTATCTGTAGTACTTGGTTTCTACTATCAGCATCTGCAGTAGGCTCAGGTCAGCCACTGTCTACTCCATTTCATCAGACAAGATTAGGATCTTTCAGGCCTGGCCCATCCTGTTGTTAAATAAGTGGGCTCCATAGAAAACCAAAGAATACATGGCACTTTATTTGTCACAGATGTGAAGACTCCTATACTAAAGCATTCTAAGCAGATATATTTGTTGGGTAAGTATGTCAAGACTGTAATAAGTCTGTCTGGTATTGAAAAGTTCACTGGGGAAAAAAAAAATCATTTCCAAGAAAGAAGTTGGGTTAAGTACAAAGCTGATTCAATGAGTTCAAATCTGTTCTCCAGTCCAGTCCTCCCATATATTCCTATCTGAATCCTAGTAAGGGAATGGAAGGCACATATATAGAGAAAAACATTCGGGTATCACTTGGGAATCATCTGGAAAAGTAGAACATAAGGAGAGGTGGAACTTTCTCCTTATTTCTGTATGGCCTTGTCACAGTAAGGAGAGCAGAGTGGCTGACACCCCTTAGGCTTCCTCAAACATCTGTGGCAGCATTCTCAGGAAAGAGGCAGCAGTAGCTAAAGTAAGTGACAGTAGGTCCCTATAGAAGTTGATAGAGCAAACAATGTTCCTATTCATTGGAAGCAGTTAATGTCTGAGTATTAGAGATAGTTTTGCATCAATCAAGAGGGAAGGGGTTGTTATATAAAGAAAAGTAAAGTAATGGATGTCGCTTAGTAACTGACTGGATTACTTTTACAGTCAAAGATGATCAAACAGGCTCGTTAATTAATCACCAAACAAGGTATTGAGCAAAGTATTCTGCTAGGCATCATGACACCATTAGTGAGGTCAGGTGCCAAGAAAAATTACCGAGCTTCTTTGTTGGGAGATAGCAGGAAAACTATATCATTTATTCATTTAAAAAGTCCTCAAGGACTCACCACATGTCAGGTTCAGTGCTAGCTAATCAACAGGGAAACAGATGGTTAAATCATTCCTGGAGGATCTCATAAACATATCAAATGTAACAGTGTTTCAGGTACCATGATAGAGACACAATTGAAGAGACATGAGAGTTCATTTAATTCTGCGAAGAAAGAAAGTAGTTCATAGAAGTTTGGCTGAGAAAGTAACCTTAGAGTTGGGCATTCTCAAGCAAAATAAAGGAGAAAGTATTATGGAGGTGCATTTTTGCAGAAGATCGGGTTCTAAAGTAAGTGTAAAAGAAAACCAAATCAGATAGACTTAAATTTCTCTTTGTATAACCTTAAACACTTAATAATGTAGCCATGGATTTGTGGGTAGTATTTTTAACTCTAAAGTCTCAGAATCACCCACTAATCTAAATAAAAAAACAAAAGAATGTGTGTCTACATAGTTTATGTATGAAAATCATTCCGCTTTAAGATCTTCTTTAAGGGGACTAAATAGAGAATTCTGTTGTTTCTACTTGTCAGTGAGATTTACTCTATTTTATTTTATTATGAAACATCTGACTAAATAACAACAAAGCTTCAAAATACATGAGTCAAAAATCAGTAGAATTGAAAGGATAAATTAAAAATCCACAATTATAGTTAGGAACATCAACACTTCTCTCTCTTTGTAATCAATAAAACAAACAGGCAAAAATCAGTCAGGATTTAGGAGACCTAAACAGCATTATCAACCAGCTTGACCTAAGTGATATTTATATAACATTCCACCCCACAACAGCAAAATACACATTTTTTTTCAAGTCCATTTGGGACATTCACCAAGCTAGACCATATCCCACACCATAAAACAAATTTTAACAAATCTAAAAGAATTAAAATCAATCAAAGTATGTTCTTGACCATAATGGGATTAAAATACTCACTAACAGAAAGATAGCTGGAAAATTCCCAAATGTTTTAAAATTAAACAACATGCTTCTAAATAACAAAACACTAAGAAAGGGAATTTTTACAAATATTTTGAAATAAGAGAAAGTGAAAACACAACATTATCCAACTTTTTGGAATGCAGCCAAAACATTCATAGAATAAAACATTTAAGTTAAAAAAGACTAAGTTTCCACCTTCAGAAACTAGATAAAGAAAAGCAAATTAAACCTGAAACAAGCTGGAAAAGGAAATAACAAAGTTAACATTTTAAAAATTAATGATATTGAAAGAAGGACGGAATTGAGAAAATCAAAGGTTAATTCTTAGAAAATATCACAAAATCAATAAGTATCTAGTTGTTGTTGTTGTTGTTATGTGCTGTCGAGTCGGACGTGACTCATAGCGACCCCTCCTTGGGTTTCCGAGGCAGTATCACTACGGAAGTAGATTGCCCCA